>NC_056732.1:266913113-266970613 GCF_019279795.1 Protopterus annectens | reverse complement strand
ATAGTAAGAGGATTAAAATGTGCTAGTAGATGAGCAGTAAAAGAGGGAGGGCTAGTGGGTAATAGTTTAGGAATGAAGCAGAAAGAGAGAGGTGGCTTTGAGTTAGTGAATTTGAGTTGTCAGAAGAAATGTATTTCATGTAATAGTACTGCATTCTTTACAGTGTGTTTAGTTTAGCCTGGGGTAGTGCAGCTACCAATCCATATATCTAACAGGTATTGTTTTGGATGATATTTGAAAGATTTTACACTTTTAAGTAGTCTCAAAGGTGACTGGGTTACAAATCCATTTGTTGATATATGGCTAGAGTACAATGAACTGCCTAGAGTATTTTTTGGTAGCTATGGAAAACAATGATTTATGTCCTAAGCACAAGTTTCTCTGTGGGTAGTAAGGCTCAGTGATACTGTTTACATTCTGAATAGTGTAGTGGTCTAAGAAGTTCTTAGGTCGCCAATAGTTGTGAATGTACATGTGTTTTTGTCAGGTAAAGGCAGTTAAGGTGTTTCAGTGTCAGACAACTGTGAATTTGTCAGTGCAGAATTGCTGCTAATTTTACAACTTTGTCATAACATTACTCAAGATTAAGTGTTAGAGATGTGTTTAGGTTGGTAAACACAGGGAAGACATGCATGAGTTTTGAAAACAAATAAGTTGTAACTATGTTTTTTCTTGTTGTAACAGTGAAAACTGTATAGTCAGAAAAGTTTTTTTTATGTATTCCACCACGAAACACACCAGGAATCAGCAGTTCCAAACAAAAATGTTTTATTAGCACACCAGATTAATTCTCTTAGCACCTCGGCTAAAAAAATAGCCTTTACAGAGTAAATGCATCTCTACAATGAACCTCTTTTATACTAGATTTGCTACAGACATTCAATTAACAAAATTATACAATAATATAATCAATTATTCAGTAAAAAAATGTTCATTCTTAAAAAAATATGCTTATTACATTAAACTTTTCCAGTTGCACTCCTTGTTCATACCCTTAGTTTGGAGTGTATTGTATTTTAATATAAAAATAGATTATTTTTTTCTTAAAAAATACATTACTGTCTTCACTCAAAAATCTGATTTAATTTGCTCCATTCAAACTACCATAGTGCATTTTATTAAAATGTTCAGCTATTGGGCTACATCCCTAATATGTTCCTTAACTCTTTCACCTAGACTTATTTTGCTTTCTCCTATTTAATAACTTTCACAAGGGCACCTAAGTGCATAAATCACACCTACCCTTTTACATGAAAAGGAACCTTGTATATGAATTTTTTTTCCATTGATTATATTAAAAGTCCCCACTGCATATTTATAAATAGTACAACAGTAAAGTTTTTTTATGTGCTTTTTATTACGTGAAGGGGGTTTATATTACATGATAGAAGTCTCAAAACTTCTAATCTTATATGATCAACATCATATAATCAAAGTTTTGAAATATCGAAAATGTAATAAAACACAACAAGCTACAAAAACAAATCATATAAATGCTGCACCCCTCACACCCCTGCTACTTAAATATACCAACTCTGAGATTGCACTACAGTGCAGAAAAGGGAAATCTTCCCATTCCATGCTGTACAGAGAGCTCCATTAAAAGATTCAAAGTTTCAGGACTTCGATCATATGGTGTCGACCATATCAGATTCGAAGTTTTGAAACTTTGATCTTCTGATATAGACCCCATGAAGGATATGGTGGTCACATATGGTCATCTATTATAACACATAGTAATTTTGCATGCAATACCATTTAGCTGATGTTATTGTGAAGAATTTTTTTTTTTGCTTTGAATCAGACTGTTGTTTAGGAATAAGCAGAAACAGCTTGCTTTCCTTTGGGTTTAGGAGGAGTTGGAAGTTATCTATCTGAGTTTCATTGGAGGATAATTGTTGAATGAATAGATTCTTGTGGATGAGAGTAAAAACATCTGAATATTGGAGTACGGTGACATGTTTGGAAGCTGTATATAGTTCAGTAATGAATAAATTTAATATTAATGCACCAAGTGGAGACATTGGGATAGAAGCAAGACAGGCTAAAGTAATGGTAGCGATCCTGATGTATGTAACACGTAATTGTTCTGGGGCTATAAAAGCAGGTTTAATTTTGCTGGGGTGCTTTATGATAGTAAAGGTGGGAAATGGTTCAAAAAGAAAATATTTCAAAGGTTATTTATTTGGAGTGGCACTAGGAGGTTAGTTTTTTTTTTTTTCAGTAAAGTCATGAAGTTTTAATGAAGGGTAAGTTGAACTGAAAGACAGTGCTTGTATTTTGACCTGGAGTAGGGGTAGAAAGGCAGATAAATTTCTCAGGGTTTAGAAGATTATTAACTGAGCCTCAGAAAAGTTTAAGATCCAAGTAATATGGGCCTTGATATTTTATGTAATATCATTTCTTAAAGCACTTAGTACATTGGTTGACTTAGTTGCTAGGGTACCTGATCTGTAGTAGGTTTTTGGGTGTTTTATTTATACCCAAGTTTTTCCAGTCTTTATCTCTTGTATTTATTATTTTTTCACTAGTTAAACACAGATGAGGTTGGCTTTGGCTCTTTTATTTCTGAGACGGGCATATATAATAAGGGTCATTACACATCAGAAGGCTTCTTCGTTTTTATGTTCTTTATGGTATCTACTTGTTTTAATACTGTGTAACTTCAACCTAATGCTATTTGTTTTTTGCGGTAGCTAAGCTATCTTAAACACTGTGAACTCAGCATAGTAAAGCTTATAACTGAAGTTTTCGTTTGAAGCTGTAGGTTCATCACACTGGATAATCAGTATGTTTGAAGTCATAGACAAAGTTTCATTATCTGTGGTGCAACGCTCTTCTGTTATTTACATTTGCTGTTGTTTTGTTGAGCGTTCTCTAGCGGTAGTCACTTCTTCTTCTGGACAATGTTTGTTTTCCTGTCAGGGTGGCAATGTACAGGTTGCCCATTCTCTAAATTCCATTAGTTACAGCTTATTCACAAAATGGGTAAATGCCAGGAAACAAACTTGACTACTTTTTAACATGGAAATAGACATAGTTTTCAGGAATCTTCAACTTGTTGTTTGTCATAATATAACCGTTTATATGTAACAATATGTGTTATGTTTTCTCAGTTATAATATAAAGCCATATGTCTGAAATAGGGGCAATTTACTGATTATACTGATTTAGAGAACCAGGTTGACAAATTAGCCTAAGAAAATACCATAAGAATATAGTAGTAGAATATCAGAACTTTGGCCAAAAAAAGGGGCTACTAGGAAAGAAACATTGAAATAAGGTGTATGGAAGAATATATGCAGACAACGACAAGAACTCAGTGGTAGGAGAGACACTAAGTGGTATATATATATATATATATATATATATATATATATATATATACACACACACACACACACACACACACACACACACACACACACACACACACACACACACACACACACACAAACACACACATATATATATATATATATATATATATATATATATATATATATATATATATATATATATATATATATGTATATATATATATAGAGAGAGAGAGTTTACTATCATAATCTTGAAACCACTTCCGAGTGATCATGTTGTCGAATGTAAACATACAAAATAATAGCAACAAAAAGTCACAACAGCGAAACCAGTAATGTCAACTTGTCCATATTTGAGAAAGTCAACATTACCCAGCATACCTTCCCTCCTAGTCAATTCCTACTAACATTTTGGAGGGGGGCAAGCTGCTTCTCACCCCCCCTTTTAATTATATATAGAAACTCTGAGACCGCACTACAATGAGGAAATTGGTACATTTCCGGATCTCCACTGTAACAGGATCTTAAAGCAGAATGTCAGCCTGACAACAGTGAATGCACACTAGCATTCGCTGTTGGGGTGTCGACCATTTTCGGTTTGGCCTTCCGTGAACTGGACAATTTGCCTATCGACTATCCTAGTTCGAAAGAATGTTGTCTGAACTATATGATAGTAAACCATTTATATATATATATATATATATATATATATATATATATATATATATATATATATGGGTCCCCTTCAGATGGTCAAACTGTTAAAAGATCGCCTTTCATATGGACGAGACCATATGATCGACCTTTTAACCTGAATGGAGATCTCCATACAGTGCGGAACAGGAAGATTTCCTTTTACCGCAATGTAGTGCGATCTCGGAGTTGGTATATTTAAGTAGTGGGGGATGTGGGGGAGTGCAGGGGGGCTTGCCCCCCTGCTAAACAGAGTTGGCTTTTTTGGGGGGGTGTATTATGGTGTTTACTTTACATGGTCGATGTTTCAAATGTTTGATCATATGGTCTCGGCCATATGAAATTCGAACATTTGGGTTGTAGATCATGTAAAGTAGACCCATATATATATATATATATATATATATATATATATATATATATATATATATATATATATATATATATATATACGGTATTCATATAAATATATATATATATATATATATATATATATATATATATATATATATATATATATATATATATATATATATATATATATATATATATATATATATATATATATATATATATATATATATATAAATTTGGTTTCCTATTGAAATGTTGGCACTTGAAATGCTGAGTGATGACAAGCCAAATAAAAAAAAAAAGACTGAAAATACAGAAGAACAAATGTAAAAAATCACTCTTCTCCTGTAAATTTTTTTTGCATGGGTGGGTCCCATGCACCCATTATGTGGGTAGCAAGCCCCTCTCACCCCCCGAACATATATGTACCAACTCCAAGATTGCCATACCTTGGAGAAAAGGGAATATTCTGAGAAATGGCATCTCAGATTTTATATATGTAAGTCCATTCCTTTGTGTATTTCAGGACTTGCTCTAGAGGGTTCTAACATGTCAAATGGCTAGCTATGTGTATATATATATATATATATATATATATATATATATATATATATATATATATATATATATATATATATATATATATATATATATATATATGTGTGTGTGTGTGTGTGTGTGTGTGTGTGTGTGTTTGTGCGTGTGTGTGTGTGTGTATGTGCAAAAAGAAAGAGTGAGATAGTAAGAGGATTAAAATGTGCTAGTAGATGAGCAGTAAAAGAGGGAGGGCTAGTGGATAATAGTTTAGGAATGAAGCAGAAAGAGAGAGGTGGCTTTGAGTTAGTGAATTTGAGTTGTCAGAAGAAATGTATTTCATGTAATAGTATTGCATTCTTTACAGTGTGTTTAGTTTAGCCTGGGGTAGTGCTGCTACCAATCCATATATCTAACAGGTATTGTTTAGGATGATATTTGAAAGATTTTACACTTTTGAGTAGTCTCAAAGGTGACTGGGTTACAAATCCATTTGTTGATATATGGCTAGAGTACAATGAACTACCTAGAGCATTTATTGGTAGCTATGGAAAACAATGATTTATGTCCTAAGCACAAGTTTCTATGTGGGTAGTAGGGCTCAGTGATACTGTTTACCAGTGGCGGCTGGTGACTTCACTGAATGGGTTGGACCAATGGGAAGTGGTGTGGTCAACTAAAAGAAGTTGGGCTATGTTCAAAACCACAACAACTGGAACTTTAATTGAATACACTGCCCTGGGTGCCAAACTGTCATTTTGATAGTCCAATAAAGACAAAATGAAGTGTAGAAGAAAAAAAATATTTCAATGCATTAGCTACATGACAGCTTACTTAATATCTAGATGATAACAAAAAGGTTGTGAGGCATGAAAATATAAATTACTTTTTAAATACATTACTGGAATGCCAGTCAAAATCAAGTACAAGACAAACAAGCAGCACTCATCTCAAACCGCTTCTCCTTGCACTGCAGTTCTAATTATAATTTATATTCATTCAGCTTTATTAAAGTACCAAGTAACCTCACGAAAAAAGCAAAGGCAGCCACACCAGTCCAGTAGCTTGAAGCCAAAAAGGCTCACAATTAGGCAAAAGTATTCCGCAAACCAATGTATTAACGTGTAAAAATCCCAGCACTAAGCAACCAAGTACCAAAGTACCAAGTAACATGCTGAAAGTAGCAATCTCTGTGATGCCCCCACTTGTAAAAATGTTTCTTATCCAAAAAAGACCTGCTGCCTGACAACTGTCTGCTTGTTTCATGGGGAAAACATGATCAAAGTAAAAAATGAAAAGCAAACAAGACACAAGCTCAAGATACATTGTTTAAAGGATTACTGTACAGGTTATGGACCACACATGATTGGCATTCTGTTTAGTTTACGGGTAAAGCCTGCAGAAATTACTGGAATTCTCCAACAAGTGTAATGAGCTTCTTAAAATAATGCAATCCTGTCCTTTATTACAAATACTGTCATATGCATTCAATACCCAAGGCTTATACATTATCTAGTTATGTAAGTATTCTCTGCATGGCAACAACAGAAAGGCTTTCAATGTGGGCAGTTCTTTAACAGTATGCTTATTAAAGCTTACTTGCATCTTACGATCTCAGACAAGCTTACCTGATGATCATTAAAGCATTGCTACTTAAACACAGAGCAACAGGCACTTTCTGAGTAATGATAAGCGTAAATCAACAGTACAAAGATATGACAGAAACCAGAACATTCTGCAAAATCAAGGACAGATGAAAAGCCACTCTAGTACTTGTGTCTACCTTGGATGGGGGATACCCTGCACATTTACACAGCATAAGGGCTCCTTGCCTTGCTTGGAGAGTCACTACATGGGGGAGTGGGGTGCAACAAGTATGTCACAATTTGAAATGTCTCTGGCTGACTGTGATGACACTGACACATTTGTCATACCTCTCAACCTCAGAGCAAGAAATCTAGACAAAGCCATACATAGAAGTGGGACAAAGGCCCAAAAATAAGGACAATTTTTAAATATTGCTCTTATAAACTTAGAAAGATAATAGAATAGTAGGTCTTAAATTAGTATGAATTTTCTGAAGTGTATGAAATCTGAAACTCAAATTGTCATTATTTTCTAACTTCAGTCTTTAATGATTTGCAACTAATTTGCCAAAGAAATACCAATTTTATGAAAAATGGACCAAAAATGTGATGCAAAAATATAAAATAGCCACACAATACAGCTGGGAACCTGACAAAGAAGGGACACTTTTTTTATTAGTACTGCTAACTTGAGCAGCTGACAAAATAAAATAATCTACATGCATTTCTGAAATAAAATTAATCTATAACTCTGATTATTACAGTTATTTCTTAATTGCAAACCCTCCACATTTTATTCCAAAATTGCTATTTTGCAGAGGGATTATTAGGGGAAGCGCAACATTTTGAGCCAAAATCGGGGACAGCTGAGAGGTTTGGCTATGCCTAATTCTATAAAGCAATTTATTTGCATGTACCTCTCAACCTGTTAAGGCAATAAATCTGGACAAGGCCAAATATATTGGGGGAACATATAAACAGTACTAAAACTTGCCCTTGTATAAACTGAGACAGTTAATAGAATAACAGGTCTTACTTTAGCATGCATTTTTCTGAAAGTTATGAAGTCTGAAACTCAGTGTCTGTCATTATTTAGTGACTTAATTCCTAAATGATTTGCCAGAAAACCACACATTTTATGATGAACAAACCAAAAATAAGAAGCAAAAATGTATTCATCCTATGAAAATCTGGACAGTTGAGAGGTATAGTTCAGCCGGGGCTGTCTTTGAGTTTGCCACCCTTCCCCCCTCACAAAATCATGGTCGAATGGAACATCCCCCTTGTAGCCATTCCAATGAACCAGTACTTGGCTATTTCACCCCATTTACCATAAACACTAATGTGCACACTGCTTTACTTCTATGATGATTTGGACTTCATTTGAAAGTTTTTTTTTTTGCATTTTACAGCACAAACACTAAAACATCTGCTAAACAAAGCAATGCAGTCTCACAATGAAAACGGACTTAGCATTAAAACTTCTCTACCCTTGAAACTCACATTCATTGAAACAGCATTGAAACCCACATTCAAAGAAAATACATTTTGCCAGTGGCAGATAAAGATGAACTTTGGGCTATTTTCTTTTTTTTTTCAATAATCATTTTTATTGTTTTTCAAAACCATAATACAATTCACACACTATTTACATTATGTAAAAAATTGCTTCCAATGTTCATTTGGGTGGGTGGCTTAATGGCTAAGGTGTTTGCCTTACAAACACAAGGTGCAGGGTTTGAGTCTCACAAGGGATAATTGGCTAAGCTTAAAATGGCTCACAAGGGCAGTTAGCGTAGTATTGAACTATGAACTATTTCCATTTCAAATTTCCACATCATACATTAAGAGTAGATATCGTATTAATCAAGTAAAGGAAAATGTAAAAAATAAACATGAAAACATCTACTATAGATAATTATAAACCAACTCAAGCCAACAATCTGTATAGTTTCTACATCTTCTATCTAATCTAAGAATGTATTTGTACACTTGCAGAATGTCCTAAAAGAAAGTGGATAGGTACCTCTAAGCCAATATAATGTTAAAGATTTGCTCCCAAATTTTTATACTATTTATACTTTTCTTATTATTACTAATTAATAATTTATGCGCTAAAATATGCTTGATCGCTAACAGCCTGAATTTTTGCCATGATGTCTGTGCTGGGTTCAACCAATTTGTGGCTATATATAATTTCATTAATAAACTGATATTCATAATTACTATCTTTTTTGATTTGTCTAAATTCTCCGGTGGAATATGTAGAATCAAAAATTCCCAGTTGAGTGTTGAGTTTTGGTAACCCATTTTTTGTAGCTGTAACTTTAATGAGTTCCACAATTTATAAATGCACTTGCAACTCCAGAACATGTGTAGCAGGTCTGCTGTCTGATCTAAACACTGTGGACATTTAGGTGAATTTTTTGAATCAAATTTATGAAGAGTGAGATGAGTATAATACGCATTGTTAAATATCATCAGTTGAGTAAAGACCAGTTTTTGAAGTGATACGGATTTCAATGTTAAGTTAAACACCTCTACTATCTTACTATCATCTAGGGATACCAATTTCTCTTTCCAGTATTTCGATAAAAGAATATGATTATTATATTTTCTCTCTTTTATCATTTTATATGCTGAGGATATGTATTTTCTGTCTTGTTGCAATGCTTCCCACAGATGGCGAGAAATAACTAGTTTCTCTTCTTTGATTTCGGAGCTGTTAAAATAATTTATGGCAAGATCTTTTATCTGCCTCATTATAATTAAGTAAGAAATGAGAAGGTTCATCTCTTTTAAGATATCCTGTACCGCTACTCCTAAGAAGGGGTATAAGTCACTTACAGTTAAATCCTTAATAAATGGAAATTTCTTTAAATCTATCAATTGATTACCAATAGTCATGTTAGGATTCCCATGAAACGGTTGAAACATCATCATATATTTTAATAGGTTCAAAGAGGCAAACAGAGTTTGAGTTGCCATTGCCCATATCTTGATTTGCTCCATTAAATCATATTTGATCAGTGTTCGTTTATCTAAAAATGATACAGCTTTAACATTAATTCCCGTTCCTTTTATATGTTTAGAATTTAGCAGCACCCATTTGGGTGTCCATTTTCTATTATTACTGTCCAAGTAAGACACCCTTAAAATCCTATTGGCCTGAATCACTGTATAATACATCTCAAAATCCGGTAAATCCAACCCCCCCTAGTTTTAGGAGCCATCAGTTTCTCATAAGATATTCTCGTTTTTCTGGGTTCCCACAGAAATTTCCCCAATCCTATCTGAAACTGCTTAAAGAATGTTTTCATGATTTTGAGTTGTGCTGCTCTAAAAATATAAAGCATTCTGGGGAGAACATTCATTTTTATTATCGCTGCTCTTGCCATCATCGGTAGCTTCAACTTACTCCATCTTTTCAAATCCAATGTTATTCGGTCTCCAGTTGCCTTAATATTATTAATAAAGAATACTCTGTTTTCAGTTGAGAAATCAATCCCCAAATATTTTATTCTTTCTTCTGTCCTTACTTGTCCTATCAATGGTAGCATTGAAAAAGGTGTAGGTGTCTTTAAAGGGAATATTTTGGACTTTTTAAAATTTAGTTTGTAATTAGAAATTCTCTCAAAGTTTTGTATTGCTGTTAGTATTTTTTCCGTATCTGACACCGGTGTGGTACTGTATATATTTAGATCGTCTGCAAAAGCGGCCATCCTAACCTTTATCCCAAGAAGTACAGGAAAGTTATAAAAAACATTTTGCTTCATATGAAGAAATAAAGGCTCCAAATACAGATTAAACAGTATGGAAGATAATGGGCATCCCTGTCGAGTTCCATTTTTAATTTGAATCCTTTTGGAGCATTCATGATTTATAGATAAACTAGTGTATGCATTATTATATAACTTCCTTAACGTTGAAATAAAGACCTGCGGTATATTGAAATATGATAATATATCAAATAAATATGCCAAATTAACTCTATCGAATGCTTTTTGAGCATCAATTATTAAAGCATATATGTTCATATTTTTATACTTCGCATAAGATATTAATGTATGAAGAGTTAATGTATTGTCCGTGGTCTGTCTCCCATCTATAAACCCCGCCTGTTCCTCTGATATTATCAAATTTATTATTTTTTTTCAGTCTACTAGCTAGAATAGATGTCATGATTTTCATATCAATATTCAACAGTGATATAGGCCTGTAATTGTCAGGATTTTTGGGATCACTATTCTCCTTCAATATCAGGATTGTCCTTGAAGCATTAAAGTGAGGATCATTGCTGCCATTCAAAATGATATAATTAAAAGTCTGTGAAAGTACAGTGCTCAGAATCACACTAAAGAATTTATAGAATTCGGAGGTCATACCATCTGGTCCTGGGGCTTTATGGGGCTTCAATTTCTTAATTGCCTCCAAAACTTTCTCGACTGTAATCAGTGCAGTTAATTCTCCATGAGAATCTTTGTCAATATTGGGAAAATTAATTTTCTGTAAGAACTCTTTTCTCTCTTTATCATGAACGTGTATTTGTTGCTCACCATATATCTGATTAAAAATTAATTCAAAAATCTTCATGATATCTGACTTATCAGTATATAAAGTATTGTTATGATTTATTTCAGTAATTAATCGCGTCGATTTCGTCTGATTAATAATACGGGCTAACGCTTTCGAGGGAGTTTGAATGTGATTTGCATATTTAATTAACTTCTTTGTTCATACAGTGTCAATTTTCTATTATGCATAAGAAACAGCTCTTTCTGACATCTTAACAACTCATTTTCTGTCTGCTCAGTATAGTTCCTCATCAACTCCTGGTCCAGTAATTGTATTTTTGTTTCCAAATCCAGTTGTTCTTTATTTTGCAGTTTTTTATAATATGTGGCTTTCTGAATAAATAATCCTCTTAACAAAGTTTTAGTTTTGGCCCATTCTATATCTATTGGATGTTTGTTATGGGGAATATTATATAATAATTGTTTAAGTATCTCCTTGACTTCCTGTAATATATCTTCTTTGGTCAATAAGTATGGGTTTAAGGACCAATTATATCCACAGTGTCTTTTAGTTTTCAAAATATTGGTATTTAAAGTTAAAGTTATCTTAGACTGGTCAGAGAGCTGCCTAGCTTGATTAGAAACCCTAGGGTCAAGTGAAATGAATACTTCTGGAATTAAAAAAAAAAATCAATTCTCAACCACATTTTATGGCAGCTAGAGTAAAAAGTAAAGTTCTCTGCCTTTGCTTGTATGTGTGTGTGTTTAAAAGGGTCATACAGTTTGAAATCAGTTCTCAGTTCTTTCAATGCTACCATTGCCTGCTTATTAAAAGCTGTAGAAGCTCCCAACTTATCAAGTTTAGAATCTTGGTATGCATTCCAATCCCCCCCATCACTGTGTAACAGTTATTATATGACTGTAAAATGGAGTAAATTGAAGCTATAAAATGATGTTGGTTCACATTAGGGGCATATACACATATACGTACAATTGGTTTATCAAGACTGTCAGATTTGAGAACCACCAAACACCATCTGCCTTCTTTGTCTATTTTGTCCTCCAAAATTTCTCCTTGAAAATGATTCTTGATTATAATTGCCACCCCAGCACTATTCGTAGTCCCTTCCGCCGTCACAATCTTTCTAATCCATTTCTTGTCCTTCATTGTTTCCCACTGGTCATTAGTCAAATGCGTTTCTTGTAAAAGAATAAAACCTGCTATTGATTTAAAAAACAGATGCAAAAACAGCTTTCTTTTTTTCATGTTCTGGAGTCCTTTAACATTCCAGGAATCTATTATCCACATTCTAAGCTATGTACTGATGAATAATAATATCTAGTTTTTATTTTCCACCTTAAATTGACAAGTGTTGGCATTTCGTAAATTTTTTGGAAGCAAAACTGCCATCCCATCCCTACCCAGTGCCTATCCACTATTCCTCCGGACCAGGATGAACATAGGTTTTTCACATTGCTTAAAATTCCCCAAGTAGCTAATCTACTAATTCTACTAACTAACAATAAAATATCATGCAAAAAACCTATACCAACTATATCTACGTCTACAAAGCCTAACCCAGACATTCCCTACTAAACACCGCACTCAAGTAACTACAGCTCTGTACATTTTCCCCAATATTCATATAAACTAATTGTACCTGACATGTCAAATAATTCACTTTTATCAGACTTTATATTCAGCAATAACATACTAGCATTGTAATTACTTGTTCTAAAACATTTTAACTAACAGTTCACATAATCAGCACACAGTTGTTATACATTTTGTTTAAAACAATGCAATTATTTTGGTCAGCTATTTTTCTCCAAAACAATCCTACAACATTCCATGTTAATTTTTGTAGATCATTGCAGTTAAACATAACCTATAATGCACATTTACTACTTGTACTGGTAAGTAGTCAACAAGAAGAAATAAAAAAAGAAAGAGAGAAAAAAAAAGGATTAAAAAAAAAACAAAAGAGAGCAGACAAAAAAAAAGAATAAAATAGAGGGAAGATAAATTATCTTAGACATCTTTAACCATATTATTACATATTCTTTATTTTTACCACCAAATCCCTCACCTCTATTAAATTCAGTGTCCTTGTATCACTATCTGGTTACAGATTATGCTTTTTCTCTAAACTGATCAAATTTAAAAGATACTTATTTATTTACAAGACCAAAACACAGTAAAATAGAAGGCAAACATGAAAAAGAAAAAAGAAATAAAAAACATAGACTGCATTACCTTGATTGACCACTAAGCCATATGATCTCATACTGCAACAGCCAAACCATTCATTTTAGTCTTTACCTGACACACTTGACCTCATTGATCATCCTACAGTCATTTTACCATAAAATAAGTCCAAAAAAGCTTTGTTTTAGTTCCTCAGCAGCTCTTCTTTCTTCCCAGCAGTTGCAGCAGTTCAGGCAGTTCTTTTTCATATCTTCGCGCTCACGACGGGGGAACCAATTTGCGAACGGACCTCCCAGCTGCACCATGCTCAAAACGGTCCCCCTGCTTCCTTTACCTTATTTCCTGTTGCCTCATGGGTCAAAAGCGCTCGTTGGAGCCATAAAACATCGTAGAATCTTCGTGTTTCAGCTGGGAAGATGAGATAAGAAGATAAAACGGAGAATTACCAGGCCTGCTGAACAAACAAGAACAGACAAAGGATTTTAAAGCCTCGGATCCTCGTAAATGAAGTCTCCCATTCACTCTGATACTGGACGAAGCCTAGTTAGACTGTTCAGTTTTCAGACGGTGGCAAAGCCTTAAAAAGCTTCAAAAAGGTAGGTCTGGCTTCTTTTTTTGTATTTACAGTGTATTTAATGCCATCAAGAGTAAAAATTAAACTGTTAGGATATTTCATTTGAAATCTAATGTTTTTGTCAATTAGAAACTTACAGTATGGAGCCAGCATTTGTCTAGACTGCCTTATTTGTGTTGGTAAATCCTGTGTTATAGAAACTTTATAACTTTGCCACATTATAGATCCACCAGATTTTTTAATGGTTAGAAGTATTTTATTCACATCCTGGAAGTTTAATATTTTGACATACACAGGTCTGGGTGTATTTAAAGCTTGGGAATCCCTGTATGCTCTATGCGCTCTTTCAATGACAATTTGCTAAACAGCCACAGGGTCCTTAAGTAGTGTTTCAAATATTTGTATAATGGAAGTGGTCAGATCATTATATTGGATTGATTCTGGGATCCCTCTGATGATTATGTTGTTACGTCTCGATCTTGCTTCCAAGTCCAGAATTTTGTTTTGCATCATTTGAATATCAGCCTCATGGGACTCAGTTCTTTTAGTGAGCAATGTTATATTGTCTTCATTTGCTGCTATTCTGGTTTCCGCTTTCTCCATTCTTGCAAGAATCCGATTGCATGTATCACTAAATGTTTGTGTTTGGGATGTTAGGTCTTTTAAAGCATCCTGTATAGGTAATAATGCAGACTTAATTTCTTCCATTGTAACCTGTTGATCAGGTTTCGTTGTTGCCCCTGTTTTTGCAGTCTCTTGCTGTTTAACTGTTTTCTGTCTCTTAATTATAGATTCCTTCTCTGGAGACTGTAATGCTGACAGTTTAGTTTTAGTAGTTGTAGTATCCATATTTTTATCTTCTTTTGACATTTTGTAATGCTGCAGATAAAGATATTTGCCAAGGAAAAGTTTCAGAAGTGAGGTAGTTCAGTCCTTTGTTTGGTGCTCTGTTCAGAGTCAACCTAGCAATCAGTTCCAATCCTGTTGTCACCAAGTATTTTTTTTTTCAATTTTTTTCCTCAAGAAGATCGCTGACTTCTAGTAGTTTATTAATTGCTGCCAATTAGTTGATTAACTCAAAATGTACATCCGCAGGGTTGATTTTTTTTTCTGGTCTTTGGAGAGCTGAAGTACTGCAGTGCTTATAGAATGGCGGCCATCTTTGAATCGAACTTTGGGCTATTTTCAAATCTTAGGCCCCTTGCACATGAAACATACATGTGCTCTTTGATACACTTCCTGATTGTACTAAATTATATTCCTTGTACAATACAGTACAGTTGTTAGAGGGCATTTTAAATTTGTTTTGAACATTTTTCTAGTAAACAATGAAACAAAATGCATGCATCAATAATGACAAAACTGCACAATTCAGAAAAATTTTCCAATAAACAATGAAACAAAATGCATGCACCAATAATGACAAAACTGCCCAGTTCAGAACATTTCCATCATAAAAGTCTACTCAAACTTCTACAGTCCACCATTATCAGTAAATATGCACAATCTCTGAAGTATAAGTTATCTAAATAATTCCACATTAAAGAAATATGTAACTAATGAAGAGGTTGTGCGAGCAAACAAATTTATATTTCATTGTTTCATCTACAAAAAGAGTGCCTGAGGAATAAATTGCCTATGTTGCATTAAAAAATGATAAGCTAGTAATATTGCAATAGGGAATGGATGGCAGACTGATAACAGGTTCATTTTTACTAGGTATCTTTTCCAAAAAGGAATGCAGCATCTACCCCCCTTTACAACACAGTACAGTATCAGCAATGCATCTACCTACTGTGGGAGTAGAAACCAGACCCTTCTGCATCAAAACCAAGTACGCTACCTGTTGTTCTATTAACAATGCAAGCAGACTCAGCATAAGCAGCAGTAAACTTTTGTTCCCCTGCAGCTCTCACTTTCTTGTAAAATCTACTTGACACTCAGCTGTATCTCTGAACTTTGCAGCACAAGAAATATGGAAAAAGCCAAAATTTATTGGGGGGGGGGACAAAAGCCCAAAAAACAGGGATACATTTTAAATATTACTTGTATAATATTGAAAAGTTGCTAGAATAAAATGTTGTGCTACCACCTTACATTTCATTGTCAAGTATTGAACCCAGGACCCTGTGCAAAACAGTCAGAGCAACATACCACTATACCAAATCATCTGTGTTATGAAAGAAAGGAAGACTGAAACTTAAATGGCTACCATTTAGTGAATTCAGTTCTCACCACAGCTGTCAACCTCTTAGCACAAAACACCTGAACAAAGCCAATAATGGGGGAATACAGCCCCCAAACATATTCAGTGAATTCAGTTCTCATCATAGCTCTCAATCTGTTAGCAAAAAACACGTAGACAAGACAAAGCCAGTAATGGGGGAATACAGCCTCAAAGCATATTCAGTGAACTGAGTTCTCACCATAGCTCTCAACCTTAGCACAAAAAACCTGGACGAAGCCTATAATGGGGAAATACAGTCCCAAAAATAGGGAAAATTTCAAATATCCATCTTATAAACTTTGAAAATTGCTAGAATAAAAGGCTTTGTGTTACCACATACTTTCTGAAGAATGTGAAGTCAAATGCTTGTCATTTTTATTTAACATTTGTTAACCAGGAAAGTCTGACTTGGAACAAAAGCCAATTTTCAGCAGAGGCCAAGGGAAAAACACTCCAGACACATGTCTTTGTAAGATGGGAGGACACCAGTGCAAACCCACACAAACACAGGGAGGACATGCAGACTCCACACAGATGACTTCCCTGCCAAGAATCAAACCAGAAAACCTGTAGCTGTCAGGCAACAATGCTACCAGTGCACCACTGTACCACTCACTGACTGTGTCAAGAAACAAAAATACAGAAACCATACATTTTATGAGGAACAGAACAATTATGATGCAAAACTCTGCAAAATTTTAACAAATAGTGGTGGGTAGGGAATTCAGGCTCTTGCCACTTGGGCCCAAGTCTTATTCACTACCCACCACCATGTAGCTACTGGGGCATTTTAAACACACACACACACACACACACACACACACACACACACACACACACACACACACACACACACACACACACACACACACACACACACACACAAACCCTACCTGCAGATTCTGTCCTCCGTAGAAATCCTCTGCAGCAATCCAGCTACGTCCTCCATCTGTCTCTGCTCTCCATAATGGCTAAGTCCTCCATAGTGATCACCTGTCTCTGTCCTCCATAATGGCCCGTGCATACTGTTGGGTCTCCCATGAGACGTGAGTAGGCTGAAGCATCCTGCTGGTGGGTCCCCGTGAGACTTGAGTAGGCTGGAGCCTCCAGCCTGCGGGCGATGCAGTCTGGTGACCTTCCAGTCTGTGCGGTCATCACCGCACAGACCTCTGGGCTAGAAGGGCGGAGTTTCCTGCCTTCCCTATCTGGACTGCCTAACAGAGCAGTCTGGAATTCAGGAATGAGCACGCATGCATGCGTGGAGTTCTGGTCTGCCTAACACAGCAGTCAGAACTAAGCATGCATGCACGGAGTCCGGGACTAATCGAGAAAGATTTTTAATTTTATTTTGTATGTGGGGGAATTTATTTTATTCATTTTACAGGTGGGGAGTGCAGTCCTGCAGCCCCTGCTGTTTACATTCTGAATAGTGTAGTGGTTTAAGGAGAAGTTCTTAGGTCGCCAATAGTTGTGAATGTACATGTGTTTTTGTCAGGTACAGGCAGTTAAGGTATTTCAGTGTCAGACAACTGTGAATTTGTCAGTGCAGAATTGCTGCTAGTTTTACAACTTTGTCATAACATTGCTCAAGATTAAGTGTTAGAGATGTGCTTAGGTTGGTAAACACAGGGAAGACAGGCATGAGTTTTGAAAACAAATAAGTTGTAGCTCTGTTTTTTCTTGCTGTAACAGTGAAGACTGTATAGTCAGACAAGTTTTTTTTATGTATTCCACCATGAAACACACCAGGAATCAGCAGTTCCAAACAAAAATGTTTTATTAGCACACCAGATTAATTCTCTTAGCACCTCAGTTAAAAAATAGCCTTTACAGAGTAAATGCATCTCTACAATGAACCTCTTTTATATTTTATACAAAATTTGCTACAAACATTCAATTAAAAAATTATACAATAATATAATCAATTATTCACTAAAAAAATGTTCATTCTTAAAAAAATATGCTTATTACATTAAACTTTTCCAGTTGCACTCCTTGTTCATACCCTTAGGTTGGAGTGTATTGTATTTTAATATAAAAATAGATTATTTTTTTCTTAAAAAGTACTTTACTGTCTTCACTTTTGCTCCATTCAAACTACCATGGTGCAGTTTATTAAAATGTTCTGCTACTGGGCTAATTGTTTTATTGTTTTTAACATCCCTAATATATTCCTTAACTCTTTCTCCTACACTTATTTTGCTTTCTCCTATTTAATAGCTCTCACAAGGGCACCTAAGTGCATAAATCACACCTACCCTTCTACATGAAAAGGAACCTTGTATATGATTTTTTTCCATTGATTATATTAAGCGTCTCTACTACATATTTATAAATAGTACAACAGTAAAGTTTTTTATGTGCTTTTTATTACGTGAAGGGGGTTTATATTACACGATAGAAGTCTCAAAACTTCTAATCTTATATGATCAACATCATATAATTGAAGTTTTGAAATATCGAAAATGTAATAAAACACAACAAGCTACAAAAACAAATCATATAAATGCTGCACCCCTCACACCCCTGCTACTTAAATATATCAACTCTGAGATTGCACTACAGTGCAGAAAAGGGAAATCTTCCCATTCCATGCTGTACAGAGAGCTCCATTAAAAGATTCAAAGTTTCAAGACTTCGATCATATGGTGTCGACCATATCAGATTCAAAGTTTTGAAACTTTGATCTTCTGATATAGACCCCGTGAAGGATATGGTGGCCATATATTTGTTATCTATTATAACACCTAGTAATTTTGCATGTAATACCATTTAGCTGATGTTATTGTGAAGAGTTTTTTCTTTCTTTTTTTTTTTTTTTTGCTTTGTATCAGACTGTTGTTTAGGAATATGCAGAAACAGCTTGCTCTCCTTTGGGTTTAGGAGGAGTTGGAAGTCATCTATCTGAGTTTCATTGGAGGATAATTGTTGAATGAATAGATTCTTGTGGATGAGAGTAAAAACATCTGAATACTGGAGTATAGTGACATGTTTGGAAGCTGTATATAGTTCAGTAATGAATAAATTTAATATTAAGGCACCAAGTGGAGACATTAGAATAGAAGCAAGACAGGCTAAAGTAATGTTAGTGATCCTAATGTATGTAACACATAATTGTTCTGGGGATATAATAGCAGGTTTCATTTTGCTGGGGTGCTTTTGATAGTAAAGGTGAGAACTAGTTCAAAAAAGAAAATATTTCAGATGTTATTTATTTGGAGTGGCACTTGGAGGTTAGGTTTTTTTTTTTTTTTTTTTTCAGTAAAGTCATGAATTTTTAATGAAGGTTAAGTTGAACTGAGAGGCAGTGCTTGTATTTTGACCTGGAGTAGGGGTAGAAAGGTAAATAAATTTCTCAGGGTTTAGAAGATTATTAACTGAGCCTCAGAAAAGTTTAAGATCCAAGTAATATGGGCCTTGATATTTTTTGTAATATCATTTCTTAAAGCACTTACTTTGGTTGACTTAGTTGCTAGGGTACCTGATCTGTAGTAGGTTTTTGGGTGTTTTATTTATAACCAAGTTTTTCAGTCTTTATCTCTTGTCTTTATTATTTTTCCCTAGTTAAACACAGATGGGGTTGGCTTTGGCTCTTTTAGTTCTGAGACAGGCATATACAATAAGGATGTTTAGGAAGGTTTTGTTGAATTCAGGCACATCAGTACTTAGCAGAAGAGTTGTAAGTGCATTGCAGTTGCACATTTATGCAATGATAAAACCTTCAGTCTGGAACTAAGAGAAAATGTTATGAGATTTTAGCAGAGATGTGCAATGCTCTGGTTTTGGATACCTAATTGCAATGGTTGGGAGGTGGTCACTTATGGGGTTACGCAGTCTGGCACTGTATGTGATTTTGTTAGGCAGGGTGGTGCTAATTCTTATACTGATTCTCCAGACAGAGACTTTTGTACCCAGCTGGGTATTGATAAGCTGGTTGAAACCATACATTTGCACTGTATTGTATGGAATATCTGACTTTATTGACAGGTGATCAATATTTATGTCATCCAGTATAATAGTTTCCATGTAATTTGGTAGAATCCTAAAGGATATCATCTAAATTAGAGATATTACTACCATGATGTATACATCTTCTTATAATGACAAGGCCCTTGCAGTTATTTTGTCTGAATAATGCAGTGAATTATTCCTTCAATTTGTAACTGTGGAATTATATGAGGGAAAGGTGAGAATTACAAAATATTTTTAAAGAGTACAGCCAGTCTGTGGGTGTTTTGACATTTATTCTGTCTAACTTGAGTATGATTAAACTAAGGATAGGATTTCATCATTCATGTCCTGCACAATACAGGTACATCTTAGATTTTTAGTGTTGTAATCCTTCTGATTTATAAGGTTTGGTAAATGAGTAAAAACATCAGAAGAGGTTGCTATATTGTGATATAATAGTGGTTGAACGAGCATAAAATGTTAAGTACGCAAGGAAAGGAAGTACCCAAGTCAATTAAAGCAGACTCTGTTTTGCAGAATATGTTGAAAACAGAGAGTCAAGCTTATTACACTTAATGACTTTAATTAATTGATTGGTCATGTCTTGTTTTGGTTTGTGTATTTAAGTGTTGTGAGAACTGTTGGTCTGTTTCTGATGAAGTTCTTGTGAGCTACTTTAAAAGAATGAATGTGCTAAACATAGTTTGTTTTTACTTGGTACTTCCTTTCCCTGCCAACATTTTCTGCTTGTTTGGTTTTGTTTATTAAGCTTCCATTTTTTTTTGACAATGGTGGTTTAGTTGACATTGGGTATCTATATAAATATATATATATATATATATATATATATATATATATATATATATATACACACATACATATACATATGTGATGATATGGCCAAAGCAATTTATATCAAAGCTTCTGTTTTAAATTTGAATTATGGATCCAAAGGATAAACCTTGATTAGCTATTCAGGTAATGTAATTGTACTGGCAAAAGTTCTGTCTCTCTGAGTTGGATTGGTCAAAATTGGATGTAAGTCTTAATGTCTAGCTATGTTTTCTGTTAATACACATGCTCTTTTGTGATACATGAAGGTCTGTATGATGATGCAATATTAAATGGGATAATCTTTATGGATAATAGAACTGTGTTATTGATAAGGACACATTAAAACCACGATGGAGATTGCAGAAATGGAAAAAAATGGACAGGCACTAATAGAATATTTGGACTGGGAAAGTGATACAATGCTGGTATAGTATAAAGGAAATAAACAGGGTGATATTAAAATGGACAAATATATTGTACTTATTACACTGTTTGATTGTTTAAGTATTTTCAAGATAGGAAAACATGAATCACAAACTGCGTCATGTCAGGGATAGTCACTCTATGAAAATATGTATCCAGCTGATTCTGTCATCAAATAGGCATGGGTAATTGCCAGAGGTAAGTGGGTTGAGGACACAACCTGCTCCTCCAACCTATGCCAAGGACTCATGCTTAATGTGGGAGGGGTACATGTGTCCATATTGGCCATTGTGTGCTCACCTTAAAGCCCATGAGCTCTGGGCCAATAAATTACTGGCCAACTGGACCGTTTCTAGTTGCCCAGCTTGGTTTACTTGTGATAGCTCTGTTAAACAAAACCTGGATATAAAAAAATCAATTATATTGCCAAACATGAACTAAGATTTGCTACACGTGATGTAGGTTCACTGACAGGCTGCAGCTTGGAAGTGGATGGCATGATGGTATGGAGGAGGCTGAACATGCTATGAATTCAGCAGACAAGACTGAAGGTCAGTGCAATAAAGCCACTTTCCTGATATCCAAAGTCTAGTACTCAAGAGGAGGATGGACAAGAAATGGTGTGTGAATTGTGGTAAGGGGCAGGCTTCAGAAGACATTGAGGAAATCATCAGAATTAATAACAGAGTCAAGGCAGTCAGACTCCATTGAAAGAATAGGGTAGCATTCAGTCTCAGCCTTTGCCCTACAAAATGGTTAAAGAGTCATTTTAGTGAGGAAGAATGCATTCAGTTAGGAGTTGCAGGACCTAGTAGATAAAATAAGACAACATGAATTGTTGTTGATAATGTGTGATCTGAATGCACATATTGGGGTCTATATTAAATCAGCAAACACTTAAAAAAGCAAAAGCTGATTTATTGACCCCATGTAAGCAAAAGCTTACAATCCCAAACACTCAGAACTGTGATTTTTGTTTTCCCAGGGAAAGAAATCACTTATATGCCATTTCACTATTTTGCTGTTTCATGCCTTCAAGTTCAATTAAGATGCATTCAAAGGATTGTGCCTTCAATTATATAATAGGAATCCATATATTGGGATGGACAGAACAGGATATGAGGACTGCCTGTGTCCCATACCTTTCAATCTCTTAGCTCAAGAAATCTGGAGAAAGCCAAAAATAAAGGGGGAACAAATGCCCAAAAATAGGGACATATTTTAAATTTATCACTTATAAACTTAAAAAGTAGCTAGAGCTAGAATAACAGGTTTTACATCAGTATACATGTTCTGAAAGGTATGACATCTGAATCTCAAATGTCTCTGTCATTATTTATTGATTTCAATCCTCACTGATTTGCCATAATATAACAAATTTTATGAGGGCCAGACTAAAAGTGTGAGGCAAAGATGTGGACATTCTGCAAAAATCTGGACAGTTGATAGGTATGCTTGGTCCACATTTGTGGGGCAACAGGAGTATAGAAGTAGACACCATTCTAGACTTCTGTCTAGTAAATGGCTTGATGGTGACCAACACTTTGCCTAACAAGAAAGACAAAGGATCACATGCAAAAGTGGCCAATATGCAACAAGGGTAGACTTCCACCTAGTAAGGAAAGGACATTGAGGTAGAATCAGTGATTGCAAAGTCATCCCTAGTGAAAAGTCATCCCCCACCATAAATCATTGGTCGCCACAATCAGCTACAAACGATAGTCAGAGAAGGCTCTAAAGTCAACAGAGACTAGGCTAAAGAACTGGATGTTGACTGGAGAGTAAGCACAACAGTTCATGACTACTGAGGGCTCTAGTACCTCAGAAAGAAGAGAAAATAGGTGGAGTTTATGAAGAATGGCAGCAACCCAAAACGGCATGTGTGAGAACTATAGAACAGATATGTGTCCAAGCCAGGTATGGAAATAAGTACATCAGGAAAGCTAGTCTAGGAAGTTATCAAAAAAAAAAAAAACAAAAACAAAAAGGAATGCAGGAAAAAGTGGGAGATAGAAACATTGGACTATGCTAGGAAAGAATACTGGATGGCTAACAAAGAGGCTATGAGAGGAGTTGCAATAGCAAAGAACTAGGCATCAGAGGCATTCTACCAGCATCTGGATTGTTGCTCAGTAGATGGCATAAAGAAACTTTTGCAGGTTGCAAGACAAAGACAGAATGACAAATAAGATAGGTAGACATCCTTCATAAGTAATGCCAGTAACAATCTGCTCACAAGCCCACAGGACATCAAAGGCAGAAAGAAGGGGTACATCCAGCAGCTTCTAAATGAAGAAAAACCCACAGAAGGTGTACCTCCCCAAACATAGCCTACAATGAAAGAACAGGAGGAGCCTGCCATAGAAGAGGTTAGGATAGGACTAAGGAAAATGAAATCAGGGAAAACAATAGGCTCAGATGAGTACCTGGCAGATATGATAAAAATATTGGGTGTGATAGAGGAAAAATTGTTCCTGACGGTACTCAAAGCAGTATGAAGAGAAAGGTATATCCCAGATGACTGGCGATCAAGCATAATAGTGCCAGTGTTCTAAAACAAAGGGGACATTAACAACTGTGGCAGTACAGAGGCTTCAAACTGAGAATTGAGATAAAAGGGTAAATAGTGGAGCAGGTTAACAGCTTCAAGTATCTGGGAGGGGTGACTCAAGAGAAGGGAAGTCTGAATGAAAATATCAAAGCTAGAATCAGAGGGGTTGCAGCCAACTACTTCAGAATGCAAGGGTTGTATATGACAGAAGAAGGCCAAAGAAGCTGAAAAGTAAGGTGTGTAAAACAGTGGTGTTATCAGTACTACTGTACGGAACAGAAACTTTTGCAGTAAATGCACAGCAACTGAGGAAGATAAAAGTGATGCAGATGATGTGCATGAGGAAGGTGGTAGGATGCACACTGTGGGAGAGACAAAGGCATGAGGACATCAGAGGTGAAGCCAAGGTAGCTCCAATTGAACAGAAGTTCAAAGAGCAAAGATTACAGTAGTTTGGGAACATGGGCAGAAACTAGCACCAGAGTACCAGAAAAAATGTCAACATTTTTAATGATTTTTATACCAAACAATTCAGGGACTTCTTTAGAGTTAAACTTAAAGTTGTGAAGAACAGAGTTAACTTCCAGTCCAGTCGAATACTTCCAAAGCTGCAATCCTTTTGGCACCCACTTAATCGAAATGCATTCCACCAATTACAGATTGGCCATTTCAATACTCCTGCAGTTGTCTAAGTTCTGTTCATAAGAGGGCCAGACTATATCAACTTCACCTTCAGTACTCAGCTTTAGTCCCCTGCTCACTAGGAATGGGAATAAACTTTGCCAATTGCTGCTATAAGATGGTTTAATCACCCACTAAATACTCTACCAGGGTACTTGAGAAAAACTTTCTTGACAAGGCATCTAAGCAGCCACAAAAAACTACTAACCAGAAAACCAAGCACTTTCGTTGAAGGTGTTTAAATAAATGTTACAGTGTAGTTGTTAAACCTATTAGTCTTTTCACAGTTCTTTTTTTTTATTTATTAATGGCTTATTTTGATTTGGGAGTTCAAGTATATAAACAACATGGATGAATGTATTGTCTAACTCTGAAGAAGTCCCTGAATTCTTTGGGAAGAAAATGATAAGTTATTAAACATTTTGACATTTTGTTCCAGTGGTCTAGTGGGTAATTTGAGTTTGTAGTGTTTTTTTTTCACATGTTCAGAAATGCAGAAGATTTGGGGCAGATAGGAAGATGGCAAGAGGAAACAAGGGCATCTAGCAAAGAGGTGAATGGATTGTGTGAGAAAAGACCGTGGATAATCAGGCATGACTAATGAAGAAGAAGACAGAAGAGTGGGACTGAATCAAGAGAGATGGCGACAGTTGACAAGATCCTGTGACACCATGTAGAAAACATGAAAAAGGGGGTTGATGATGATGATGATTATTATCTTTTATGGGGAAGCATATGTTCCCAGAACAAGCACTCTTGCATCTCCTCAAATAATCTTCTGTCAGAAATCACTTTCTTTTTCATCTTATGAAAAGATGGCTATTTCTCAGGAGTGTTCTGCTCTGCTTAAGTGTGCTCCCCTTCTCAAATTATGTACGGTCTTCTAGTATTTATAAGTTTAGGTGTGTGGAGTATACAGGCAGGGCTGCCCCTGCAGAAAAAAAAAGCTTTTTTGATCAGTGACATTAGGATTCATGTTGAGTGTAAAAAGTCAGCATCACCAAAAATATTTCTTAGTGTTTGGAACGCACTCCTGTGTAGTGTTAGTACTGTTAGCAGTGTATTTTTACTGAAAATGTAAGGGGAGTGCAGCATTGGTCAAAGATGTGTTTTTTTAGTTGGGTGCAAATATACATGCTGACTTTGTGTAATGTATAACAATGGTGCACTTTTCACAGACTATTTTTAATTGCATTTTGCAGTTTACACATTTTTAAAGTGGAATGCACATGAATGTGTATATTTAATTACAATTCAAGAATAGTGGCAATACAGGCATTAACAAAGAAAAGAAGAAAACAACAGACTAGTATTTAATTTTTCAAAACCGTGTCACAGCTGTTGCTCCTCTATAATACACTCATATGAAATTAACTTGATTATCATATTTGAATTACTTTAAAGTGGAAAAGAAAACTACAACTGTTTTCAATGTTAAATCCAGTCTATGTATCATTGTACAGGTTTTCTGAACAATACAAAACTATTGTTCTGTATACAAAGTGCAGATGAGTTTACAAACTGAAATTAATTTTCTTTTTAAAAGTGACAGTCTTATTAAAACTTTGCTCATAATATTATCTTCTGATCTTTATAAGTTCATAGGAGGTTACTAGGCAGTGGCCATTACAAATCTAGGCATGTAATATCCTTGTCCCCTAATGGATAATTGTTAGATGGTTCCCTAATTGACCATTGTTAGATAGTTTGATTGCTTGCAGAGCAAATCTATGATAAGCACTGGCTGTTCCTGTCCATGAGGGATATAGGTGCCACCCCAAGGGTAAATTTACAGTATCCCATCCAGTTGTCCAGGTTGTGGTTAAATAGGGACATTGAAGAGCTCTGCTTAACATGAATTGGGAGTTTATTCCAGAGTAGCTGCAGTTTCTGTGTGTCATATCTCTTTCCTGCATGTTTAGTCACAGGCTAGGTTGAGATCTCTGGAGCAAGTGACTCTTGTCGCATTTGATTGACAGACATGTAGCATTTCCATTAGGGCAGGGTCAAAGACTGCTCTGTGGACCAGGCATAAGTCACCTCTCAGCAGCCTGTTGAACACAATGTGCAGCAACAGGGCTTTCAGTCTTTCCATGTAGGTCATGTATTGCAGTCCCTGAATTATCTTGGTCAGGAACCTCTGTGGGCTTTCTAGCTGCTGCAGGTGCCTGGTGAAGACATGCAAAAGAAAGCATTGTACTCTATTAGTGGTCTGAAGAGGGTGGAGTACAGAGGAGTTATAATATCCTTTGTCTTGGATGCGATGCTCTTATTTATGAGGTGTGCAACGTAAAAGGCTTTCCTTACCACTATGGACACATGGTGATTGAAGTTTAGATTGCTATCAAGTTGTGTTCCCAAGTCATGCATCACTGTGTTTGAGCTTAGAGGAGTGTTGTCTATATTATCATTTGCAGGTGCTACCTTTTTGCCAAAGGGAACAATGATGCACTTTTTTGCATTTAGTTTTAGACCATGGCTTTGGCACCAATCATTTGTTTGTGTTAACCCCTCCTGTAATATGCTAATATCTTTAGGAAACTCAATGACTGCTCCCACTTTGCAGTTAAGCAAACAGCCTTTGCTACCACAGCAGGCAAGCAATTTGCCTCAGCCACAAGTGGGTGACTAGTGGTACCTCAGACCGCTTAACTTTTACCCTGCATCCTCCAGGTGTAGCACCTACAGCACTATCAATTGGGGGTTAGCCACTTCCTTTTCGGCTGTTGGGGTCCTCTCAGTGGACAAGGGAGAGACAATATTTCCTGTTATGTACTCGTCAGGGAATACTTCCCTGTTTTGTCAATGGTGGGCACATTCACAGGGAAGCTGCTGTTGCCATTAATAACGCTGATGATCACATGTTTCCTGCACAAAACAAATAGAAAACTAAATATGTATCTACTCCTCAGTTTAGACAGGAGTAACTGTCTAGGTCTCGCACAGGTTTTAATTCAGGCTATTGATCTTACTTATAAGATAGTTTCTCATAAAAGAAAAAGGATACCTTCTTTCCTGTACAGATTCAAGATTTTGAATTTGTACAGGAAGATGAAGGGACAGATACACAGTTTTCTCTTCTGACGTCTGATTTAGACTTGGAGGAGAGCTCAGTTTCTGAATCTCCCTGTAGGTGTTTCCTTTCTCTGAGACTATTTCCAGAATATGCCAGTATTTTCAGTGGGAGAACACTGAGGTTTCTTAGTCCGTCAGAAAATACTATGAACTATCACAGATGGAATTTACAGAACCTTTATCCATTCTTCCAGTTCTTTCTGCTTTGGAGGATGTGTGTGTGTGTGTTACTACCTTCAATTTTTCTGATAGTCAGCCTGCTGCCCCTAAAGGCAGATATAATGTAAACATCTCCTCAGTCTTTAAATTCTTATACATGCTCCCCAATCCTGACCCAGCAACTATAGCTGTAGTTAATTCTACTGCTGCTAAAAATTTAGTTAATTCCAGTCCTACCCTTTCTGATAAGTATGGGGTAAAAAGTATATACTTTTCTGCAGCTTTGATTTTCGAGATTTTAAATTCTCAGCCTCATATGCTAAATTTTGCTTTAATTGTGAAAGTAGGGGGAAGGCTTTGACTGTAATTTCTTCTTTTAAAGAAAAATCTACTTTAAATAATATTGTTACTTCCATTGTACAAGTCATTTCTGATTGTTTACAGTGTGTGAATGACTCGTTTGATACTTCTTCCAGGGCTATGGCCACTGACATGGTAATGAGGAGTTTTGTCTGGCTATATTCTCAGTGCTTCTCAGATGATGTTAAAATGATATTTTAAAATTTCCTTTGGCTAGAGATCAAGATTATGGCTCTTCTGCAGAGAGGTGATCAAAAAGGTTGATAAAAGAGGTAAGCTGATACATGGAATCTCCAAAATTTATCATCACTCATTTTCACAAATTTTCTAAAGGATTTTCTAACCCTTCATCCAGTTTTGACAAGATTCAACAAAATAGGCAGTTTTACCAAAATTCAGCTAAGCAAACATTTATGTAGAATTGGCAAGGGTGTTCCATAGAGAATTCTGGAACCTCCAAGAACCAAGGACAGTCCATCAAGTCAGAATGACTTTTTAAGGGATCTTGTTCTCCCTTCCCACACTGGCAACCCCGTTTCCCTTCAAGATAGACTGAATATCTACTTTTATCTTTGGCAACAGATAGTTTCAGGCAAATGGGTCCTGAAGATCATTCATCAAGGCTACAGATGGCAGTGGGAAGAAATCCCTCCTTCCAGGGGGATAATTCCTCATCAACCAGACCAGACCAGACTCTTTTATTGCCACCTGTCGTTCATCACATGCTATCCTAGGGTGTGATAGAACCAGTTCCTCCTTCCAAGTTGGGAAAATGTTTTTGTTAAAGGACGTTTTCTTCCATAGGAAAAAATACTTCTTTATTTATATCTTTTTTTAAGTTTTTCCACTCAGACTTTGGTCACTGAAAGGGAATGGCTCAGGAATTTGGGTCTAATGGCATCTATGATTTTCATGATACCATTGACAAGACTCTACATTAGAAAAACAAAATGATTTCTGAATTCTCTCTAGTACCAGCAACAGCATCCTTTGTCTTTTCGAATCACAGTTCTGGGGGTTGTCAGAAGACAAATCACTTGGTGGTGACAGCAAATATTCTTAAATCTGGGTCTCCCTTTTTCCCTTCCTGTTCCAAAGCAGACAGTCACTACAGACACCAACTACTTTGCTTTGTGAGTAGTTTCAGGAGGAATAAAAGTGTAAGGAGTGTGGGACACCAAGAACAGAAGCAAGCACATATATATAACGGAGATGACTGCCCTGATTAAGGCACTCAACTCCCTGAATCATCTTTGGTCCCTGGGACCTCTTTAAGTTGTTACAGGCAATATCACAGTCATGTGGTATATCAGCAAGCAAGGGGGAACTGGGAAGTACCACCTTTGCAGACTGACTATGTTAGCTTAGGATATCGCTTCACAAGCACTATATCTGTCTACAGACTTCCTACATTCTGTTAGAGCAAAACTGTGTGGCAGACAAGCTACACAGGACAAGGGCAGACTCTCATGAATGGAAACTAGATTGGGGTCTTCCATGATTTGATCCATCTGTGGAAAGCTCATCAATTATCGCTTGTAGCTTCAGGCCTCATAACACCCCTGGGTGGGTGTTAATTACACATTAGCACACATCCTAACGGGCATTATTGCTTGCTTAGGCACCTCTTTACTGAGGATGTGCAGCAGGTACTAATGGAGGAAAGAAAGTCTGCTACGAGAAAATTATACATATTAGAAAATGGAAAATGTTTTCTAACTTTTCCAAATAACATAACCAGCACTCATTCTGGGCAAGTTGTTCTCCGGTTTTAAAATATTTGTGCAAGTTATATCTTATGGCCATTCTTACTCCTTCATCAGTGTTAATTTATCAGCCTTTTCAGCATGTCTGCCCAAGGATCTTCCTCTTTCAATGCATTCTTATTTCAAAATGTTTTTGAAAGGGGTTTTGAATAACAGGCCTCCAAGAAAACTGGTGACCATTCCTTGGGAAATAAATCCATTTTAACCAGCTAACATGACTGATTTGAAGTTCTTAACATGGAACATAGTCATACTGATTGCTCTGGCCTCTGCAAGAAGGGCATCTGAGTTGCAAGTTCTTATGGTAAGTCAGCCCTATCTCATTTTTCACAGAGACAGGGTTTCTTTCAGAACTAATCCTTCTTTTATGCTTATAGTGGTATCCCACTTTACTTTAAGCCACTGTATGCATCTCCCTGTTTTCTTTCCTGAACCTAAATATGAGGGAGAAAGGATGCTTCATACCTTGGATGTCCACAATCAACGCAGGTACTATCTTGACAGAACTAAAAAAGTGGTCACCCGTGTCAAAACAGACTATTTCCAAATTAATGTCTAAGGCTATTACTTTTTGCTTTATTCACCATGAGAAATCTGTTCCAGGCATAGTCAAGACCCACTCTACCAGGGCCTTGGTTTATCTATGGCTTTTTGGAAAGGGCTTGATTTTAGAAGTATTCTAGAAGCTGGAGCTTGTTCCTTTGTACATACTTTTGCAAAGCAGTCTAAGCTTGATTCCTACAGTAGGTCTAGATTAGACTTTACTAGGACTATTCTCCAGGGGTTCTTCAACTCTTCTCTTTCCACCTCCCAAATGTAGTAAGCTAGGATAATCTACCCATATAGCTAATGCTACTGCAGCAGTGATCATTACAAATAATGTAGTACAGTTGTGTAAGTTAACTTACCATAACAGTCGATGTTCAAATAATCACTGCCACAGTAGTCGCTCCCTACCTGCATTTCCCCTTGTTTGTTGGTGAGTTTTTATGCCAGAGTGTGGACATTTATTTTTTTGTTATTCTTAGCATTGTGTCATTTCATGGCTCAGCCTCTCTCTCTCTCTCTCTCTCTCTCTCTCTCTCTGCTGCCATGAAAGCACTGAAGTGATTGGCCCCTAAACCTTTGTTACTAGTCAGTTCAGTTCAGCTGATTGATAGTTTCAGCACATGTAAGGTTCCCTGAAGCTTTGGAAGATGCCCGGCTGTTATATCCTGCCCAAGATATAACCACATATAGCAAAGGCTATTGCAACAGCAATCAATTGAACATCTTCTGTTATGGTTAAGTTTACTTTCACAGCTGTGCTTTACCAGTCTTCACTGTTTTCCTAAACAACACAAAAATGACCTGTTGTTATGGCAGATTCTCCCAATTTCCACAAAATAAAATGTGGCATTCTGTGACAACAGTGAGAGCATGATATGCCAAACTCTGACTGAATCAGAGTCTAGGGGATAGCATTTAGTATGTATTACAATAATGAATGAAGCTTGGCTACATTATGATAGTAGTCTCTTTTAATGACTACTGTTAAATTAATAAGACATTGTCAGTCATTAGTTGCTACACTTGATGTTAGCTTCTGATACATTCATCTCAAGTTACAGCTGACAGCTATTATTATTATTATTCATTAAAACTGTCTTAGCATAACTTCAAGCAATTTGTTGTCTCATTTAAATACTTAAATCCAGTCATGATTCACATTTATATGAACCAGTAGGCATACAGGATTTGTGTTAGTGTATCTGGATCAAGTGACAGGGATTGCTGTTTGAAATACAGTGCATGTTCATGCATGTTCTGATGAATTTAAATTTGGTGAGTGCCTCTAGCAAACGTTGGTAAGTCCCTTTGGCTGTTCAAAGTGACCAAAGATAATTTTTGTATTTCATTACTGGTCAATGTTTTTGGCAATCATTCTTTGGTATTTTGGATAAATTCAGAATATTAAAGTAGGTTGTGATAAATTGACAGTATGTTGCTTTCCTGCTTTGCATCTTGTTTGCATCTTTACTAACAATCATTCTCAGTATACAGGAAACATGTTGCATTGCTTGAAAATTAAATTTCTACACTATGCATATAAGCTATACCATAACTTTCCAACTATAACAGGCAAACAAGTCTCTTGGCTATCCATGTGTTACATGTACAGTTATAGGCATTAATGTTGTCCAGGTCATGTATTTAACTCTATAGTGCACGGATGTTTTTTTTTTTTTTTCTGTATGACTGGAGTATATGGAAGAAGACACTTCCTTTAACAGGTACCCGCAACAAATGTAAATTTGCTTTCACATCATACTTAATGCTGACAAGAGGTCTTGATACAGCATTTATAACAGCAGCGCATTGTTGAAGGATTAAGAAATGTAAGCATTTCAAATTATAAACACTAAAAGTTTTGGTAAGTCACTTAAGGTAATAGTTGGAATTAACCCCATACAGCTAAGTTATTCACAGTTGCAGATGTATATTTACTGAACATCACAAAGAAATAATGCATAGGTGTGCCTATATAAAAAAATATTATTGTTAATATTGCAAGAGAAAGAAAATAAATTTTTAACTGTCTAAAATCTATTAGATATATGTCCTTATTTTCAGGGGTAATCTGGAAACACTGACTAAATTAACAGTGTACCCGGATGAATTTGTGGCTTTAATGAGAAAGTAATAGCTTTTAGGAACTTTTCATATAAACTGCCATCAATTTCCAGATCTTCAATACTGTACTCTGTACATTATATTCCGGACTCTATTCACTATGATATAATTTTGATCATTTAACTAGACCACTAACCTCAATCAAGACAGAGAAGACATACTATTGGCTAAAGAAAACATATTCATATTTTACTTGGAAGAGCTCTAATTATTTTGAAATTCATTGACAAACCAGAGCAATAACCACAGTGCCACAATAGAAAAGAAAATTGCTCATGGTAAACAGATGAGCAATGATGGACAGTTCCTTAGTAACAGACTCAGAGTAGAATGGATACGTATGCCCAGTATATGAAGGCATGTTAATGAATAAGTGTTTGCTGCACAGGGCTATAAACAAAAATAAGTTTGCTGTAAAGGCTATAAACCATCAGACATAAGTCAATCGCTACCATCGATCAGGCATGCAAAAACATGAACAGTTATTTTATTTGTTTCATAATAGCACACTGAATCCCATAGACAAATTACATTTTGTAGAACTGAAGGATGATGCAGCTATGCAAATCTTTGGAGTTTTTTCTCCTTGATGCCTATGTGTGTGAAAAGGAAGACAAGGATTGAGTGAGGCTCATGAATGTTGTGCATATCATTAAGGCAACACATTTCAGACAATCAGTGGGGTGGAGGTGTCTGTGTGTGTGTGTGTGTGTGTGTGTGTGTGTGTGTGTGTGTGTGTGTGTGTGTGTGTGTGTGTGTGTGTGTGTGTGTGTGTGTCTGTGTGTATCTGTGTGTGTGTGTTTTGAACAAAAAATGCAAATTGCCACTTCCATGTTGAAGCATTTTGCCCTGATGGTGTCCCGAAACCTAGCAAATCGCAACATGAGGCCATATACATGCCAGTGAGATGGTATGCAAGATATTGGGAAAACACTAGGTGATGACCTGCAAATAGCATAAATGATTGTATGCAGCTTCCCTGTTTTGCATCTGTAGTAACAATCATTCTAAGTAACATGGAATGCATACATAGGATCATGGGATCATAAGATGTTACTAGACTAATGGCCCTAGAGGCTTCTTAAGTCTAGCCATTCATGCCTCAATTTTCCAATTATTAAAGCCCAATGATTAGAATGGCTTTGGTATGCGCCTGTGCCTTAGGTCATCTGCAAACTGCCCCTGTCCATAGGGGACATAGGCAATAATCCACATGTAAATTTGCAATTTCTCACCCATTGGTCCAAGTTTAATTTGAACAGGCTTAGGGAAGACCTATGCTTCACAAGAATGGGGAGTCTGTTCCAGAGAAGGGGTAATCTCTGAGACACATGCATGTCCTTCTGTCATGTTTTGTTTATGTCACAGATAAGGATTAGATCTTTAGGTCAGGTAATTCTAGTGCTGCTTGTTTAGTAAATGTGTAGCAGATCCATCAGGGCTGGCTTTGAATACCTTGTAGGTTAGGCATAGATTGCCCCTCAATAGTCTGTAAGAAATAGAGTAGGGGAACAGGGCTTTGAAGTAGTCTGCAGAGGGCATGTTATTTACGCCCTGCATCCTTTTAGTGAGGAATGTCTTTGGCTAATCCAGCTATTGCAAATGTCTGGTCAGATGCAGTATTTAAATAAGGCAAAATATTGCACTGTGCCATTGCATTATTATGATTCAACATAGTAAAGCTGTATCTGCAGTGTGATAAGACCAAAACCAAAGTACAAAGCCTGCTAGGAAATCCAAATGAAGGACTGAAACTGAAACAACTCCTTTATTCAAAGCGAGTACAAACTAGTGAATGTGAAGCCACAAGAACTGTAGGACAAGAACATTAACGCCACAGAAATTGCATACGTTTTTGACCCTAATACAAACAGGTCTTCTTCAGAAAAACTAAACACCATTCATAAAGTGCCTTTAAAGTGCATAAAAGGCACTTTATGAATGGTGTTTAGTTTTTCTGAAGAAGACCTGTTTGTATTAGGGTCGAAAACGTATGCAATTTCTGTGGCGTTAATGTTCTTGTTCTACAGTTCTTGTGGCTTCACATTCACTAGTTTGTACTCGCTTTGAATAAAGGAGTTGTTTCAGTTTCAGTCCTTCATTTGGATTTCCTAGCAGGCTTTCTACTTTGGTGTATCTGCAGTGTGATACACTGTGCCACTATATTACTACAACGCATCATAGTAAAGATGAACCACAGTGTGATGTACTGTTCCACTTTACATTACCATGATATAACATAGTAAAAATATTATGATATGTCATGGTAATGTTCAATGGCTCAGTGTGTCATACTGTGGATACATCTTTACAACAATGTGTCATGTAAATATTCAGTGGCACAGTGTATTAAACTGCAGACGTATATTCATTATGATGTGTCATGGTAATGTTTTGTGATACACTGTGCCACTGTACATTACCATGGCACATCATAATGAAGATACATCCACATTCTGATACACTGCATCACTGCACATTACCATGGCACATCATAATGAAGATACATCCACATTGTGATACACTGCATCACTGTACATTACCATGGCACGTTATAATGAAGATACATCCACAGTGTGATACACTGTTCCACTGCTTATTAACATGGCACATTGTTGTAAAGATGTATCCGCAGTATGACATACAGTCCTACTGCATATCAGCATGACACTTTGTTGTAAATATTACCATGATACATTGTTGTAAATATGTATCCATGGTCTAATACACTGTGCCACTGTGCATTAACATGGCATGTTGTTGTAAAAATGTATCCACAGTGTGAATGCACTGTGCAATTTTACATTAACATTACACATCAGAGTTTCAGATATAACACTAGGCTCTCAAATACATGCTAGTGGTTGTTTGTCCCACTCTAACACATTTTTACCCTTCATGACCAAAAGTTGTCTTAATTTTTCGCTTCCCTTTTCCTTTTAGCTCCTTGCTCCACAGCACTGTCACTGACAACTGTGAAACAGCAGCCTTATTTAATTTACATTACTACAGTAAAAGCTGCTCTACAAACAAACTTGCTTTGTGTCACAAACCACTGTTACAGAGCAGCCATACTTTTTAGCACATTGTTAGCACAGTCTACTTAAAATATTTAATTATCATGCTTCACTCAAAGAGAAAACAAGTGTAGGCATATAAAGGTTATAATTAAATCATGATTCATACTCAGAATTCTCAAACCTTTATAGAAGCTATGATGAAATGATGAAAATCTGTGATATATGTACTATGGGCTTCCTTTTCAGGTCTCCCTTTTTCTCACATTTTCTCCCTAAATAAAGTTATTTGCACAAACACACACACACACACACACACACACACACACACACACACACACACACACACACACACACACACACACACACACGTGTGTGTGTGCCAGCTGAAGCATGTGCTTAGCTCCATTTTCAATGTGTGGCTGTTCCATATTTAGATTCAACATACTTAAGATATTAAATTCAATTACCAATGTAGCACCAGACTGTGAACTGAAGAAAACATAATCTGTTCAGAAATTATGGCTGTCAGTTATCTTTATGATGCAGTCAGCAGCACAGCAAAAATAATACTCACTGAAGTGGAAGTTCAACAATTTACATTCACCTTAACTGAACAGTGCATCTCCTCACCATATTCTTATTTTCTGAGCTGGGTCTTATTATCACAAAATTATGCAGCAGTGTTATAGATCCAGTTATCTTCTTCAGATGATCCAAGGCAGAAGTTAAAGTCTATTTTAATTATTTTTATTAAATTATGATTAGAAAAGCTGAGTACATACAGTACTAGAGAAACAACACTGAGGGACTGGTCTCTTAAATAGAGAAAACACATCAGAAAACAATATTTATTAATCCACAAAGAAAATGGACTTTTGCAAGCTTCAAAAAAAAATATTTTATTTGAGACAAATGATTTTGTCATTATTTAATTAAGCAGTTATTCCACATATGTAGAGACATAGCCTTTGAAAATGTATACATGAATATACACGGATTTCAGAAAAAATGTTTACTGAATCAGACATATAGGGAGTTTATTTTTATATAACATGTAAAGATTTGAACTATAAAGAGTTTATCCCTGTCCAAGGCACATAGATATGATTCATCCAGATTACCTGATCTTAGTATACATAACTACTATTAGCTTTCCTAATCCATGCTTACCAGTGACTGAATGAGAGTCCATCTGACACAGACTACATGTCCTAATTTTTAAGGCTTTGCTTCCTATGCATAAGGTACAAGGTTTGATCTTGAACATTCTGAGGGTTTTCATCTCAAACTCACCAATACATGGAGCTGTGGGCAGCAGCACAGACTCACCATGGTCCTCTATAGGGGGAATAGTTGAACAGACCAACTCCTTTGGGCATCTAAGTATCCTCAAGATAGGAGACTGTGAGCTGTGGCAGCCACTCAAAGGTGTAAAGTATGGCTCTAGGTGATTCGGTCATATTGATTAAAGTTGCCCAAATGAGAACGAGTGCAAAGCAGAGAAGGATGTACATGAATTGGTGTTGATAGGGACAATGCACATATAACAGACAGAACATGGTCTGGCAAATGGCTTAATAGCAGCCAACATATGGTCTCAGAAAGAAGACAGTCACAAGATCACATACAAGAGTTGCCAACAAGGGTTACAAAGTCATCCTCAGTGAGACATTCGGACAACTACTAGTTGTCACAATCAGAAAGACCATGCTGAAAACCTGAAAGTTGATGGGAGAGAAAGTACAACAGTTCAAGGCACTCCAAGAAGACTACAGAACATATGTCCAAAGATAAGAAAGGAGTTGCAATAGCAAAGAACAGGGCAAAGAACAGTTCATGGGAGGCACTCTACCAGCTTCTGGAAAGTGACTCAGTAGGTGGCATAAATAAACTATATCAGGTTATAAGGCAAAGATAGAAAGATAAAGAAGATAGTCCAACACCTTTCTTAAGGGATGCCAGCATGCCAGTAATAATCAGTCTGCAGGACATCAAAGGCAGATGAAAGGAGTATTTCCAACAGTTTCTGAATGAAGAAAACCCATACTGCCCAGACACAGCCTGCAATGAAAGAAGAAGAGGAACTCACCCTAGAAGAAGTGGAAAAAAAAGTCAGGGAAAGCAGCAGGATCGGGTATGATAAAGAGACTTGGTGAGATGGGGAGAAATGGCTCCTGTGGGTCATAGCAGTATGTAGAGAAAGGCATATCCCAGATGACTGGAGAAGCATACTCATGCCAGTGTACAAGAACAAGGGGAAAATCCACAACTGTGGGGAGTGTAGAGGCATCAAACTCCTGTCACATTGCAGAAAGTTCTGGAGAGGGCAATTCATAAACAGATATGCAGAGTAGTAGAAAGTAATTTGAGAGATGAGCAGTACAGATTCAGATCATGATGCATCATGACTGACCTGATGTTTGCAGTGAGATAGATAAGAAGAAGCTAGAGATGAGGAAAGAGTCCATATGGGCATTCCTAGACTTGGAGAAAGCACATGACAAGGTCCCAATGATTTGGGCAGTCCTGTCATGGTTCAGAGTCCAAGAAACATTGGTAGAATTAGTGCAGGCTATGTACAAAGACCTAGTGACTCACATACGAACCGTATTCAGTCTTATGGGAGTGGGTATGCACCAGGGTTCAGTTCTGAGCCCACTGCTGTTCATAGACTACATTAGTAAACAGGTTGGAGGGGACAGATCAGATCAACAAAGTTGCTGTATGCAGACAATGTGGCATTACAGACAGACTCTGAGCAAGAACTTCAGCAAAGACTGGTGTAATAGAATGCAAAACTGAAGACACATGAGATGAAACTAAACACAGATAAGACAGTGATAATGGCAGCAAATTGTGGAAATCAGAAGAAGATGCGAATTGAGATAGAAGGGAAGATAGTGGAACAATAGCTTCAAGAATCTGGGGAGGGGTGACTGAGGAAAAGAGAAGTCTGAACGAAGAATTCAAAACTAGAATGTGAGGGGCTGCAGCAAAATGGCATAGAGTGTAAGGTAAGAATTCCAAAGAAGCTGAAAAGTAATGTGTAGAAGATGTGACCAGTACTACTGTATGATACAGAAACCTGGGCAATAAAGGCAGAGCAGATGAGGAAGGCAGAGGTGATGGAAATGAAGTGTCTGAGAAGCGTGGTAGGCTGCACATTGTGAAACAGATGAAATTGGGACATAGGAGCAGAAGTCAGAGTAAATCTAGTTGCAGAAAAGATCAAAGAGAACAGGTTACAGCGGTTTGGATATGTCTGCAGAAAAGCAGAAGACAATCTGGTGAAGAAGATTTGGGACAGAAAGGAAGAAAGTAATAGGAAACGATGATGTCCAGCAAACAGGTGGATGGCTTGTGTAAGAGAAGGTCTGTGAAAGTCAGGCATGAGTGTCCAAGAAGGCAGGAATGTGCCATTCAATCGACAGAGATGATGACAGTTAACACAATACCCCAGACCCATGTAGAAAATGCAAAAAAGGGTGCTGATGATGATGAAGGTCCATCTGGTCTAGTTCAACTCACTGATTTTGAACTCCCTGATCACCATTTCTCAATTTGAAACTTGTGCACAGACAGTGATTCATTCATTTTCTGAAACATCCCTCTTCCTCTCACTGAAGTAATTACTGAGTTAGTACATATATGTCTGGGGAGCTTGGGACTTATCCCCACATGTGGAATTGTCTCCTGTAAACAATGCTTACATTTAATGTTTTCATCATCTTGAATTCCTGACCATTTGTACTCAGTGACTGCTTAGTGAGTTGGTTCTTTGCAGAGTTGTAACTCATTATATAGTTGAAGAAACACAGATCAGTACTTCCAGCTCCAGCTAATAAATCCATTAACATAAGGCCAAATTATCTTTCCTTTAACAAAATGAATTTATTCATTAATATTCAAACTAATTAAACTGAAAAAAAAAACAGCCTGCTTAATTGAAAATAGCATTATACTGATCAAGCATAGGCACAGAGAGATTAAACAAAACAAACAATAAAAATGCCTAGGAGCAACCTTGAAAGATGAGACACAATAAAGGTTCACTTTGTTCTCTAAATGTTTCCATTATAATTTTGTTAACCAAGCTAGTAGGGCATGTGATATTTTGCTTTAACAGGTGAGCAGAAGAGTGCTGATTTCAAAATATGCTTTAATTTTCTACAAAATATACACACACACACACACACACACACACACACACACACACACACACATATAAATATATATATATGTGTGTGTGTGTGTGTGTGTGTGTGTGTATATACTTTACTATTTTTATTTCTAAATGCAAAACATTTGCTGTTTGAAATAATGAAAAGTAAAACTGAAAACAAACATTTCAAACGTACACAATGTCACCCCAAATGATCAACACATTTCAGTTGACATTGTCGCTGAAAATTTCACGTGATAGCCGTATAGGAGCTGATGTAAATCAAACTCCTGTATGACATATGTTTTTGCAGGGGGGAAAGTCCCTCTGCACCCCCAAACCCCCCTGCTACTAATATATTATAACTCCAAGATCACAGCACAGTGCGGATATGGATGAATTTCCAATTTCCACTGTACCGCGATCTCCATACATATAGTCGAACACACTTATGTGAATGCACTGCTGCATTCACATAAGTGTCTTTGACTATCGAATACACTTTTAATTTTGTACACGGCATTCTGATTTTCCGCAGCATAACTGCCGACAGAATGTCGTTTGTACAAATGATCGCAAACCTATGTATAGGTTGCAACTAACTGTGGGCAAGACCGCAATCCAAATTGTAGCTTGCTACAGATCCCCCACCATGTCCCAGGATTCCCACTCCTCATTTCTTAATACACTGGAAAATATTAGGGTACAACCTAACACCCTAATAATGGGTGATTTCAACTACCCTACCATTAACTGGGAAAACTACTCATCTACCAACTGTTGTGCTCAACGGATCAACTTATCCACACCCCCACTAGGGGCAGCAATATCCTAGACCTGGTTATTACCAACATGAGCAACCGGTGCTCCACACCAGAGGTCAATTCCTCGTTGGTCAGATCCGACCATAAGCTAATCACCCTAGACATCCACATCCCTCCCCCACTCCCCATTAGGGAAACCACAGTAAAAAATTTCTCCAAAGCCAACTTCACACTTCTTAAGACAGAAGTGGCAAACTTCACGACACCCATGCTGATGGACAATAGAGGTATGACTGCTGAATCCTACACAAATGCACTTTATAAGCACTTACATGAGTGCATGGATTGTGCAATCCCTAACAGAACCAATATGCTATCCTCCAAAAAAAGGAAGCCAATCTGGTGGTCTACTGCCATAAACAAACTCCACAACAGAAGAAAGAAACTGTTACAAAAAAGAGTAAAATCCCATGATTGGAGAAACTCCCTGGTCAGCTTCAGTAAGAAGCTGAGATCCCTCATAAAATCCTCCAAAGCTAGTTATGAAAACAAAATCGCCACTGACTCTAAAGACAACCACAAAGCATTCTATAGCTATGTCAAGAATCTCAATGGCAACACTCAGATCTGCTCTGAGTTACAGCACAATGGCACTAAATATACAAAACCAACGGATATTGCCAACATCCTGGCAGATAGGTTCAGTGCTAACTTTACCCCTCTGTCATCCCCTAAAGGGCCCATCTCTATACCAGAAGAATGCAAAGTTCCTGTAATCACGGCTGCACAGGTAAAAAACACACTATCCAAAGCCAAGAACACAGCATCCATGGGACCTGACGACATCCCAGGCTGTGTTCTACATGAACTACAGAACTAACTGGCACCCCACCTAAGTACCATGTTCAGTCATAGCCTCACCTCAGGCTATGTAGCCACTGAATGGCGCACAGCGACAGTTATCCCACTCCACAAAGGGGGAGCCACCACAGACCCTGGAAAATACCGCCCCATTAGCCTAACAAGCCTGGTCTGCAAGGCTATGGAGCATATCATCATGGAACTTATAAACAATGACATTGGTAATCTCCAAACTCAGGACCCCACCCAGTTCGGGTTTGTAAAAGGCAGATCATGTCTCCTAAACCTGATAGACATCTTTGAAGCAGTCACTAAAGCCGTAGATGAGGGTAAGGTGGTTCACACAGCCTATCTAGATCTCGCCAAGGCTTTTAACACCATCCCCCACTCTGGAATTATAGATAAACTCACTAAACTAGGTATAAATCCCTATGTCACAAGATGGGTTGCCAACTGCCTCACTGACAGAACCCACACTGTGAAAGTAGCAGACTCCAAATCCTGCTTCAGACCAGTGACAAGTGGAGTACTACAGGGTTGAGTCCTGGGTCCTCTCCTGTTTGGTATCTACTTCTATGAAGTACAGGCCAACACAGAAGGTCTTTGGCTAACAAAGTTCACAGATGACTGCAAACTAGGAGCCATAATCAAAACTCCAAAAGATGTGGACATCCTACAAAAGGGCCTTGCTGAGACAGATGCTTGGTGTCAAAGCCATGGCCTCAAGCTCAATGCCAAAAAGTGCATTGTCATTCCTTTTGGTAAAAACTGAGTACCCATGAACTACCACATAGGTGGTAGTCTACTTAACACCGAAAGTGGGATAAGAGACCTTGGAACACAGATGGCAATAGTTTCTCCTTTGATAATCACATCGCCACATTAGTCAGGAAATCCTTCTATGTGGCACACCTCATCACAAAAGGTTTCTCATTCAGGAAAAAAGAGGTCATTGTTCCCCTCTACTCATCACTCATCAGACCCATTATAGAGTACAATGCCCCTTTTGGTATGTACCTCACAAGACATCTACAACAACCTGAAAGGCCACAGAAATACCTCACAAAGAGGATTACCGGCCTCAAAGAGATGTCCTATGCAGACCGTCTCAAAAAACTGCAGCTTTACTCCATTGCATATCGCCTACTCAGAGGCAATCTCTGCCTAACACACAAAGCTATGTCAAACCCAGCGCTTTTAGACATGCTCTACCTAAATAAATCCCAATCCCTACGAGCTACACGCTCTAGGGACCTAAACCTCGTCACCACAATAAACAGAACATGCTAGAGGGATAGATTCCTGTCCCAGAGACTTCCCATACTCTGGAACAAACTACCTATCTATATCAAACAAAGCTCCTCATTAGCACTCTTCAAGAAAAATCTTGATGATTGGATGGGAGATAGTAAATTCACCACGGGGATCACTTCTGTGGCTCTGCTCGACAGTGGCACAGGAAAATAATTTTCTTGGGTGGCGAAAGCCAGGGTACCTTTGGCTAGGCTTATATAGGCCCTAGAGCCAATAGCCTAGTACCTACCTATGAACCTATGAACCTATAGATATATATATATATATATATATATATATATATATATATATATATATATGTATATATATATATATATATATATATATATATATATATATATATATATATATATATATATATATATATATATATATATATATGTATATATATATATATATATATATATATATATATATATATATATATATATATATATATATATATATATATATATATATATATATATATACATAGGTCCACTTTTGAATCTTAAAATACTGAAATTTTGAATTTCAGTATCTCGAGACCAGAATTGCAAAAGTGCAGTTGTTTGAAACTGTACCTTGTCAAATATTACATTGCCAAATCTGCTGTTGGTGGACTGCAGTTAATTGTTCATGGTTTATTGGTGTCTGGGTAGTACAGATAGCAGCCAATGTTCAGTGATGTTTGAGGATGCAGGTAGGTGTGTAGTTTATTCGGGTTTGAGCTAGAAATGTGGTCTGTGTTTATTTTGGGGGGAGTTTTAGGACTAGGCTAAGGCAGGTAGGTGAGTGTGTGTGTGTGTGTGTGTGTGTGTGTGTGTGTGTGTGTGTGTGTGTGTGTGTGTGTGTGTGTGTGTGTGTGAAAGTGTTGAAAGTGGTGTTTTTTGTGAATGTGTATAATGTGTGTTTTTACTGGGATGTGTGACTGTGTGTAATTGGAGTTTAGGACGTGTAATAGTAGGTTTGTAATTTTTTTTTCATGTTTTTGCGACCACAGAGTTGGTATATATAAGTAGTGGTAGTGTGGGGGGGTGCAGGGGGGCTTGCCCCCCCTGCATTTATGTAGATTAGTTGGGTTTTATTTGTCTGTGTGTGGTGTTGGTATGTTATGGTTTTGGGATGAAGGCTTTGTATGTGTTTTTGTCCGTGTGGTGGAGAGTGTGTTAAGAAACTGGGCATTGCATACTGAAAATTCGGTATTATGAACTTCCAGTATTGTGATGTTAATTTATTTTTAGGTTTTCATTGTAAAGTACTGTCCACATTTTAGTCTTGAGATTCAGAAATTTTATATTTCAGTATTTTGAGATTTGAAAGTGGACCCATATATATATATATATATATATATATATATATATATATATATATATATATATATATGCCATAATTGTGAAACCCACAATTTTGAAAATCATAAACCTGAGGCCATAATACCAGAAGTCCAAAATGCTGAAGATCAGAATATCTAAAAATCTTGAGTACTGAATCCTCTGCTAGTATAAACCTAGGAAGGGCAAGCATGGGTCCTGCATGGGTGTAGACCCAGGAGTGAGTGTTAACACATGTCCTGCAAGGGAACAAGTACAGGAGTTCTGTATTGTAGCCTTCAGCATTTTGGTCAGTTTTAAAGAAGGTAATAAAATAAATCCATACTCTATTAATCACAATAGGATCACTGATTCAGACTCTGTTAATGATTTTCGCATAATAATTGACAAGTTCACATTTGAAGATCATTTGATGATTACATTAAGACATTATTATAGTATTATTGGAAAATGTTGCATGTTATAAACAGCAGAGAAGAGAGTGTATTGAGTCTGTTAATTAAGATTCTGATTCAATCCGATATGGAGTACTGTAGACAGATTTGTCTGTATAATATGATATCCCTAAAAAAGTTAAAAAAAATTCAAAAAGCATACACAAACAAATAAATAAACTATGATATTTACAAAATAGTGTAAGCCTTAGGACTATAAAATTGTATTCAGCAATGTATACACTTTTAGAAGCAACATGATACTTGTGTTTAAATGCTTAAAAATGAGACTTTAGCCACAATGCTTGGACTGAATTTTGAGTCACATGTAAGGGACACCAGAAATAATAATGTTCTTGTAGATTTACAGTAATTAGCTCTAAAATTATGTTTTCTTACTTATTTATTTAGTTATCTATTTATTTTGGAAGACATAGAACATAAAGACCATGGAATTCCCTCCCACTAGAAATAAGACACTGTAATAACTTTTAATAAGAGATCGGACAGTGACTTTTGGAGAAAACAGTATAGTACTAAAATGATGGTAGTAACTCTTATACAGCTTCTTAGAGGCTTTAATTTAGCTGAATGACTGCATTGAAACACTAAAAAATACTTAACAAATAAGGGTGGAGTTGTGCTGTCTTAGTTATTTCTTGGTTAATTTGAGCGGTATTTTTTAGAGTTTTGTGAATAGTTGTTAATATTCTTTTGATATTTCCTACCGTTGCTATCTGTACTTTTTGTGCGATGAATATCATTAGTTTAAAACTATGCAGGCTGCTTTAGACACTACTGCTGTTCTCTTAATGTCTGAGTTGCTTTAAGCCTATAAGTACTTTAAGGTGTTGAATTTTGCTCAGGAACTCAGTCTTTTCCTGAACACACTTGAATTGTATTACAATACTCAATCTTACAAGAATGAAAGCCCATATTATCATTTGAACAGTTAGAAGCAGAGTTTTTGTATCGCATATAACTGTTAATTCCAGAAGATTTATCAAAACCCATGCACCAGGGAACCTCTAAGTCATTGAGCAGTGAAATGACCAAAACATTCTTTGCCATAATCATACTGAAAGTGGCACTCATCACCTGAAAGGATAAGATAGCATTATAAATTAATGATATTATTAGGCTGCATGTTTTTATGCTAACAGAAGACACAGACTACTGAGAATTTAAAGGGATAAAGAGAGATGCACTGAAAACCCACCTGGAAAGAAAATGCCCTTTTCTTAAGCTGCGTTAGTATATTCTTCCCAGTTCCCTTTTTGGGTAATCTGTTTTGCAGTGAAACTTCACATGCAATGTATTTCTTTTTCACTGTACATAATTATTTCTTTAGATATCTGTAAAAGTACCTTAGATCAAACAAATTTTAAGTATTCTTAGGTATAATCATTGGTAACGTCTGAGGCTGTTGTAAAGTAATGTCATTGCTATACAGAATACTAATTTGGTTTGATTGTCTCTGTCTGTTCAAATAATTCTTAACTTGCTTTCATGAGGAGAGCCAGATGAACTTATACTCTGCCCCCGTGTACTAGATGTAGAATGGATAATGTCTTGCTTTTGGACTTATACTTTCATGGGTCACAGATGGAACCACTTGCATGCCACTAAACACATTATGCGCAGCTCATAGTTGCTGCACAACAGATAGTCAGTAGCAATGATGGAAAGCATATCAGGCAGCAAGTGGATGCAGCTGGCAAACAAATTCCATTCCTGGGCATACTGGTCCCATGGAAAGGGAATCATAAAAGGTGGAATGAAGAAATAAATGCCCTGGGCTGCAAACACCAACTTCACAATGTACATATGTTGCACACACACACACACACACACACACACACACACACACACACACACACACGCACGCACGCACACACGCACGCACATGCACACCCACACACACCCTCACACACATCCCAGTTAACAGACTTGACGAACTTGAACTGTAGTCACAGTGAGGAATAACTTCTAGGCCAAAAGTGGAGCAGGCTACTCTAACTTTTCTGATGTGAGATCCTAGGTCACAGGTTTCTATTCTTGTTTAGTCCTGATTGACACTTTACTACCTCTGCTACCATATGAGCTCATGCTTGTCCACACACGCCAAGCACTCTGGCAATAGTCTCATCTGGACAGCTTAGCTTCATAGCACTCCCACTAGGTCAGCCTCTCTGCATTTGTGCTTACCATAACCACAACTCACATTCAGCTGATCACTCCCATTTCCTTAATAAGATTAAATAATGATACAACTAAAGGCTACTTTTCTTCAAAATATACTTCTTGCATCCATCTATATCACCAAACTCATTGTTATTCATTATTATATAAATCATAAACTATTTAGTCATATCTGATTATATTTTAATATACATTGCAAATCACCTTACTATATACTCTCAAAAACAGACAAAGGCAAACCGGAAAATATTTAAATATGAATATCTGAGTATATTTTAATATACTTGAACTGATAGGTACTTGCAGCTAACCCTACATATTCATCAAAACCTCAGGTCAGCTGTCCTTAAGTCCCTCCTGGCCAGTCCTAGGGTTATGTCAGTGCATTTGTCTGTCAAAGACACATATTGCTGCAGTACATACAAAAATATCTATTTCTTGCATGCATGCATAGATAGGATATGAATATTGGTAGTTACTGAATATTCCAGAATCTCATATTCTTGGTGACAAAAAGATTTTGATGTATCTGTAATATTCTGCAAGACTGCATTAACAAATGTACAAGGACTGTAGCTACTCTAGGAGATGAAAGACTACACTGCTGCTGTCTGCTGCTAGTAAGTAATTATTAATATCACGGCTGGTGATTACAAGGTATTTACCCTCCTCACTGTTTTATACAACCATGGAGACCTACCTGATGTTCCATCAGAACCTAAGAGTATCCGTTTAAATAACATATTTTGCAATGAGGTTTCATTGTATATGTACATTTTATTTAGCTGTTTGTTATATATGTTCTGCACACATCATACTGATGTTAATTCAATAAGTGCTGATAGGCCTTGCTTGCTTGCTGTGCTAGGCACTATATATGAGTCAAGCTAAATCCAACAATATTGGCAGTCATCACCTCTTGAACTGTACTGAGATTGTTTACACTCTGAAAGAAGAAATGAACTTCCATTATTTTTAAATGTATAGCAGGCAGTCTCAATTGATGTATTTTTTCTGAAAACTGTACCTTCTTTTTCCAATTTTTGATTTATTCATGGCTGTAAGATTGTCATTGTTTCATTTTGTACTACTCTGTAGTCACTATGCTGTTAGTTCTATCTGCACATTTAAACAAGTGTCTGTTTGACTTCTACCCATTTTGACTCCATACTCTTCTATCTGCACTGTGAGTATTATCTTTCAGTACTTATCAGTTGCACTAGCCCGTGTGCCATTTTAAGTTCTGGTTGCCCTAAATGATGATCGTTTGGTTCTCATTTGTATTGCATGACATTTACATACATTGTGAAGTACATATCTAAGGTTCAAGTATTGTGTATGATAATTTGATTATTTAGGACTGTTGGAAGATTATCCACTTATTAATCCACAGTTTTTACAATTATATGAAGTAGAATTGTCACTTCTTCATCGACTGCTTTTTTGTGGTATTGTGGATATATTAATATCTGTATATCTAAATTTTTTTTTTTATTTTGTTTTTATTCTGTCTCTATTTTAATTATTTATAGCTGTACTAGTGATGTAGTATTCAGAGTTTGTGAGTACAGGCAAAGAAGTGTAGAAGAGATTGTTTGCTCCTTTATTATGTTTTGGGAATTTTTCTCTTGAAAGCTGGACAAGTTAATTGGATTTCTCAAAAAAGTGCTTCCTGACAGCAGCTGAGTATTGGCAATTTGTGTTGTGCTGTGTGTGAAGCTACTGAGCTTATCAATATCATTGCCAATGTTTGTGCTGTTCTCCTTGTCAATAAACAATAATATTTATACAAATGGGCCAATGTCTGTGCTGTCCTCCTTGTCAGGAAACAATAATAATATTTATACAAACGGGCTAATGTCTGTGCTGTCCTCCTTGTCAGGAAACAATAATAATATTTATTTATACAAACAGGCTAATGTCTGTGCTGTCCTCCTTGTCAGGAAACAATAATAATATTTATACAAGCGGGCTAATATTTGTGCTGTCCTCCTTGTCAGGAAACAATAATAATATTTATACAAATGGGCTAATATTTGTGCTGTCCTCCTTGTCAGGAAACAACATTTATATAAATGGGCTAATGTTTGAGCTGTTCTCCTAGTCAGCAAACAATAATAATATTTATGTATATGGAAGGTATCACTGAGACTTATTGACAGCATTTAGAGGATCCTGGCATCGAGAGTGATGTAGATGAGGAATAAAAGCAAGTAAAGAGAAATATGGACAGTTGCCTAAGTATGGTCAACGGATGGGAAAAGAAGGATGATGTGGTGTTTTAGCTGGTTAACTAAATGTGTACTAAGAGAAACTGCATGCACATGTGAATTGAGTACATTTTTTTTATTTTGTCTTCTTTTATTTGCATACTCATAAAAATGGCTTCATGTAAAGGAGGGCAAAGCAGCCTGTGGTAGTAGGTGGTGGGTGTTTTCAAAGTAACCTTATTCTCCTCTTTATGTATGTATCCATTAGTAGAAAAGTGTTTGCCCAGTTGGACAAGAAGAAAGGTATAAAATTTGCTGCATTTTTCTAAATAAAGTTTGTTGGGTCTCCTACACCAGCTATAAGTATCAGCAGTGTTGATGGACTGAGATCTTACTACTGAAGTTATCAAAGTGATCTCCAGAACATTTCTAAAAAGTACGGAGATGTGACAGTAACTGTATGTGGTGTCAGCATGTTCCAAAATTATTTGCTTTTCTCTTCATGTTGTATATGAAATTTGGGTAGGTTTATATCTGCCATTGACATTTTGCAGGAATAATACAATTTTCTTGCCTTACTGACCTTCTGAAAGAATGCTTGTTAACCTTCCTTGCAGCAAATAGACAGAATTGCAATGTCTGGACACTAGTTGTCCTCAAATGACATGTTAATTATAATTTTAATCTTGTATATAATTTTACGTTTTTTTTAAATTGAAGTAACGTGTAGTTGATGCCTAAGTTAAGACATATTTTCAATGAAGTTTGGTTGCTGTTTGCAAATATTAAGCAAATGCTCATTACCATTATCCTTTTCAAACATACATAAATTAGTAATATCTTTATCTTGAATGTTCTGTTTGCTGTTTGTTAATATGTTATTATAAGGTAATTTATCTGTTTCATGTTACGGTTAAGGTTGAGCCTTTTATACGTCTGGAAAAAATAAATGAGATACAGTAGAATATACATTTTACATTTTTAGACATAAAATCCTTATTTATATTTCCGAAATATTATTTAAAGTTAACTGGAGGAATTTCTAGATTATTTCATATGTGTGAATAAGTTGGAGAAATCAGATATACACAACTTTTTATGAAACAGAAGAAATGATGATTCTTAACTTTGTGTTCTAAGCAAATATTTGGATTAGCACTTGCAAAGAAGTGTTAAGAGTAAATGAGTAGAATATTAAAGTCTTAAACTGGTCTGAATTAAGAAATCATCTCATTACATGTGTCCACACATCATATAAGATGTGGTTTATCATGTCTAATTAAGTGATATTTATATTTACATTTGTACACTTCATTGGGATGATGGTGATCCTTCAATGACCTTTTATTGATTGATACCCATTGTGTGTGTGTGTGTGTGTGCGTGCGTGCGTGCGTGTGTGTGTGTGTGTGTGTGTGTGTGTGTGTGTGTGTGTGTGGTAGTTTTTTTTTTCTCTCCCTTATAAACACAGTGAGGAAGATTCTATCCCCTGTCCTTCTGGATTATTTTTATATTGTGATACATAACTAGGACTGAGTTCTCAAGTAACAGATATGTCAGAGATAATATATGCAAAATCTCAAAGATGAGATTAGATGAAGGAGACTTAACCTAACAAAAAAGAAAACTGAGGGAGCTTGCAGTTCCTTTTTTGAAGAAAGTCTGGTGTCACTTATTGAGATAGTATAAAAGCAATAACAAGAGAAAGTTTGGGAAATCTACAGTCTCAATATTTTGCCAGTCTTGGAAAATAAACAAAAAGTATGACCAATGGAAAAAGTAGATTGAAAAGACTATCCAAAAGCGATATTTGTGTGACCATATGAAAAGTATATCCAAACATTATGTATCAGATCTGACAAAAGAATATCAAGATTCTTTACATTTGATATATGACCAAGTCGAACACAGCAGTATAACTAATCTACCCTCACACCCTTATCATAATTATTTTATCGAAAATCTTTGTGATTATAGACAAACAGAAAAGACCAATAAAAGTGACTGAATCATAATGGATTATGACATATCAGATGTAGAAATGAAGAAAGTGCTTTGAAATTCTGCGAATGCTGCAACTTTGGCAATGAACTAGATGATGATTTGCCAGTATGTAGTTAACAAGTTTAAACTAAAGTGTTATTGCCTAAAAGAAAATATTTTAACATTAAGGACCGATATACTGAATAACAGCAAATAATTTGAATAGATATGAAATGACAACTTCTTCAAAAAAGGAAATTAGCAAGAATAGGGAGGATTGTGATAAAGTCAGAGCATATATAGTGGCCCTTGATAGAAAAAAAGTTGTTCAAAGAAAAAGGAGAAGAAAAAAAAAGAAAGTAAAGGGAAGTGGGAAATGAAAGAAGTGAGATGGATGCAGAGGAGGAGAATGATAAGAAAGTGTAGTTGTTAAGGAAGAAGATTGCAACAACAGCAAGGCAATAGCTATGTATGAAGAGGATAGTTTGTGAACATACATAGGAAAGCAGAAAAGGAAACAGAATTTACAAGTAAATGATTCTGGTGCGAGTAGAGGAAGATCTCATGGTGAGGAGGAGAATATATCTGATAGTGTACCACTGGCTAACAATGAAAATGAGGGCATGTTGTACACTCTGAAAAAATCTATTTTCCTTCAAGAACATGACTAGCTTCATTATTATTGAAAGTTTAGGAGGGATGAATCTAATTTCACTAACAAAATGTGGAAGTGACATTACTAGCTGGAGAGTGAAGTTTGCTTCCAGAATAGTAAGGAATATGACTTACAAAAACAAAACTGGCTTTATATTACATGGATGGATTTTATTTGTAAGGAAACAAAAATTATTAAATAGAAATCCAGGGAGCAAAACCAGCTGTATAAGTGTTTAATAGTAAGAGAGAAAATAGGAGCAAATTAATGGGAAGAAAAGATGAAAGGCCAGAAATAAAAGCATGTCTCCGTAGACAGGCACACAGACTCTACTCTTAGAAGGCCAGACAAAACTAGGGGGCAGTGAGTTGTACTTCAGTTTCCATGATCTCTCACACGGCAAGAGTTGAACAATTATGATGCGTAGTGGTGGTGGTCCATGTGGATGTAAACAGCATGGCATGGAAACCCTTGAGGGGTGTGCAGAGAGACAATTCTGAGCTCTCTGTTAATATCCCAAATGCAAAAATAATGCTGCTATTGAGTGAAATCCTTCCTTCATCTCCGAGAGTGATACTGAGGTTTAAAGAAAATATGATTAATTTCAACAATTGTCTAAATAAAGGATGTCATTTTTGGGGATCCACTAAGTATTGGCTTGGGATGAGCTGCTGCACAACTCTACTTGCTTCACTAAGGATAACTTGCAACTCTCACTCCAAGGCTTCAAACATACTGGCTAAACTCCTCACTGCCCCCGTTGTGCCCTTTTTTGGCAGAGTCCAGCCAATGGACCTTCCCACCTAAAAAACATAACTAATCAAGAATCATACAGTATCAAGGAAGAGCTTTTCAATGCTAGGAGTCTACATTACAAATTGCCTGACCTTGAAGCCCCTCTGAATTCAGAAGCCATTTGTCTTTTATTACTGAAACTTGGCCTAAAAGTGCAGAAAGCACTCCCTCTGTACAAGGGTTTTGTGCCTACTATACCTTTATATCTGATGGCAACTGCATTGGAGTATCCATATTTGTTAAAGACCACATTACCTTGATGCAGAGTTCTAAATATGTAGCAAATTAACTAAATGAGTTACAAATTATACTAAATAAAGCCAATTATCAAATCATAGCATTGTACAGGATCTCCTCAGTGCCACGTAAAACAGATGTACAGGAACTACATCATTCTGGGAAGCTTTGACTGCTCTGTGATACCTTTAACTCAAATGTAAGTTATGCACAAAAATTCCTTAATTTCATAAACAAGAACTCCCTGGACCAAATAGTCCTAGATCCTACTAGGATACAAAGTATTCTTGACCCAGTCCTTTCAAGTATGGATCTATACCTTCTATCCCACTGGTATATCCTTCCCCAGTTAATACTAACCACTAACTGGCAAACTTCTCCTTCAAAATCCCCAAACCATCTGATGGAAGTATGACAGTATTCAAAGACTTTGAATGTATTAACCTCTTGCAATTCCATGATGAAGTCTCAAAACTCAAGCATAACAGTAACACCAAAAATGTAGACACAGCTAGTAGTTATGTGAATACATTATATGCTCATTTAGATACATATATTAATTTGCAACCCTCATAGCCCTTACCAGAATCGAATAAAATGAGAAGTACAAGAACAAACCATACTGGTGGTCTGCATGAATGAAAAATAATGCAATAAAAGAAAAAAAAGCTTAGTATCTATAGCAAAAACAAAAAGACCCACAAATCAAGGTCAACATCAAAAAGTGCCAAAGGTACTGAAAAATTCTGTAGAGAAAACAAATGCATCTCACAAACATAGACTAGCATTGTAAGCTAAAGATAATTACAAATCCTTCTTTGCTTTCATCAGGAAATGAATGAATAACCAAAATTGGTCTGAATGTATTCAAAATGCCACTACCTACTCAGATTCAGTAGATACTGGAAACATATTAGCTGACAAATTCAGTGCAAATTTTAACCCCATGATAAAAGATACAAAATCCACATATTCCAAAAGATAGCAAACCCCAAATCATTACAAATACTTGTTATGGGTACATTCCAAAACAAAAAAAAAAAAGGTATTTTATGGGACCTGATAATAACAGCATTAAAATGAGCTGGAGGATCTACTCCATCACAACATGAGCTTAGCCACTGTTTTGTCACTAAGGTATGACACACAGCAGCAGCAGCTGTAATGCCACTTCACAAGGACATCCCTACCATAAACCCAATAGCCTAATAAGTCTTATATGCAAGAGCATGGAACAGGTCATTAATGACTTCATAAATGACAATAGTGTCTATCTAATGAGTCCGATGGACTCCTTTGAGTCTGTAACACAAGCCTGGCAGAGTGGTCATGCTGTCCATAAAGCACATGTTAACCTTGCCAAAACATTTGATACCATACCACATGCTATCATAATTAACATGTTAAAGATGTTCTAAACTGATCACTATGTAGTTAGTTGGACAGCAAATTAGCTGAAAGACAGAACCTTTGTTGTGAGTGTGGTAGCTGTGTCCTTCCAGAGCATGGAGGTAAACAGAGAAGTCCCTTAAGCATCCATTCTAAGTCCACTACTATTCAGCATATACATCTCTGATCATAAAATAAAACCTCAGGATCTCTGGTTATCCCAGTTAAGAGATGAACCAAATAATATAAAGCTCATGTAGTGCTGTATTGCCCAAGGAAGCTCAGTCCAAATGAGCACAGCAATTCACTTAAAGAAACTCAAAATGTTTGAGAGATGGTGCTTTTTTGAGAACAGTCCCATTCAACTGGGACCCAGTTACAGGGGATGAGGGAGAAGGAAATTGTGAGGGAAGAACTAATAAATGAAACTTGCCCCCACTTTGTCAAAGCTTTTCCTTTTGATATTACTAGGACCTATGGAGGCATTATGTCAGTATATGGGGGATTCAATATTTTCAATTGCATTGATTTGGTTATTACGCCAGCAAACTGTTCACTGTTTAACAAAGGATTTATATTAGATCAGTTCATCATACATTAAAGGACTGCTGGGACTTTCTCTGTAAAATCAGAGAACATTTTTTTACTACTTCAGCCAGTTTTATTACTATTGATGTGATTGGCCTGTTTACACCCATTCCCCACAGACCTGGAGTTATTTTTTGAAGCTATCACAGAACTCACTCCACTTGATGGTCCTACTACACATTTTATCATTCATCATTCATCTCATGGAGCTTACTCTTACAAACAATTTCATCACTTTTGAAGGTGAATATTACAAGCAGATAAAAGGTATAGCAATGGGGGCAAGTTGTGACCAATATATGCCCACCTGGCCTTGTATAGTAGGGAGAACAATTTTGTTTTTGTTAGTCCCTCCTCTACCAAATGGCCCAGTTATTTAAAATTCCTGGATGACATATTTGTTTATGGAGGGAAAATGGTGTTGAAACACCCACAAAATTTGTGTCTTATTTGGACAACAAAACATATTTGTTGTCATTTACAGAGCATTTTGATAAGGATTCTATAGATTATTTGGATGTAACCATTTTAAGGACCTTCCTTAATGTGTTTTTGGGTCAAAACTGTATAGAAAACACACTTTCTCTAATAGTTATTTTGATTATCATAGTTGTCACCGGAAACATGTCAAACAAAATATTTTAAAGGGCAGCTCGTTACAGCTGCTGAAATGTGTTTTGACATTCATCGTTTCAATACTAAGGTAGAATTAGTGACACATGTTTTTAAAAAGGGGTACCCAAAAGAGGTTTTAAGAAACATTGTGGTTGAAGTCATACAACAGTGGGGAAAGAAATATACACCACTTCTTCAATATAAACACCAACTACCTGAGATGCATATGGTAATCTCGACATCTAATAATACATCCACTGCAAATTTTGGGTTTAGTAGTCACTTACAGTAGTTGTGTGAAAAACGTTCAGGATATTATTAAAAAATGGAGTATTTTTAAGACTCATGAGTTTATTTTGAGAACCCTGGGTACTACTCCATCTTTTGTGTTTAAAATATTGAAGAATGTAAACTATTTATTTAAGTAACAGTGCAACACATCTCATAAAAGAGAAAGAAAAGGTACAAGGAAGTGTGGTACATGCCACCAATGCCCTTATATTTTGGAAAAGAAGGAAATTTCTGTTGGCAATCCACCTATTAAATTCTTAGGGGATGGCAATTGCACCACAAAGGGATTAGTGTACATTGCTATTTGCCAAAAATGTTTATGTCATTATGTAGGAAAAGCTGAGCGTCAATTCCATAAAAGAATTTATGAGCATGTACATGCTAGCAGCAAAAGGAACACTAACAATGCACTCTGTAGGCACGCTCAAAATTGTGAAAGTTTTGGCAAATTTCTTTTTGGCATTATTGAATTTGTACCTATTGACATTAGAAGAGGTTCCCAGGAGACAAAATTAGAAATTGGAGAGTTACTGTGGCAACTTAGACTAGATGCCGCCAATGATAAAGGTCTCAGTGAGTATATTTCCATTGCACCTGTGTTAAAATTTAAAGCTGCTCATCTCTGACCCTTGTGAGTCCAAAACCAGTTAAATATATTATGTTTGTATTTTTATTAACCATGCTTACATTCAGCGTTTACACATATTTTTACAAGTGAAAAAATGTTAAATATTTTAATATGGCCCATTTTATTATTTAATTACCATTTTTTGGCTATGTATAGGCTGTATTTCAATTTATTACATTGCATTTCATTTTAAATGTTCAGCTAGTTTACATCTTAATTAATTCATGATCATGTCATTTTTTTTAAAACTCTTTGAGAGTATTTAAAGGAAGATAATTCTAACATAAATGGTTCTGATGAAGTCCAATATGTTTTAAGAAGAAAGTACTTAATCATTTTTTTCTGTTTTAATAATAAAGTCCAGTTGCTTGTTTTGTATGTTCACCCTGGTGGTTTAGTGATTTTTGTACTTGTGGACTGGTTATAAATCATACATTTTATGTTTTTTTAAGTGAATTGTTAAACTTATGTGGACTGAGCTTCCTTGGGCAGTACATCACTATGTTAGTCTTATTTTCTTTGGTTTTCATGTTTTTTGTGAAGCCTGCATGCTGACATGCTAATCTAAGTTTACAGAGTATTATAAACTATGGGATACTCTCAAATTCCCTTCTGACATGCAAAAGCTAAAACTTGAACTTACATATGTTAAGAACTGGTGCATATAAAATAGATTAAAACTAAATGCTAAAAGGTCAATGTTGTTCCATTTGGCAAACAATCCCTCAACCCAGCTTATAGTATAGACAACACCACACTCCAAAATGAAGATGTGAGAGCCCTGGGAACATGAGTAGATAATGCCTTTTCATTTGATCATCATGTTGCAATAGTCATTAGGAAATCCTTCTTTCTGGCATACCTGATTTCAAAGTGTATCTCTCCTACATCCAAAGAAGTCCTTACCCCCCTATATTCTATGCTGATCAGGCCCATCATAAAATACGATGATCTCTCTTGGAATATATCTTATATCTGGCAGGTGGAGAGACTCCGTTAATTCTTAATAAAAAAGATCATGGGCCTAAAAGACCTGAGCTAAAAGAAGAAGCTGGAGGCTCTGTACCTGTATTCAGTGTCCTATAGACTCCTTAGGGAACATTTATGGCTTGCTTCTTGGGCTATTATGGATCTGTCCTTCCAAGACCTCAAATATTTCCACAGATCAAACAGTCCAGTGAACACTATGACCAGAGTTCTGAACCTACTTCAGCAGATAAGTAACTTACGGTGGAGAGACAAGTTGGTCACATAACTACCGATTCTCTGGACTAGCTAATAGAAATCCTGAGATCCTAAAACCCAGTAGTGTGAGTCCAAAACTGAAAAACTTATGTAATGTTGTCTAGATTATTGGATATAGAACAATGTATGTGATGTATGTTTTTAAATGTGAACTTGTTAATATGGTTTGATTACTTTTATATAAATGTAAGTTTTCCCATACCAGAAGTGATAATTCAATAAAGGTGTTTAAAAATTATAGTTTTATGTCGGAAGTGCATAGCTGGATTAGTCTGTGTGATAAAAAATAGGTACTCTGCATTTAAAGCTG
>NC_056732.1:266623113-266908113 GCF_019279795.1 Protopterus annectens | reverse complement strand
TCTGCAATGTGAAAAGGAGACATTAAGTGGGGTCATTAAGCACAATTTAATATTGCACAAGAACAAAAAGAGGTTCATGTGTGACAGAAAATAATTATACTAGGTTCATAGGTTCATAGGTAGATGCTAGGCTATTGGCCCTAGGGCCTATATAAGCCTAGCCAAAAAGGTACCCTGGCTTTCGCCACTCAAGAAAATTATTTAACTGTGCCCCTGTTGAGCAGAGCCACAGAAGTGATCCCTGTGGTGAATTTCCTATTTCCCATCCAATCATCAAGATTTTTCTTGAAGAGTGCTAATGAGGAGCTTTGTTTGATATAGATAGGTATTTTGCTCCAGAGTATGGGAAGGCTCTGGGACAAGAATCTATCCCTCTAGCATATTCTGTTTATTGTGGTGACAAGGTTTAGGTCCCTAGAACATGTAGCTCAGAAGGATTGGGATTTCTTTAAGTGGAGCATGTCCAACAACTCTGGGTTTGACATAGCTTTGTATGTTAGGCAGAGATCGCTTCTGAGTAGGTGATATGCGATTGAGTAAAGATGGAGTTTTTTGAGATGGTCTACGTAGGGTATATGTTTGAGGCTGATAATCCTCTTTGTGAGGTATTTCTGTGGCTTTTCCATTTGTTGTAGATGTCTTGTGAGGTACATACCAAAAGGGGCATTGTACTCTATAATGGGTCTAATAAGTGACGGGTAAAGGGGTAGAATGACCTCTTTTGTCCTGGATGAGAAACCTTTTGTGATGAGGTGTGCCATGTAGAAGGATTTCCTGACTACTGTGGTGATGTTATTATCAAAGGAGAGACTACTATCCACCTGTGTCCCAAGGTCTCTTATCACACTTTCGGTGTTAAGTAGACTACCACCAATGTAGTAGTTCATGGGTACAGAGTTTTTACCAAAAGGGATGACAATGCACTTTTTGGTGTTGAGCTTGAGGCCATGACTTTGACACCAGGCATCTGTCTCAGTGAGGCCCTTTTGTAGGATGTCCACATTGTTAGGAGTTTCAATTATGGCTCCTAGTTTGCAGCCATCTGTGAACTTCATTAGCCAAAGACCTTCTGTGTTAGCCTGTACTTCAGAGAAGTAGATACCAAACAAGAGCGGATCCAGGACTGAACCCTGTGGTACTCCACTTGTCACTGGTCTGAAGTCGGATTTGGAGTCTGCTACCTTCACAGTGTGGGTTTTGTCAGTGAGTCAGTTGGCAACCCATCTTGTGACATAGGGATGTATGCTTAGTTTAGTGAGTTTATCTATAATTCCAGAGTGGGGGATGGTGTTGAAAGCCTTGGCAAGATCTAGATAGGCTGTGTGAACCACCTTAGCCTCATTTATGGTTTTGGTGACTGCTTCAAAGAAGTTTATCAGGTTTAGGAGTCATGATCTGCCTTTTACAAACCTGAACTGGGTGGGGTCCAGAGTTTGGAGATAACCAATGTCTTTGTTTATAAGTTTCATGATGATATGTTTCATGGCCTTGCAGACCAGGCTTGTCAGGCTAATGGGGTGGTAGTTCCCGGGGTCCATGGTGGATCCCCCTTTGTGGAGTGGGATAACCATCTCTGTGTGCCATTCAGTGGGCAAAAAGCCTGAGGTGAGGTTATGACTGAACATGGTACTTAGGTGGGGTGCCAGTTCATTTTGTAGTTTGTGTAGAATGCAGCCTGGGATGTTGTCAGGTCCCATGGATGCTGTGTTCTTGGCTTTGGAGAGTGTGTTTTTTATCTGTGCAGCCATGATTACAGGAACTTTGTATTCTTCTGGTATAGACATGGGCCCTTTAGGGGGTGAGGGGGGGTAAAGTTAGCACTGAACCTATCTGCCAGGATGTTGGCAATATCAGTTGGTTCTGTATATTTAGTGCCATTGTGCTGCAACTCAGAACTGATCTGAGTGTTGCCATTGAGATTCTTGACATAACTATAGAATGCTTTGTGGTTGTCTTTAAAAACAGTGGCGATTTTGTTTTCATAACTAGCTTTGGAGGATTTTATGAAGGATCTCAGCTTCTTACTCAGGCTGACCAGGGAGTTCCTCCAATCATGGGATTTTACTCTTTTTTGCAGCAGTTTCTTTCTTCTGTTGTAGAGTTTGTTTATGGTAGGGGACCACCAGATTGGCTTCCTTTTTATGGAGGATAGCATCTTGGTTCTGTTAGGGATAGCACAATCCATGCACTTGTGTAACTGCCTATAAATTGCATTTGTGTAGGATTCAACAGTTGTACCTCTATTGTCCATCTGGATAGGTGTCGTGAAGTTTGCCACTTCTGTCTTAAGAAGCGTGAAGTTGGCTTTGGAGAAATTTTTATGGTGATTTCCCTAATGGCGGGTGGGGGTGGGATGTGGATGTCTAGGGTGATTAGCTTGTGGTCGGATCTGACCAACGAGAAATTGACCTCTGGTGTGGAACACCGGTTGCCCTTGTTGGTAATGACCAAGTCTAGGTTATTCCTCCCCCCGGCGAGGGTGTGGATAAGTTGATCCAAGGCACTGGAATTTATGAATTCCAGAAAACATTGAGCAAAAGATTTGGTACATGAGTACTTTTTCCAGTTAATGGTGGGGTAGTTGAAATTACCCATTATTAGGGTGTTAGGTTGCACCCTAATATTTTCCAGTGTATCAAAAAATGAGGAGTGAGAATCCTGAGGCATGGTGGGGAATCTATAGCAAGATACAATTTGGATTGTGGTCCTGCCCAGAGTTACTTGCACTTGGATAATGTTGGATGCATTATGCTGAGCAACTAGCCTGGAGGTGTGGGTATCATTAATGAATATGGACATGCCTCTGCCTTTAGTGTTTCAGTCCAGGTTAGATGCCCGAAAGGTGTGGTATGAATTATAGCCTGGTAATGCTAGGGTGCTCTCTGGAGCCTTGAACCAGGTCTCTGTCACTGTGCAGATGTCGATGTTCTCTATTTTAAGGAATGCCTCGTGTGAGTGCATTTTGAGGTTTAGACTTCTAGCATTGAGTAGCATTACCCTCAGATTTTGCTTGCTTGTACCTGTTATGGTGGAGAATTTGTCATTTAAGCCTTGCCTAAAAAAGGCACTATAAGGTTGGCAAGAGCCTTAGCCAGTATCTGGAATTCCAAGAGCGACAGGTGTAGGCCATCTCTGGCAAAGCATCGTGGTCTGTTGATCATGTCACCCCAGGCAGACAGATACTGGATCCCTTTAGAATGACACCAGAAGCTTAGCCAATTGCTGAAGTCAGTCATTTTGTCCTAGTACTGCGGTATCATTCTGGGTGATGGCAGGATGCTACTCAGTGCTAGGGTCACACCTGCCTGGGCTACAACATTGGAGAGCTCCTCCATGTCTCTTTTCATGTAGTCCAGGGAGGTGCATCTCAGGTCATTTACACCAACATGATCAATGACAGAGTCATATTTGTACTTGTTGTGGAGTGACATGAGTGCGTGCATTATGTAGTGGATCCTGGCACCTGACAGGCAGCTGACAGTAATTTTCTTCTTGATTAGCCTGATAAGTGGAACATCAGTGTGCCTGACTATAGAGTCACCTACGACTAGAGTGTTGGGTGCGTTGTTATGCCTTATGGGCTGTGGTTGAGAGCACACTGAGTTTGTGGACTATGTGTCATTTGGGTTGTTTTGGGGGTGGAGGTTGCTTGCTTTTCTGCTTTAGAGGTCTCTGTTGCTTGGGCAGATTTTTATTGAGAGCCTCCGTGAAGGTAGTTGGGTATTTTGTGTTTCTATGTGTGTGTTTTGGTGGTGTAGGTTTTGAGGGACTATGTGATGAGTGTGGTGTGGTGCAAATGTTTACCCTTTCCTCTTGACTGTGTAGTCCAGTCTTGGGTAAAGAGAGCTTTGCTTCCAGTTTGTCTATATACCTACTAGATTCTGAGGTGGATATTACAGAATGTTATACTGTACAATGTTTGTTACTGAATGCTGTACTACTCTAGTTTGATGGTATAATGAGCTCTTATTTTACAAAAAAAGTTATTTCAGTTATCCTTTATCTGAAATGGCTATGTTCACATATTACATAAAACAAAATGATTTCACTCATTAAAATAAGGAGAACTTGCACAAGTTACAGGTTGACGCATCTAACAAAATACTTATTACTGGAAAAATTTAACCCTGACCAAATATGAGTAGAACTACAACCTATGTTTTCACAAATAAAATAACAACCACCCCTTCGACCAACAAAAGAAATAGGATGAAAGATGGGTAACCGATCAACAAACTCAGATATAAAGCTCCAAACAAAAATAGCGTAGTAACTTTTATTAAACGCTTTCGTCAAATGACTTCATCAGAAAACTCTTACAAAGTGCAAATACACAATAAATACTTCAACAAAAGGCAATTATTCCATTATACAATAATTCAATAACCTAATTAAAAACTAATTAAATAACATAATTGTTTAAAAAACGGCAATTTTGCCTCTAAGTAAAAAAACACATAGCAGCATCCTTATTGATACACAATCTACGGTCCTGCAGGAAGCATTTAATATTAATTGCATCATTTAAACCCGGGGGTTTATCTGCCCTTAGTTTGATTTGCCACAGGGTCTCCCTCTGTTCAATATAATTTTTAAGGTCACCTCCCCTTAAGTCCAAATTGCAAACCTCAAGAACAGAGAATAAAAACTTCTTGAAATTATGACATTCCCTGGAATGCTTGTATAAAGCATTGGTCTCATCATGCTTCTTGATGCAATATAGATGTTCACGAATACGGGTCTTTAAACTTCTGGTTGTCATTCCTACATAAAACCTGGGGCAGGTAATACAGGTACCAATATACACTACCCCTTTTGTGTTACAATCGGCATATTTTGGAACCTCCAGCGTTTTGTCAAAAGTATCCACTGCTATATAAGGACCTACTGCTATAAATCTACACATGTTACAATTATTGCATTTAAACATACCTTTCCTGCTACCTATGGATTGACATGTATCTACAAAATTCTTCTCATGATATTCTAAAGCCTTTTTAAAATTATAACTATTTCTGAAAGTAAATCTCGGTTTAACTCCCAAAATATTGGTCATATCCAAATTACCTTGTATAATCTTCCAGTTATTTTCTATTAAGCGTCTAATGTCGGGGCTATTAATGCTAAGATCGAGTGAGCATACCAGCTCATTATTTTGTAAATCGTTCCCATTCTTTTTGACAAGGAAAGTAACATCTGTAAAATCAACCATATTTAAAATTGCTTGGTACTGTGTAAATCTTTTGTTCTCAATCTCATACACAATGTTATTCAATAATGATTCATCATAGCCTCTATCAATAAAAAGCTTAATAATGAATCCAAATTCTGAAATAAGATCACAATTCCTAGACGTCATCCGACAAGCCCTGACTAAATGTCCTTTAGGGATATTTCTAATTGTATATTTACAGTGCCCACTTCTGTAATGAAGGTAACTGTTTGTGAAAGTGTTTTTACGATATATACGACTATGGAACCTGTGTTCAATAATGTCCCACCATAGTTGTATATCTAAAAAATTAACCAGTAGGCCAATGTCGCCAATGGTGAATTTCAAAAAATCAACTGTGGAGTTTATTTCGGTGACAAAAGAATTGACCGTATCCTTGTTCCCCTCCAAAATAAAAATCAAATCGTCGATAAAACGACAATAAAATGAAATATGAAAGATGTTTCTTATTTTGTCTAAATATTCCCTTTCCCACCAGGTCATAACTAAGTTAGCATATGCCGGTGCTGTGGGGAACCCATTGCCACCCCTCGTTTTTGCTTAAAAAAAGTTTCACCAAATAAGAAAAAGTTGTTATGCAATACAATGTCCAATAGTCTACAAATTATTGACACGCTATTAACACCATAATTGCCACATTGAGTCAGTAATGTTCTAACAGCTTCAACTCCATCTTCATGTGGAATACTGGTAAAAAGGGATACTACGTCTAAGGTTAAAATAATAAATCTGTCAGGATCAAAAACAGAAGTGTCCATATATTCCTTAACCTTGACTAAAAAATGCCAAGAATCTTTAACAAAAGATTCCTGGGTGGAAACCAAAGGACCTAAAGTGGCATCTAACAAAAGGGAGATCCCCTCTGTGATAGAATCGGGGGAAGAGACTATAGGTCTAAAGGGTGGGTTCATAAGATTTTTGTGTATTTTCGGGATCCCAAATAGGACCCCTATCTTAGGATGTTCTTTAACACAAAAATTGTACATGTCGAGGGTAATTTCCCCAGACATTAAAGCCTCATATAAATGATAATGGATCAGACGATGTCTTTTCTTGATCTCAAATAAAGGAATAACCTCATATTCATCACTGTTGTTGAGAATTTCTAACATTTTTTGTTTGTACAATCTCTGTTCCATTATCACAATGTTACCACCCTTGTCACTCTTCATAAATCTTAGCAATTGGTTTTTATCACATAATTGCTGAAATGCTATTCTTTCATTTAAAGTCAAATTATGTTTAAAATGACTTTTACCCAGGAAAACCCCATCAAGTTCCTTCAAACATAGTTCTTCAAATACTTTCAAAGTGTGCGTCAATTGGGGGTTATAAACAGATGGCTTTCTTAAGGCATTATTAACCTCTGGAATATTGTACATTAAATAGGACAAATTTAATTTTCTGACATATTTTTTGATATCTATCACTGTTTTACCAAAATCAGCTCTAGCTGTAGGGACAAAATTCAATCCCAACCTCAAAATATTTAATTCACTTTCAGTGAAAACTGTATTGGTCAAGTTTATAATGTCAAAATCGTTGTTGTTAGGAACCGACAGTGAATGTCTCACATCTCGTCCCCCGAGGAGTTGGATGAAAGAAATGTCCGACTCCTTGTGAATACTGTTTTTTTGGGGGGAAGTGGATTCTTCTTCCCTAAAAAAGAAGAAACAGGAAGATCAATTGTAGACCCACGTAAAGCAGTGTTAGTTTGGATCGTATTGCCACAATCATCAGCATTTTTTTCAACCAGAGCATTGCCGGCTGAAACGGCAACAGAATTGCTGTCAGTCACAACGTCCGTAGTATGAACCAAAACACTGCTGCTTTTGTCTGGAGCAGTCGTTTTCATGAACAAACGTTCTTTAGGCACTGTAGAATTGTCACTATTAATGTCGGAACTGCCGGTGGAAACCACCGCACTGAAGTTCCGACTGTTGCTTACACCAAAATTCCTGGTATAAACTCTTTTACTACTATTAGTGGCATAATTGTTGTTGTTTTTATTATTATAACCACTAATGAAATTATCAAAAACAGTACCCTGTTCATACGAAGTAACATCATGGAGCAGCTTCGAATGCTTCCGATTTGTGACCTCGATAGAATGCTTCTCTATCTCTTCGGTTAAGTTATTAAAAAAATCAGCTCTGTGACTCTCCATTAACAAACCATTGATGTCATTTTCTAAGCCGGCAATCTCATCTTTCAATAACAGTAGTTTAGCTGTGTTATTGTCCATTAATAACTCTAAGAACTTCAAACCTGCTTCGTTAAAGAAATCAACTAATGACTTGAACATGGCGTCGCCCTTGTTAACGCCATTGGGGCATTTGAAAAACCTAAGCCCCTTAGGTATTATCTTAAGCTCTATACATCTTTGAAAATAACAATTTTCCAAATCAATAGAGCGATACCTTTTTAGAAGTTTAGCCAAAACTTCTCGCTTCTTGTTGATTCCTTCCTCGTTGAACACGTACTGATACTGCTTCACATCATTGAAGGGATTAGAGAAATTATCCAAAAGGGATTTAAAGTTGCAACCCGTAACGCCACGACCCTCCGCTTGCATAGAACGGGTTGGGCATTCGCCACCAAAACGCTGTTTGGGAAGATGTTTTTGGTTAACCCGTCCCTCGTGGGTTACGTCAACAACTGTGTCCATTTCCACGAAGGACCCGATTGGACTGGAGGCATTCGCCGCACTGTTGCCAGTTTCAGCTCTACTGACCAAAAACCTCAAAGAGTTTTTGATATCCATAAAGGTTGATAAAAAAACATTCTCAAGGCCCTCAACAGTAGCTCCTGGTGTCGGATGAATAGACAGGTTTAGTAAAGGTTCGTCCCCATCTTCAGCCATAGTGGAATAAACTATAACTAATAAAATAACAACCACCACTTCGACCAACAAAAGAAATAGGATGAAAGATGGGTAACCGATCAACAAACTCAGATATAAAGCTCAAAACAAAAATAGCGTAGTAACTTTTATTAAACGCTTTCGTCAAATGACTTCATCAGAAAACTCTTACAAAGTGCAAATACACAATAAATACATCAACAAAAGGCAATTATTCCATTATACAATAATCCAATAACCTAATTAAAAACTAATTAAATAACATAATTGTTTAAAAAACGGCAATTTTGCCTCTAAGTAAAAAAACACATAGCAGCATCCTTATTGATACACAATCTACGGTCCTGCAGGAAGCATTTAATATTAATTGCATCATTTAAACCCGGGGGTTTATCTGCCCTTAGTTTGATTTGCCACAGGGTCTCCCTCTGTTCAATATAATTTTTAAGGTCACCTCCCCTTAAGTCCAAATTGCAAACCTCAAGAACAGAGAATAAAAACTTCTTTAAATTATGACATTCCCTGGAATGCTTGTATAAAGCATTGGTCTCATCATGCTTCTTGATGCAATATAGATGTTCACGAATACGGGTCTTTAAACTTCTGGTTGTCATTCCTACATAAAACCTGGGGCAGGTAATACAGGTACCAATATATACTACCTCTTTTGTGTTACAATCGGCATATTTTGGAACCTCCAGCGTTTTGTCAAAAGTGTCCACTGCTATATAAGGACCTACTGCTATAAATCTACACATGTTACAATTATTGCATTTAAACGTACCTTTCCTGCTACCTATGGATTGACATGTATCTACAAAATTCTTCTCATGATATTCTAAAGCCTTTTTAAAAATTTTTTACCAGTATTCCACATGAAGATGGAGTTGAAGCTGTTCGAACATTACTGACTCAATGTGGCAATTATGGTGTTAATAGCGTGTCAATAATTTGTAGACTACTGGACATTGTATTGCATAACAACTTTTTCTTATTTGGTGAAACTTTTTTTAAGCAAAAACGAGGGGTGGCAATGGGTTCCCCCACAGCACCGGCATATGCTAATTTAGTTATGACCTGGTGGGAAAGGGAATATTTAGACAAAATAAGAAACATCTTTCATATTTCATTTTATTGTCGTTTTATGGACGATTTGATTTTTATTTTGGAGGGGAACAAGGATACGGTCAATTCTTTTGTCACCGAAATAAACTCCACAGTTGATTTTTTGAAATTCACCATTGGCGACATTGGCCTACTGGTTAATTTTTTAGATATACAACTATGGTGGGACATTATTGAACACAGGTTCCACAGTCATATATATCGTAAAAACACTTTCACAAACAGTTACCTTCATTACAGAAGTGGGCACTGTAAATATACAATTAGAAATATCCCTAAAGGACATTTAGTCAGGGCTTGTCGGATGACGTCTAGGAATTGTGATCTTATTTCAGAATTTGGATTCATTATTAAGCTTTTTATTGATAGAGGCTATGATGAATCATTATTGAATAACATTGTGTATGAGATTGAGAACAAAAGATTTACACAGTACCAAGCAATTTTAAATATGGTTGATTTTACAGATGTTACTTTCCTTGTCAAAAAGAATGGGAACGATTTACGAAATAATGAGCTGGTATGCTCACTCGATCTTAGCATTAATAGCCCCGACATTAGATGCTTAATAGAAAATAACTGGAAGATTATACAAGGTAATTTGGATATGACTAATATTTTGGGAGTTAAACCGAGATTTACTTTCAGAAATAGTTATAATTTTAAAAAGGCTTTAGAATATCATGAGAAGAATTTTGTAGATACATGTCAATCCATAGGTAGCAGGAAAGGTATGTTTAAATGCAATAATTGTAACATGTGTAGATTTATAGCAGTAGGTCCTTATATAGCAGTGGATACTTTTGACAAAACGCTGGAGGTTCCAAAATATGCCGATTGTAACACAAAAGGGGTAGTGTATATTGGTACCTGTATTACCGGCCCCAGGTTTTATGTAGGAATGACAACCAGAAGTTTAAAGACCCGTATTCGTGAACATCTATATTGCATCAAGAAGCATGATGAGACCAATGCTTTATACAAGCATTCCAGGGAATGTCATAATTTCAAGAAGTTTTTATTCTCTGTTCTTGAGGTTTGCAATTTGGACTTAAGGGGAGGTGACCTTAAAAATTATATTGAACAGAGGGAGACCCTGTGGCAAATCAAACTAAGGGCAGATAAACCCCCGGGTTTAAATGATGCAATTAATATTAAATGCTTCCTGCAGGACCGTAGATTGTGTATCAATAAGGATGCTGCTATGTGTTTTTTTACTTAGAGGCAAAATTGCCGTTTTTTAAACAATTATGTTATTTAATTAGTTTTTAATTAGGTTATTGAATTATTGTATAATGGAATAATTGCCTTTTGTTGAAGTATTTATTGTGTATTTGCACTTTGTAAGAGTTTTCTGATGAAGTCATTTGACGAAAGCGTTTAATAAAAGTTACTACGCTATTTTTGTTTGGAGCTTTATATCTGAGTTTGTTGATCGGTTACCCATCTTTCATCCTATTTCTTTTGTATGTTTTCACAAAACTCATGCTTCTATTAGCAGAATTACATTAATGGCTGGATGTTTTATTTATTTATTTATTTTTGCATGCTATAATTCTCTTTTCATTTTTGTATTTAATGTAGTGAAAATATTGAGCTTAGAATATGAAACATTTTCTAGTTGTTTGCTGCTATACTTTTCATAATGATAATGATTTAATATTTCAGTATGAAGTTACCTGCTGCAGTAAGACAACCTTGTAACAGTGAGGCGCATACATAAACACCTCACTTTAACAAACAATGCACAGAGTGCAGTGATTGCACTTTAAAACTGGATGCAGACACTTCCCAACAATACAACCTGATCTTAACAACTTGATAGACATCCTTTAGTGCTGTTAAGATCTGGTTACACAAAAAAAGACTGCTGGCTGACAAACAACTGCAGAAGAAGGTAAAACAGCTTTAGAAAAAGTGTTAGGACTTCACTCTGCCACATTTATGAACAAAATGTGGCAGAACAAAATGGATAGCAGCTTTTAAAGCAGTTAGTTCTACAGAACATACTTCTTTTCTTCCTGCTGTCTGTTTAATAGTGATAAGGTACTTTACTGGCATTAATAGATAGTACAACAATTCACACTCCTACATATTATGCCTCCATGAGCTACATAGAATTATGATGGGGTCCCTGATCATAACTGCTTACTATGCTTTGCCCATCAGGTGAATTTCTTAGCATCTATATCTTGAACAACGCATAATAAGCTAGTTATGATTGGAGAGCTAATCATAATCTGCTGTATTATAATTTGTTTCATATGTAAGACATTAGCTATAGCAAACTTGTTATTGTGAGTTTTATATTCGGTAACAAACATGGACAGAAAAAGCCACAACCTAGCTATAACAAACTTCTAACATAAGACATTACTATTACTATTATCAGTGGCCTTTGTGCAGCCATATATATGACTGTCACCAGAGAACTGCATTGTGGAAGCCTTGTGTCAGCTCTGAAAGCTGTAAAACACTTCATGTTGCCACACAAGCAAAACACAAGAAAGTCAAAAACATACCTAAAAGCTTTTAAGGTGCATTTCATTTCTGACTGCTGTCTGTTTGGCATTGCAATCTATAGTACTGGTTTTAAAGCTTTTAATAGTTTATATTATCAGCTTTTTTTAATTGGCAATATGTTTGGGTAGCTAAAACTCTCCAAGTATTATAAAAATTGTGGTATAGTTTGTGATGTTGTCCATTTTTATTCTATCCTCACCTGCTGAGTTTGGATCCAAACTTCGGATCTGACCCAGCCATTAGTAAAGCCTGTGGTAACCAAAATGTTCTTGAACTTTTCCCTTAACTTTAATGCGCCAACCACTAACATACCTCAGATCTCTTTTGCTGCTTTTCATGAAAAGAAGCGGTCAGCCTTAGCTCTTGAGTTTCCTTCAAGACAAGTGTATTTTTTCTCTCATAGTTCTTATATATTTTTATACATTACTCCCTTGCCCTCTTTGCATTGTTGTAATTCTTGTTTACCATTGTTGGTAATCCATTCCCCATTCTCTCTGTCTGTTGTACATGCTAGTGTATTTTTCATTATCATTGTTGGTATTCTTTTTTTTTTTTCCTTTTGCAGTTTTCTATAATGACAAAATGTTTTTCTGCTTTCTTTACTGTTTTCCCTTTAGTCACCAGCATATCTGAGAAAGCACCTTCTGGTTTTAAAAAGAGACTGAAATGTTGCACAAATTGCCTCTTTCAAATGCTCATACTCTTTGTGTTTACTGTTTGGGCCCTCAACATCTACAAGAAGGCTGTTTAATTTGTTAGAATTACAATCCCAGGGCTGTTGGAGATAGAAAGACCTGCAGTTTGCGCCAGGTGCAGGAGTAGAGTTGGTGATCTAATGCCAAATATGGCCGCAGAGCGATTCAGGTATGAGCTGTTTCCACTTGCACTACCAGCGTATGCCAGAGCTGCACAGCTCCCGACGCATGTATGCTAATTACCCCATGCGCTGCAGTGTAGCATGCAAATGAAGGTATATAACGATTCATGAAGTGGTGCAGGCTTGCAGAAGCATGCAGAAATGTAAACCAAAAAAAGGTTTACATTTTTTCAAACATAAAATCGAAGCCATGAAAGTGGACAAAACTTACGTATTATAATGTTAATATATGCCAATGGCTAAATATATAGCCAATGGCATAAATAAACATGCACGAAACATAAAAAATAACATTTAATGTCATGGCCACACTAACGCAAAGCAAAATCGCAGTGCATCGGTGTGCAAACGGGATCACAATGAAAATATATTTAGATGTCATTAAACTGCAATGTAACACAATTCATGAATTCCCCATAATAGTCAATGGCACACATGATACACCACAACCATGGCGCAAGGGTTGCTAAGGGTCTGTGACAGTGTTCTGCGTGGTAACTAGGAATTAGTAGTCAATGTCATGCAAATGAGTCAAGTAATACTGAATCGCAAAATCCCCGCCGGCGTAAATATGTACCACACAGCATAGCGATACAACATCGAGGTGTGGCTTAGAGGTAAACATGACATCATGTCATAAGACTTTCCAGAATCAAAGCACAACTCTCCCCATGGCTACAGAAAACCACTAAGTCAGAAATGAAAAACAGGGATAAAGACTGGGAGCACTGGCACAAAAACAAAACCCCCTCAACTAGACAGAAATTACTAGAACTATGCAATATAGTCAAAAAGCTAATAAAACAGGACAAATTCCAATACTACCAGTCAGCCCTAGACTCCTTTCAACACAGCCCCAAACAATTCTGGTCCTCCATAAACTCCATCCTCCACCCAGGTAAAGTCAGTACCCCTCCTCCTAACATCCCTTACTCCTCAGAAAATATTGTTACCTCATTCAACACACACTTCACACAAACCATACTATCACTAGCTAAACAACACAACCCCCTTCCCCTGCAACCCACACCTCAACTAGTAATCTCCCCACTGCCTTCTCTTTTTATCCTGTACCTACTTCCAACATAAAAAAAACTCTTAACTAAACTTAAGCCCACCAGATTAGCAGCAGACAACCTCCCAAGTGAATACCTACAAATCGCAGCTGATGCTCTCGCCTACCCAGTATCCATCTTGATTAACCGATCTCTGTCAGAAAGTTATGGTCCCACACTGTGGAAAGTATCACATATAATTCCCCTCCACAAAGGCGGACCCTTCAAAGAACTAACCAATTACTGCCCCATAGCTATTCTCTCTCCAATCTCCAAAATACTTGAGAGGTGCATACACTCTCAGGTCTCAGACTACCTCCTTACTAACAACCTCCTTTCCAGTACTCAGCATTGTTTCCGACCAAACCATAGCACCACCACTGCCTTACTCTCCTTTACTAACACTATCCTTCAGCATAAAAACAATGGCTATCTCTCCTCTGCTACTTTCCTAGACCTATCTAAAGCATTTGACATGGTCCCACACAAACAACTTATCTGTGTCCTCAATAACCTATCCTTCTCACAATCAGTCACCAACTGGTTTCAGAGTTACCTGTCTGACCGCCAACAATCTGTTGTATGGCAGAATGACATATCTCCCCAACTACCTGTCTCCATAGGGGTTCCCCAAGGATCCATCCTTGGACCCCTACTCTTCTGTGTTTTCACCAAGTAATCTAGCCTCTGCCACCAAACATGGCACACTCATACAATACACAGATGACTCAATCATCATCTGCTCAGCCCAGTCCCTACCCAAACTGCAAAAAGTCACACAGGAAGCATTTTCCTCTGTTGAAACTTGGTTATCCGATGCCCAATTAATACTCAACCCAAACAAAACTAAACTACTCATCTTCCAACCCACCAAACATACTCAAAACAACTCTCACTTTAACATCACAGCAAAAGACAACACCACTATATACCCAACTGAACACACCAAATTGCTAGGAGTGGAAATAGACAATAAACTAAAATTTGACATTCACATATCCTTGACCATAAAAAAAGTCCACAAAAAACTAGGAGAACTATACAGAAATAAGCAACTTCTCACCAAAGCAGCAAAGATTTCAATAGCAAATTCCCACCTTATCTCCACCCTACTTTATGCCTGTCCAATATATACCAACCTAAGGCAATGCGATCTAAACAAGCTAGAGACCTGCTACAACAAAATTGCCAAATTTGCCACAGGAGCATCCTACCGTAGTCACCACTGTCTCTCACTTGCTGAACTGGGCTGGCTTGAACTCCCTCACCTCCTTCAATGGTATCAACTCTCACTCACCCACAAACAAGTAAATCATCCACTAAATGTCCCATCCCTCCAGAATCTACTCCAACCCTATCGCACCACCAGACCACTAAGATCCAGCAACAAAAATCACTTGCAGATCACTAAAGCCAATAACTCTGCTGGTGAAGCACTATTCTCTTGCACCATAGCCAAATTATGGAACTCCCTCCCACCCACAATTACCTCCGTACCATCATGCACCCACTTCAAAACTTTACTAAAATTGCACCTAAAAACATGCTGGCTATGCCCTTGCAACTCCCACTCTAATATCACCCTCCCCATCCAACCACTACCTTTCTTTCCACTCCACTAACTACTTTGATTATAGCAAGCTCAGATGCTCATAAGCCAGTACTTATTATACAGCAGGAACTTCTTCTTGTAACATTTGTTAATGTCTGTTATGTACTTCACAGATAAAGATTCTAGTTGTCTACTGATGTACTATGTTCTTCATCTGTAAATATATTGTAAGTAATTGCTATGTAAATTGTTAATCGCTATATAATCCAATGTAACTACTGTCTGTTTATTTTAACTGTGGAGCTTTTCTCCCCGGGCCTCCGCTGAAAATGGACCTACGTCCAGTCAGACACTCCCGGTCAACAAATATAAATAACTAAATAAATAATCAAGAGAGGGGTGCGCCACCATAGCTGTAAGCACATTGGAGCATTGTTAATCTGGGTTGCCTGTTGCTAAGCAAAGCCACAGGATAGGGGTGTGGAAGTAGCCGTAGCTTTGCTTAGCTGAGAGCACACAAGGTAACCGAAAGTGTATGTGAACGTGGATGAAAACGTGCTCGAAACCCGGTAAACGCTGTGGACGGTGCACACCATAGCTGAAATAGGAAGGATACGGGAAGACAATAAGGAAATGCTGCAGCATGGTAATTGGAGTAGAAATGAGTAATTAACACCTAGGAACTCACAGTGGGCCATTGACAACAGCTATCAAGGCTGCTAGCAGCTACCTGCAGAACAGGAAAGGGGAGGTCCCTTACTGCAAAGAAAAGAAAACTGTCACAGCAGAACAAAGCAAATTTGCAGTAGATCAGCTACATAACACATTTCACAAAAAGTACAAAACAAGAAAGCAGACAGCTGGATGCATGCCTGACAATGGGAGGGGAATCAGGTTGAAAAGTGAAGTAAAGGGCAATAGATGAATCACGGCAGCCAAGCGTACGTCAACACCAAAGGCCCCACAATAGCAGTACATGCTGTAAAACCCATAATTAAGATACCCTGCAGCTGGAATTGCACATACACACCCAATTATACCAGCATCATTCATTGCACAATAGTATAAGGTGTGAAAGCCCCACACACAAACTTGTGTATTCCCAGACACTATGCACCATTGGTGTATATAGGCAGGGAACTTTTAATATGTACATGTTAGGGGCTGCCATAGCTTTTATTCACCAGCATGTGTTGGGGACTGAGGGTGGTGTGGAGGATGATGCTGACAACCATCTCAGGCACCGGAGGAGGAGAAGAGTGTTCACACCCAGGGTAACCTACCAGGGGGTCTACTTTATTCTGTCAAAAGACAATTCCATCGAATATGAATCATGCAATGTATAAACAGCAAAAGGTGAATACATCGAACCAATGAAACTGCGAAATTTAAAACATTGAACCATCATAGTTGGCCAAGCCCACCACCCGCAATACACTACGTACCCAAACACAATAACAAAAAAACACATACATACACTAACAAAATCTATACTTCTAACCCTAAAGTAAAGCAGCAAAACCCTACTTCTAACCCTACACTAAACCCCACATACACAACTATCTATACACTATCCTTAACCCCTCCCTAACCATAAGTTCCGTAACTACCGCACACTTACCCTACAAAGCTATACCCAAACAGACTAAAATTCCACACACATACACTTAACAAAACCCTACATTAAACCTTAAATACATTATCTACCTATGCACTTACCTTAACCCACACCCTAACCCTAGGTTCCGTAACTATAGCACACGTACCTTACAAAGCTATACCGCAGATGGGCCAACTATGACGGTTCGATGTTTTAAATTTTGCGGTTTTGTTGGTTCGATGTATTCACGTTTTGCTGTTTATGTGTCCCGCGATTCGTATTCGATGGAATCATCTTTCGACAGAATAAAGTAGACCCCCTACCAGGGGCTACATGATCTCGAGATAGTATAGCGTTACAGGGTGGACAGGGACACCATACAGCAACTTGTTAAGCCACACCACAGAGCCAGAAATAACAGAGGGGAACCCATCCCAGTGGACACAAAGGTATGTGTAAGCTTGAGAATACTAGACACAGGTACCTTTCAAAGGTCAACTGGGGATATCATGAGGATCTCACAGGCATCAGCATCCAGGGTACTCCACCAGGTTCCTGGATGCCATGTACCACATGCCAATGAGCACATATACTTTCCCCGAACACAGGAGGAGTTGGCCAGCAATATGCATCTCTTCCACCATGTGGCAGACTACCCGGAGGTACTGGGTGCAATAGACTGCACGCACATACACATCAAGACACCACCCGATGAGCAGGGTAGGCGCTACATAAAATGCAACGGATACCCCTCCATCAACTGCCAGATCATGTGCAATGCCCAGAGCATTATCATGAATGTGTGTGCTGGCAGCCCTGGAAGCTATCACAACTCCCACATCTGGCATGCCTCACAGCTGTATCAGGTATTTGCCAGGGGGGATATCCCATATGGCCACCTGGTGGGGGATGCTGGCTATGCATTGGAACCATGGATGATGACTCCCATCAGAAATGCACACACAGCCACACAAGAACACCATAATGAGGCACACGCAGAAACAAGAATCATCATAGAGCTCGTGTTTGGGATGCTGAAATCATGGTTCCATTGCTTGGACATATCTGGTGGAACCTTGCAGTACTCTCCAGGCACATGTGCCCACATCTTCATAGTATGTGCCATGCTACACAATATGATCCTGCGGAAACAGCTGCAACAGGGACAGAATGGTGAAGGCCCTCACAGCCCACCACCATTGCCAAGGGCCCCACAGGCACAGAGGGACTCAGATCATGAACACCCTGTGTCAGCCCCAGTAGGCAGAGGGAGGCATGCCCAGTATGCCCATGCCTTGGCATAGAGGGAACATATAGCATACACACTGACAGTGTAGGCACTTATGGACTGACACCCTTCTCCACCTGCACACATAGCAAACATGGATAGCACACACACACGACCACCTGTAAATTGTCATGTATTGGTGGTCTACTGTGTACATCCTACATAGGCAGCTCTCAACTATTGTACACACAACTGCCATTGGCACAAGATAAGTCAATACCTGAACAGAAATTAAGCTATCAGCATGTGTCCATACTGTATGTATAGGTTCATAGATACATAGGTAGGTACATGCCTAACTGCCCGAGGCCAGTCATAAGCCTAGCCGCAAAGTGTCTGCTGTCGCCACCCCATTGATTAACTAACTGTCCCTCTGTGGAGCTGAGCCAATTGCAGGATCCCTGGGGTGTATCCACTGTTCCTCACCCACTCTGCAAGGAGTCCCTGGAGTATTAGTGAGGGGTTTCATATAATGTAATCAGGGATGTAGTTCCAAATAATGGGGAGTACCCGTGACAGGAATCTGTCACTCCAGCAACTTCCAGTTATGGTTATGGCAAGGTGTAGCTCATTGCAGTGTGTGGCTCACTGTGACATGGATGCCCATAGGTGGAGCATATCTACTAAGCCTGACTAGGACACGGCTTTGTTGGCCAGCAAATATCATCCCTGAGTAAAGAAATGCCACTGAGTAATGCATGAGTTTATTCAGTCTGGTAGCATAGGACACATGTCTGAGGGCATTATCCCTCTATGTGAGGTATGTTCGTGGCCATTCCAGCTCTCAGCTGTTTCTTCTGAGGTACATCCAAAATGGGTTATCATACTCGATGATGCGATTGATGAATGATGAGTAATGACAAGTAATTTACTTGAGAATGATACTAGGTGTCCCCTGGTGGAAAAACTCAAACTTTTTGTTAGTAAACTATTCAAAATCAAGAAGTTACAACTCGAACTAAATTACTTTAATAAATGTATTAAAGAAAAAATAGTTCCAAAAGGTTTAAGATACTGTTCATATCCAACTGGATTAATTGAAGGTTCTGACTTTCATAAGGAACTCATTGTGTTATTTAACAACCAAGGTTTGGAATTATTGCAGTGTATGATAAAACACTACCAGATGACAATGAATGAGTTGACTGCTGAAACTACTATTTTGGAAAGGGAAATTAAAGGAGATTTAGAGTTTAATAGGTACCAATATGAATTCAATAGAACATTTACAAGTATAGCACAACAAATGCAGAAATTCAAGTCTACTAAAATCAAGAAATTGGAAAGGGACTTGAAAGCATATAAAGAGGGCTATGCATACCCCAAACCACCAAGTTCACAGAACTATGGGAATGGAAATCAAACGTACATTAACCCTGTGTTTGGACAAGAACAAAGGATGGTCCCAAATAGAAGGAACAGTACTGTGAGGTATGAAGAAGTACCTCACAGTGTAGACTTCATTAATGAAACCACAGAAGGGGTTTTTAATGATGAAGTAAGGACAGAACACCAAAACCAGGGTTTTGTACAACCATACCCCCCCCGATAATCAATGGCATGTACAATCGAACCAAAAAAACTACAGAGGGGGGAGGGGGAACAATTGGAAGCCGAATTTACAACAAGGCTCCAAGAAGAAATACAACACCTGCAGCAACAGCAAATATTAGGACTGAACTTATTTAAAGTTATTACTAATAAAGAGGGGGACTTTAAAATCTTTAATTACACTGAATGTTGTATTGATGGAATTTTGGTTGAACTATTTGCGAAGGGGTTAACATTTGTTCCGTCGAAGAGATGTGACATTGCTGAATTATTAATTGATTTTAAGCAGTTTATTCGTAAGCTGAATTTAGGTGTTTTATTAGGTAACACTTCATATAGCAACAACGAATTGAGGGTGACTAGCACCTTCAACCCTCCATGCAATGCAACTATTGGCATGTTTGAACAGTTATGTGAACAAGAGTTTAGACAAGTAGTAAAAGGTTTTAAAGAAGATAGGCACACAAAAAACATTACACTTGAGGAAAGGCAACTGTTAACAATGGTTAGGACCCTTCCACTCAGATTTATGAAACCTGATAAGGGTGGGTGTCTCGTGGTCATGTACAATGAAGACTATAATAGAGTAATGACATCAGTTTTGGAAAAGGACACATATGAAGAAGTGAGTCGGCACCAACTAAATCAAGCATATAATAGAATAAAAATGTTTATAAGTGATTTATACACTGATGGTTTAATTGACACTAACCTAAACCATTATTTGACAATGTTGTCTCCTAAGATTCCACAACTGTTTGGTATACCAGAAATTCATAAAGATTTGGCTAATCCACCCTTTAGACCATTGGTTGATGCAAGACAGTCTATTACATATCCATGTGCAAAACTTGCTGATTCAATTTTGAAAAGCTATGTGGATAAGGAAACACAAATATTAAGACTCATGGTCTTTTTTGGAAGTTATGGAGACACTAATATTTAACAACGAACTGAACTTCCTTACAGTGGATGTTTGTGACCTTTACTCATGTATACCACAAAACATAGGAACACAATGGGTAGTGGATTTTATTACAGAAAAAGGTGCAACAAGAAATGAATGTCTTTTAGTAGAACAATTATTAGACATTATTCTGAAAAATAACTGTGTCTTTTGATAATAAACTATTTTTACAGAACATAGGAATAGCAATGGGTTCCCCAGTAGGCGCAAGTTTTGCAAACTTGGTTATGGCCTACTGGGAAACTAATTTTATTTTAAATAGTCAATGGAAAGAAAGAATATTAATTTACAAGAGATTCCTAGATGACATATTTATTATTTTTAATGGAGACAGTATCCAGGCTGATGAATTAGTTACCTTTCTAAATTCAACGACTACATTCTTAAAATTTACAAAAAACTTTCAGGAGGTAAAGATCAATTTTTTAGACGTTGAATTAAGTAAAAACTTGCATGAAGGTAGATACATAGCAAAAATTTATAGAAAAAATACATATTCAAACACATTTCTTCACTTTTCAAGCTCACATCCTTACCATCAAAAGAAGTCTGTGGTGAAAGGCCAGCTTGTAAGAGCGGCAAGGATGATTACATTAGATGAAGACTTTGAATGTGAATGTGATCTACTGTATAGAATGTTTACTCACAGAGGATACCCTAGTCACTTCTTAAGGGAGATATTCCAGGAAGTAACAACAAAGAGGAAGAATGGGATATATATACCTATTTTAAATAGAACTGTAACAATGAACTCAATAGACAATATAAACATCGAACCCATTAGTAGTGAAGATGGGAGAGAACAAACTTTTATAGATGAAAAGTATACCATCACTGTGAGTACTTTAGCATTTACTTTCACCTATTGTCCAGAGGCTGTAGACATACAGAGTATAGTGAGAAAATATTGGTTTTGTCTATCATTAGACAAAGACATGTCTAACATAATAAACTATGATCCAACTATTACCTTTAGGAGGGGACCAAATATGAAAAACCTTTTGGAAACAAAATGCAAAACTAAGAAAAACAACAGAGGTACACACAAGTGTGGTACATGTAAATACTGTGCCTTCATTGACACCTCAAATACCTTCACAATAAGAAAAGAAACATTTACAATTAGAGATATTTACAACTGTAATACAAGGTCAATAGTTTACATAGCTCAATGTATACAATGCCCGTCATTCTATATTGGTAAGACGGATCGTCGTCTGAGGAATAGAATATACGAACACCTTTATGCAATAAGTAGGAAAAAAGGTGACAATGCTTTAGCAAGACACTGTCAGCAAAATGTTGGACATAAATTTAACTTTATGGTTATTAGTCATATAAATAACCAAACCATAGGAGGAAAATATTTTAATGATAACTATATGAAGTAGAACTTGAAAAAAATGAATTGAGTTGGCAATTGCGCTTAAGAGCATGTACAGAGCCAGGTTTAAATGAAACATGTTCAATAGCGTGTATATTAAAATTAAGAAGCCTTTTGAGATAAGCATGGTTAATTAGATAATTTGGGTAAAACAACCACTGAGGTTTTTATAGGAAGTCTACGATGCCAACCACAGTACAATTTTGTATGTATTATTAAAATTTATTAATTTATAATGTTAACAACACCGAATGTAGTTTAAACAGATGATTTGTAGCGATGACAATTATTTTACCTTTTTTATATATTTAGTAGTCGAAAAGTAGTGATTTGAGGACTTTAGTGTATTGAATTTTAATATAAGGAACAAGGTATTTACCATTTGCACACATATTGCTAATATTGGATATACGTAGTATTAAAATTAGTGTAGAAATGGTTGTTACTGGTTGCCATTTGATTTGTAACAACTTTCTACTTACTTATTTATTAATTGTTACTAATTGTAAGACATGCTATGGTTTTATGTTAAACACAACATGGGAATTGGCTTAGACAGAGTCAACAATGAATTTTAACTAGTTTACAAACTTTGTAATAATAATCAGAGGAGAATAGTATTTTAATAAAAATAAATTGTAGTCCCAGCATAACACTTATGTTTAGAAAACCTAATTAAGACATATATTTATATCTTGATGTATGATTACTATACGATGTAAAAAGAACAAAATGTTCACTTATTCAGAGAATACTTTTCGACACTATTAGATAAAGAAAGTATAATATATAATATGGGTTTAAACCAGAGGGGTTGTTTCTTTAACAACTCATCAGCCACAGAGTTTTGTCTGATTGGTCAGTGCATTATGTGTAAACTATTTGAAGTTGGGTTATTTAGAACAAAACTGTTTGTCTGAAGAAGTCCGGATACCATCCGAACGAAAAGCGCTTACACTTTTATGGTTTGTATTTGTTTTACTTGAGCCGTGTTTGTTCGACAATAAATTCAGTGAAATACCTTCTCTTTTGTTGCGAATCAGTGCCCGTTGTTCTTAATTGTTGGAGTTTCGTTTATTGGCTACATAGATGGATGTCGTAACTACTTCGCACATATAACTGTCAAAGGAGAGATCACTATGTAATGTAGTCCCCACATACCCATTACGTCATCCATCTGAATTATACTGTCAGTCACTCATGTGTTAATATGTGTGTGTGTAGTTTCCCAAAATGGAATGACCATGCAGTATGTGGCCTTTAGCTGGAGGCCATCACTCTGACACCCTGTGTTGGTCTATGTGAGGCCCCTTGAAGGATGTCTCTGACAGCTGGACTGTCAGTTATGGCTCCGAGTCTGCAGTAATCACCAAAAATGGCCTGCTGTAGTCCACCTGTGTTAGCCCATACCTCTGAGAAGTATATGGCAAGCAGTAGGGGTCCCAGGACTGAGTCCAATGGGACACTAGTTGTGACTGATCAAGAGTTGGACCTGGAGGCTGCTAGGCTTACCATGTTGGTTCTGTGTGTAAGCCTGTTGGCAAACCAACCTGTGATGTATGGGTGTATGTACTGGCTGGTGAGTGTAGAAATAATACCTGAGTGGGGAATGGTGGCAAAACCCTTGGTGAGATCCAGGTAGTATATGTGAACTACCACACCCCACACCTAAAATCTAGGTGGCTGTAAGATGTCAAACTGGTTCAGTAGGCAAGATCTGCACTCAATCAAGGTGACCTGAGTTGGGTCAAGTGTCTGGAGGTTACCATTGTCTATGTTCATGAGTGCCATGAGGATGCACTCCATAGCGTTGCAGATCAGGCTACTCAGGCCTATGGGGTGGTAGTTACTATGGTCAGTTGTGTCACCACCTTGGTGGAGTGTAATAGCTGTTGCCATGCACCAGTGAATGGCCATGTAGCCTGTGTAGAGGCTGATGGTGAATTGCTAAATTAGGCGGGGGGCCACTTTGACTTGTAGTGTCTGCAGGATGCAGTCTGAGACACCATCTGCCTCCATTGATGCTCTGCCATGCCATTTGAAAGGTCCATTACCACCTGTATGTCACAGATGTCTGGGAAACTGTACGTTTTGGCTATTGTTGTGGTCCCAGTAAGGGGTGAAGCTTGCTCCGAATGTATCATCAAGTGTGTTGGTGATATCAGTAGGGTCAGTATATTCAGTGCAATATTGCACCAGCACAGTGCAAATCTGTGTGTTACTGCTTACATCCTTGACATAGCCAAAGAAATCTTTGTGGTCATATTCCGAATCCATGCCTATTTACCTGTGGATGTCAGCCTTGGATGATTACATGAGTAACATAAGTATCTTGCTAATACTGGTCACGGATGTCTGCATGTCTTGGGATTTGCTGTTGTTCTGGACTACTTTACAACTTCTGTTGTATAGCCTGTATAATGCAGAGGTTCAGCAGACTGGTGTCCTTGTGTAGGAGTAGCTAGTCCTGGTTTACCATTGATGGCACGACCCATACATCTTTGTAGGTACTTATAGAGTGCATTCGTAATTCTGTCTGTATGTTGAGCAGTGTCATCCCTGAGCGTGGGGGCTGTGAACCCTCCCACCTCTGTCATTAGTACTGTGCATTTAGCTGTAGGAAAGGTATTCACTGTGTGTTCCTTGTGTGGGGGTGATGGTTGGGAGTAGAAATCATCAGTGAATAGTTCATGGTCAGATCTAAACAGTGACTGGTTTACCTCTACTGTAGTGCACCTGTTGCACATGTCAGTGATTACCACTTCTAGTATGTTTTCACCTCTCGTTAGTCCATCTACCAACTGATACAGGCCATATGAGGTGATAAATCCAAGGAAGTGCTGGGCCTGGAAGTGCATACTTGAGTAGGTTATCCAGTTAAGTGTAGGGTAGCCAACATTGATCAAAAACAGGGTGTCTGGTAGGACTGTCATGTTTACCACTGTCTCCAGATAGTTGTAGTGGTGTTCCTGGGTCATGGAGGGTTATGTGTAGCAGCTTACAGTTTGCATTGCAGTCGTGGCTGATGTTAGCTGCAAATGGATAATCACAGAGGTATCATGCTGCCCCACTAACTTGGAGGTCTAGTTATCTATGATAAATATGGATACACCCCCTCCATGTCTGTGCCAGTCCATGTACAGTGGCTGAAATATGTGTTATGGGTTGTAGTCTGGTAGTGCCGGTGTGCTCACAGAAGCCTTATACAGATCCCAGTCACAGAACAGATGTGGATTTTGTCCATACTGCAGGGTTCTGTGAGTGTGTGCATATTGTGAATACTACCCCTGGTGTTGAGTAGCCTAACCCTCATTGGTTCCGCTATTGTGCAGTTCATGGAGATGAGATCCACCTCTGAGACCTGCCTAAAAATGGCACCATGAGTGTGTCAATAGCCTTGGCCAGCATTCCAAAGCCTTAGGCTGACACATGCAAGTTGGTATGGAATTGTGGCAGGCATGTATCCCATCTGTGTTTGTGTCCCATCTTTCCTGTAGGTAACCTACTGGTAAGCAATACAAAGCCTGAAACCTATACATGTCCACTAGCTTCCAAGATAGGCTTTTGGTGTGATTATGTATCAGTAGTCTGTATGCTATTGCTGTACTTAACTGTTGTCTGACTACATGGTGAATCTACACTGTATATTGTGATCATAAAACTCTGTATAATCACATATGATGTTGGAGATGGCCTGCACTGTAGAGGTTCACAGATAAGCAGTAGGCTATCTGCCCAAGGGCATTTAGAAGCATAGCTAATGTGTGGTGGCTTTACCTGCACCATTGATGAAGTAACTGAGCCTCTGTCAAACATAGCCAATGAAGTGATTCCAGGCAGAGTTGCTGGAAGCTGTTGAAGACTGGTGTGCTGTAGGGTGATAGGGGCACATAGTGATCTCAAAAGGGCATGTTAACATGACAAACCAACAGCATTCAATTTCCCCAACAGGTCTTGCAGCTGTAGAACTGGAGTGGCTCCCCCACACCCTGGCTGTATGTGTCTGGGACACATGATCCCAGGGGTGTATATACTGTTGGCCAGTCACACATCAAGGTTTCCCCTGAAGTGTGTCAGTGAGTGGCTATGTCAAATGTAGTTAGGATGTTAATGTATAGTCTCCCAATTCATGTGTCATGTCAGTATTTCGAGAAGCTCAATGGGTGTGGGCGGCTCCGCCTGTTGTGTAGCCAAGCTTACACATAGGATTCATGGACATAGGAAATAGGCAGAAGGAACGTCAATGTCAATAGTGTAATGGCTACAGCATTTCATAATATCTGTGCAGTCCTGGTTCAAATCCCAATAAAGTCAGAGATGATTTACATGCTATATAGTATACCTTAACTGCAGCTTGCATATTTAGGTAGTATTCCACAGAATAATAAACATTTGGAACACAGCACCGCTAAAATGTTAATCATCCTTGCACTACCAGTGCCTGCTCTGAGAGGTAAAATTACCACTGCCAGGATTAGAACACGCAACCATGTACACAATCTGCACAATAACCTATCACTAAGCCACCTGAGATGTACCAACATCAGTTTTGTATGCTGACAGGTTAAAACACAAAAGGTAGGAATGTATGGAAATAGGACAAACCAGCATGTACCCAATGAAAGGTGTATGATATATATATATATATATATATATATATATATATATATATATATATATATATATATATAAATCAACATATATATATATATATATATATATATAGAGAGAGAGAGAGAGAGAGAGAGATATATGTTGATGTATGAGGATATACATATATATGTAGATATATGGATAGGTTAACAACATCTACATAACCATGTAGGTACATGTAAATGGGATACCTACCAAATACCTGCTGCTTAACATACCGACGCACGTAATCACGAGGCTTAAAGTCTGACAGACCACAGTACCAAAACACCAGAAACATGAGGTTTAAAATCCCGATGTTAAGGGACATTTAATCAGTGCTTCTGGTGTTGCGGTTCAGGTAGGTTACTGTGTGTAAGTGTGTTTCTGAGGGCTGTATTGTGTGTAAGTGTGTGTTCTGAGTGTGATGTGTGTTCCTGGGGGATTGTAATGTGTGGGTGTGGGCTTGCTTTGTCCATCTGTTTGTGTGATCTAGGAGGTAGAATATTAAAGTATGGGGGTTGTGGGGGTGCAGCCACCCACATGGGGGGTATAGGGGGGCTTGCCTACCTGCTCATACACAGTGTAGGATGGTTTGTTTGGATGTGGTGGTTAGCAGTGTATCTGTGTGTACGTGTGTGTGTTCCATGTTTGTGTTACTTTTGCGAGTTAGACTGTCGCTGTTGGTAATGTGGGGTATGGGAGTCTGGGCCTGGTACTGTGGGCGGCGGATGTTTGTTCATTTGGGATTCCATAGGTATCCCATATACAGCAGTTGAAGTGTTCATATATGAGTATAACATGGACCATAGCAATCACACATTCCGCCACGACCAAACTTTATGAACAAAGGATATGGAGAGTATATGCCTATACACTATTACAAATATGTGCTATGGACATGAGCCAATGATAGGGTTACCACCTGTCCCACTTTGCAAGGGAAGTCCCTCTTTGGGCGGTTGTGTCCTGACCAAAAATATTAAACGTGGCAAATGTCCTGAGATTGTAGGACATAATTATGTCCCATATGTAATGTAATAGTTGCAGACACTAGTTCTTTCTTTATCTAAAATACCTACATGTTACAAGAAACAGGATAAGCAACTAAACTGATACAAGAATAAGCTTATATTTAGGCAAAAAAGGAAAGTTCTATCCCTTGTACTGATTGTGCATTTGTGTCAGCCTGTAGAATATGATCTGTGTCCCGAAAATGTCCCACTATGGCCATTTGAAAAGGTGGCAACCCCAGCCAAAGAGGGTCAGTCACCAACACAACTCCAATGACTGCAAATACATATAACAAAAATGCACAGCTTTCATGTAGCAACACTTTATTACATTTCTATGTATTGCCGAAAGGATTCAATAACTAACATCACCTACAGGAGCCAATTAACAGTGCCTTAATGAATCAGCCAGCAATTACCATAGTATTAGTCCACTGAAGGATAGGTGTTCAAATAGGGAAGGAACCCTCACACACAAATTGATTATGTATAAAAGCAGTTCCTACACACCTGCATCTACTATGTACACCCAACAACATCACCCCCACACCCACAAAAATTACAATACAAACTGCAATAACATCACAAATCTTTCACTCACTGTCCGACATCTGCAGAAGCCTTAACATACCTTGTCAGAGACACACTAACATGGCCTTATGTGAAATATTTGCTGTTATACAATGGAACAGCTGCTGATGTTACAGGGTTTGTTTGCACTAATCCCATTTCAGAGGGTTGTGTGTACACCAGGAAGTGTTACCAATTACTGATTAATAGCACAGTATGATACACATGTACACAAAACCAAGGATGTCTGGTGAGCACACTGTAAACCACCTAACATTTCATGCATAGCCATACAGCCTTGAGCTGCCCAAACATCCTTGCCAGACTGAAACATCTGCAGAAGTATCAGGTACAAACAAACCCTGCATAAGTAGCAATGTTCTGAAATATAACAGCTGTACTCACATGTAGAACAACATCTTCTAGCCATTACACACAATCCACGGGAGTCATGAAGCTAATATATCTCTGTCTGTCTCATTATAGCTGTTGAAATACATCACAAACAACACATCCAGGCCGTCTTCCTCGAAAATAAGGCAAATGGACAATGCCCAAGTGGAGTACTCAGTTATACACCACTGTTGCCATGGTATTGGCTAATGGAGTAGCTGCACAGCTGATGTGCATCTAATTAACTACTTTGGAACACCAATTGGTGGTCAGGATAGCACATGTTACCGATATCTAACTATAAAAGGATGGCATATCACACATTCAAACCATCTGTATATACCAGCAGAACATTACAAAGAAGATTGAATCACAAACTGAAAAGGATTGAAATGACAGTCAATGACGCCTCGGGCTACTAATAAGGTATGTAGAACACTCAGTATGTCTGTCTATGTAGTACCTGTTCTGTAATATTTAAAGTGTATGCAATGCATATAGTGGAAACAGTTATCTTGTAGTGATGTATTGTTGAGCATAGTAACGCTTGTAGTATTTATGTGTGTACTGCTTTAGGTCACAAGGCAAACACTGCATACACCACAAGGGATGCTATTTAAGGGCTTTGAACCCAACTAATCCTCACCAACAGCTGCCAGTGGCAGGGTTGGTCCAACAAGTATGTGCTATAACAGGGGATAGTATATGTTGATATATTGTAACAGTAGGCATATGTATGGGTGTATTACTGAGAATAACATGTTGAAGGTTGGCCTACTGTGCAATTATGATATGCATTGTGGGATATTGTGCCAATCACTGTGTAATGTACAGTACTGTAGGCAGATATGTATTACAAGTTACATAGCATTACTGTTATGTTAGGCAAACATTAGTTATGTCTATTGGCATTTACAATACACAATAACAGGATACATATGACTTGTAGTCACCCGACAGTTAAACAGCATAATAGCAAAGTAAAATGGAAGAGCTAGTTAACTATCCATGCACATAAGACATGTAATACGTTCAAAGGTAGGTACTAGGCTGTCTGCCCATGGGTACTTATAAGCCTAGTTAGAGTGTGTTGGCTTCTGCCACCCCCTTAGGTTAGTTCCTTGTGCCTCTGAATGCCAGAGGCATTAGTTCCCTGTGCCTCTGTCCAGCAGAGCCACTGCAGTGATCCCCGGGGTATATGTCTGTCTTCCATCCACCCGTCAAGGTTTCTCTTGAAGAGTGCTAGTGAGGGGCCCTGCCTGATGTACATTGGAATCATGTTCCAAAGCATGGGGAGCCTCTGGGTCAGGGATCTATCTGTCCAGCATGTCCTAGTCATCCTTGTGGTTAGGTGCATATCCCTAGAGCATGTGCCTCTCAGGGGCTTCTGTTTAGGTGGAGCATATCCAGCAACACTGGGTTGGACATGGGCCTTGCATGTCAAGCAGAGATCACCTGTGTGTACTCAGTATGCAACCGAGTACAGCTGGAGTTTCTTTAGTTGGGCTGCATAGGTCATCTGTTTGAGGTCAGTAATCCTCTTGGTGTGGTATTGTTGTGGTCTTCCAAGCTGGTACAGTTGTCTTGTAAGGTACATCCCAAATGGGGTGCTGTATCCTTCAATGGGTCTAATAAGTCATGAGTAGAGAGGCACAATGGCCTCCTTTGTTCTGGATGTGAACCCATTAGAGATTAGGGTGGCCACGTAGTAGGATATTTTAACCACCTTGGCATTATGGTTATCGAAGGAGAGATTGCTATCTACTGGAGTTCCCAGATCCCTTATTACATTTTCTGCATGTAGGGGACTAGCACCTATGTGGTAGCCCACGGGTAACTGGTTTTATCCAAAGGGGATGACTATGCACTTTGTGGCATTCAGCTTGAGGCCATGATATTGACACCAAGTATACATCTCTGTGCGACCCCTCCGGAGGGTGTTTGTATCAGCTGGGGAAACAATAATGGCCCCTAGTTTGCAGTCATCTGCAAACCTTTTCAGCCAAAGCCCTCCTGTGCTTGCCTGTACCTCAGAGAAGTATATACCAAACATGAGGGTCCTAGGACTGTGCCCTGGGGGACACCACTTGTAACTGGTCTACAGTCAGACCTAGGGTATGCAACTCCCACTGTGTGTGTACTGTTTGTTAGCCACTTTGCAAACCATCTCATGACGTATTTTTGTGGGTGAGGTGTGTGACATATGGCCACAATGTAACAGCTACATATTACATTGTCACCCCTATGTTAACAACCCTGTACCCATGAACTACCACCTAGGCAGTGGTCAACATAATGGACACTGTGTATAAGGCATGCAGCTGGGCAATTGTCTTTCCTGTGATAGTTACGTCACCACACCTGTCAGTTAGTCGTATGTGGCAACCCTAATCATGACAGGGTGCCATCCATGAATATAGAGATCATTGTCTAGCCATACACAACACTGAAGTGACCCATACCAGATCAAGTATTTCCTTTAAGGGGTATTGGCCATGTTCAGATGGCCTACACCAGCCTTCCCATTCCCCTTCTCCACTATGTAGCATGATGCATACCCTGAATGAAGCCATGTCCAACCCAGTGATGTTGGACATGCTACACATACACATCCTGATCTCAAACACATACTTCATGGACATCCACCTTCCTAGTACTAGGAGCACCACATGCTGGACAGATCCTTGTCCCATACACTTTACATAGTCTTGCCATACTATGCATTCCTGTCCAGCAAAGCTGCACATCCCCCCCTCTCAAACATGGTGTGTTGACTGCATGGTAAATGTATCATTAACCCTGTGGATCAGTTATGTGGCACTGCTCCACCTGGTCCCAGAGACCTGCCTGTCGGCTACAGCTAGGTAACCTTTCATCCTAGATTCATACATGGCCCAGGGCATATAGCATACTAGTTGACTTTGACTATACATGCTATAGTTGATATCCATCCCAGCAAATACTATCTGACTAGCCAGTGTCCCATGTGTATCACATGTGCAACACGGGTGATGCATGGCAGGATGTTGAATTGCTGTACAATGCCATGTAGATGTATATGGCAAAACACATACATGTAAAACCTTCCATGAGCAAGTCTGCAGGGTCACAGGTCATGTCCGTTAAGGCAGTGTAAGTCTTTATATGTGACATATACACAGCATCAAGGTTGACTGCATTAATGTGGACACATCCAGCCATGTGCTGATAGGTAGGAACACCAGTACAGGCAAACAGACATGCCCACATCAAGACAGCATCCACATGGAGTATGAGCAATGTAATCAGGTGACACACACACACAAATATGGTGATAATATCCTCTCACCATTGAGTGTCACATGTGTGTGACACAAACATGTCAGTGGTGTCAGTGTCATGTAGATTTGCAAAGACAACTATTTAATCGTAATAAATGCGATACACATGTATGTTCAGCTGTAGCTCTGTATGTCTCTGCGAGTTATAGTGACCTGTCTCCATCATTAAGTCTTCCAGATATGTTGCATGCAAGGCTACCCCCTTATACCCGCTTGGAGGATGAGGCCCTCATCCCATACTTACATGACAATCATGACATCCTGTTCAGCCATGTGCCACAGGATGCACAGCAGCGGGATGCCCTGTGGATGGAACTTTACAGGAGGGTTAATAATGTGGGTGGCCACAACCGCACATACCAGCAGGTGCGCAGACACTGTACAGACCTCATTAGATAAGCAAAACAGCATGCAAATGCAATCACCAGGGAACAAGGTGCAACAGGTGGTGGACCATCAACCCAACCCCCACTCACATGTACCGAGGAGCTACTGGCCTACCTGGGGACACCTGCAGACCAACATCCACAAGCCTTTGCCGATATTGTTGAGGTGGGTGTCTCACAACCACCGAGCCTGGAGTTGCCTGGTAAGTCACTACCGCACCTATAACAACTATATTCCACATAGTTGCATGTGTCACTGTACAATATGTAATGTAGCATCATATGCAAGGCATGTATACACACATGCCGCATACTATAGTATGCTACTCTGTGTATGCACACGTGCATTCACCTTAGTATTGTCTACTGTACTGGTGTATGTGTTAACATGCACATTGCACCCTGTAGCTATCATACAGGTGTGGATAATGCTCATACTGCTGCATTACTCCTATTTAGGTAACTCTGGCATTCCGCTGCGACAGCAGCCCATTGCAGATGAGACTGTTATTATTTATCAGGCATCTTAACGCACAGATCTATCTACCATGTGGCCATTTACCACATGTACACATAATGTATGGTCCTGTCACAATATACAGGTCGGACCTGCAATGCATCACAATGGCTACCCATGTGCAACACTTGCAAACTATGGGAATCACCGACATGAATCCTCACAAACTGTCATTGCCAGATGTGTGGACAGCTGTGCATACAATGGAGGAGGTGCTGTTCATTGTAGGGACATGTACTACAGTTCAGAACTACACATGTGGGGAATACAAACAGTAATACACAGTGAGTTGGAGTATGGCCAGCCCACAGGATTCACTGGTGTGGATCATAGCCCTGCTATGAATGTCACACAATGTGATGTGCTATCTTGACATGTCCATGACATCTAGTGGCCTGGCTGCATCACTGCCTAACTATCCTGAAAAACATATCCCACATACCAAACATACCACCCTTTGTCTGCATAACCCTGTCGTCAGTGGAGCATATGACATCTATGGGTGTATGTCATATGGGACAACACAGACATGTGAAATAGACGCCCGTCACAATAATTTGGCCAACACATGTACACACATGGCCATGGAGGATGGCCAGAGACATGAAGCAACACACACAGTAGACGTGATGTGCTTGTGTGTACACCCTGTCATACAATGGCTACACATGGTCCAACTATGGCCTTTCTATAATGTTTATATTGCAGATGTGGAACACTAGACATCCTACAGGCCTGTGCACATTCCCATGGCTACAGAAAACCACTAAGTCAGAAATGAAAAACAAGGATAAAGCCTGGGAGCACTGGCGCAAACCCCCCCCCCCTCAACTAGACAGAAATTCCTAGAACTACGCAATAGAGTCAAAAAGCTAATAAAACAGGACAAATTCCAATACTACCAGTCTGCCCTTAACTCCTTTCAACACAGCTCCAAACAATTCTGGTCCTCCATAAACTCCATCCTCCACCCAGGTAAAGTCAGTACCCCTCCTCCTAACATCCCTTACTCCTCAGAAAATATTGCTACCTCATTCAACACACACTTCACACAAACCATACTATCACTAGCTAAACAACACAACCCCCCTCCCCTCCAACCCACACCTTCAACTAGTAATCTCCCCACTGCCTTCTCTTTTTATCCTGTACCTACTTCCAACATAAAAAAAACTCTTAACTAAACTTAAGCCCACCAGATTAGTAGCAGACAACCTCCCAAGGGAATACCTACAAATCGCAGCTGATGCACTGGCCTTCCCAGTATCCATCTTGATTAACCGATCTCTGTCAGAAAGTTACGTTCCCACACTGTGGAAAGTATCACATATAATTCCCCTCCACAAAGGCGGACCCTCCACAGAACTAACCAATTACTGCCCCATAGCTATTCTCTCTCCACTCTCCAAAATACTAGAGAGATGCATACACTCTCAGGTCTCAGACTACCTTCTTACTAACAACCTCCTTTCCAATACTCAGCATGGTTTCCAACCAAACCATAGCACCACCACTGCCTTACTCTCCTTTACTAACACTATCCTTCAGCATAAAAACAATGGCTATCTCTCTCTGCTACTTTCCTAGACCTATCTAAAGCATTTGACATGGTCCCACACAAACAACTTATCTGTGTCCTCAATAACCTATTCTTCTCACAATCAGTCACCAACTGGTTTCAGAGTTACCTGTCTGACCGCCAACAATCTGTTGTATGGCAGAATGACATATCTCCCCAACTACCTGTCTCCATAGGGGTTCCCCAAGGATCCATCCTTGGACCCCTACTCTTCTGTGTTTTCACCAGTAATCTAGCCTCTGCCACCAAACATGGCACACTCATGCAATACACAGATGACTCAACCATCATCTGCTCAGCCCAGTCCCTACCCAAACTGCAAAAAGTCACACAGGAAGCATTTTCCTCTGTTGAAACTTGGTTATCCGATGCCCAATTAATACTCAACCCAAACAAAACTAAACTACTCATCTTCCAACCCACCAAACATACTCAAAACAACTCTCACTTTAACATCACAGCAAAAGACAACACCACTATATACCCAACTGAACACACCAAACTGCTAGGAGTGGAAATAGACAATAAACTAAAATTTGACATTCACATATCCTTGACCATAAAAAAAGTCCACAAAAAACTAGGAGAACTATACAGAAATAAGCAACTTCTCACCAAAGCAGCAAAGATTTCAATAGCAAATTCCCACCTTATCTCCACCCTATTTTATGCCTGTCCAATATATACCAACCTAAGGCAATGCGATCTAAACAAGCTAGAGACCTGCTACAACAAAATTGCCAAATTTGCCACAGGAGCATCCTACCGTAGTCACCACTGTCTCTCACTTGCTGAACTGCGCTGGCTTGAACTCCCTCACCTCCTTCAATGGAATCAACTCTCACTCGCCCACAAACTAGTAAATCATCCACTAAATGTCCCATCCCTCCAGAATCTACTCCAACCCTATCGCAACACCAGAACACTAAGATCCAGCAACAAAAATCACTTGCAGATCACTAAAGCCAATAACTCTGCTGGTGAAGCACTCTTCTCTTGCACCATAGCCAGATTATGGAACTCCCTCCCACCCACAATTACCTCCGTACCATCATGCACCCACTTCAAAACTTTACTAAAAGTGCACCTAAAAACATGCTGGCTATGCCCTTGCAACTCCCACTCTAATATCACCCTCCCCATCCAACCACTACCTTTCTTTCGACTCCACTAACTACTTTGATTACAGCAAGCTTAGATGCTCATAAGCCAGTACTTATTATACAGCAGGAACTTCTTCTTATAACATTTGTTAATGTCTGTTATGTACTTCACAGATAAAGATTCTAGTTGTCTACTGATGTACTATGTTCTTCATCTGTAAATATGTTGTAGGTAATTGCTATGTAAATTGTTAATCGCTATGTAATCCAATGCAACTACTGTCTGTTTATTTTAACTGTGGAGCTTTTCTCCCCGGGCCTCCGCTGAAAATGAACCTACGTCCAGTCAAACACTCCCGGTCAACAAATATAAATAACTAAATAAATAATCAAGAGAGGGGTGCGCCACCATAGCTGTAAGCACATTGGAGCATTGCTAATCTGGGTTGCCTGTTGCTAAGAAATGCCACAGGACAGGGGTGTGGAAGTACCCGTAGCTTTGCTTAGCTGAGAGCACACAAGGTAACAGAAAGTGCTTGTGAACGTGGATGAAAACGTGCTCGAAACCCGGTAAACACTGTGCATGGTGCACACCATAGCTGAAATAGGAAGGATACGGGAAGACAATAAGGAAATGCTGCAGCATGGTAATTGGAGTAGAAATGAGTAATTAACACCTAGGAACTCACAGTGGGCCATTGACAGCAGCTATCAAGACTGCTAGCAGCTACCTGCAGAACAGGAAAGGGGAGGTGCCGTACTGCAAAGAAAAGAAAACTGTCACAGCAGAACAAAGCAAATTTGCAGTAGATCAGCTACATAACACATTTCACAACACAATCCTGGTTTGGCAAAGTACAAAACAAAAAAGCAGACAGCTGGATGCATGCCTGACAATGGGAGGGGAATCAGGTTGAAAAGTGAAGTAAAGGGCAATAGATGAATAATGGCAGCCAAGCGTACGTCAACAACAAAGGCCCCACAATAGCAGTACCTGCTGTAAAACCCATAATTAAGATACCCTGCAGCTGGAATTGCACATACACACCCAATTACACCAGCATCATTCATTGCACAATAGTATAAGGTGTGAAAGCCCACACACAAACTTGTGTATTCCCAGACACTATGCACCATTGGTGTATACAGGCAGGGAACTTATAATATGTACATGTTAGGGGCTGCCATAGCTTTGATTCACCAGCATGTGTTGGAGACTGAGGGTGGTGTGGAGGATGATGCTGACAACCATCTCAGGCACCGGAGGAGGAGAAGAGTGTTAAGACCCAGTGTAACCTACCAGGGGGTCTACTTTATTCTGTCAAAAGACAATTCCATTGAATATGAATCGTGCAATGCATAAACAGCAAAAGGCGAATACATCGAACCAATGAAACTGCGAAATTTAAAACATTGAACCGTCATAGTTGGCCAAACCCACCACCCGCAATACACTACGCACCCAAACACAATAACAAAAAAACACATACATACACTAACAAAATGCATACTTCTAACCCTAAAGTAAAGCAGCAAAACCCTACTTCTAACCCTACACTAAACCCCACATACACAACTATCTATGCACTATCCTTAACCCCTCCGTAACTACCGCACAATTACCCTACAAAGCTATACCCAAACAGACTAAAATTCCACACACATACACTTAACAAAACCCTACATTAAACCTTAAATACATTTTCTACCTATGCACTTATCTTAACCCGCACCCTAACCCTAGGTTCCGTAACTATAGCACACGTACCTTACAAAGCTATACCGCAGATGGGCCAACTATGACGGTTCGACGTTTTAAATTTTGCGGTTTTGTTGGTTCGATGTATTCACGTTTTGCTGTTTATGTGTCCCGCGATTCGTATTCGATGGAATCATCTTTCGACAGAATAAAGTAGACCCCCTACCAGGGGCTACATGATCCGGAGATAGTAGAGCGTTACAGGGTGGACAGGGACACCATACAGCAACTTGTTAAGCCACATCTCAGAGCCAGAAATAACAGAGGGGAACCCATCCCAGTGGACACAAAGGTATGTGTAAGCTTGAGAATACTAGCCAGAGGTACCTTTCAAAGGCCAACTGGGGATATCATGGGGATCTCACAGGCATCAGCATCCAGGGTACTCCACCAGGTTCCTGGATGCCATGTTACCACATGCCAATGAGCACTTATACTTTCCCCGAACACAGGAGGAGTTGGCCAGCAATGTGCATCTCTTCCACCGTGTGGCAGACTACCCGGAGGTACTGGGTGCAATAGACTGCACGCACATACACATCAAGACACCACCCGATGAGTAGGGTAGGTGCTACATAAACCGCAAGGGATACCCCTCCATCAACTGCCAGATCATGTGCAATGCCCAGGGCATCATCATGAATGTGTGTGCTGGCAGCCCTGGAAGCTATCACAACTCCCACATCTGGCATGCCTCACAGCTGTATCAGGTATTTGCCAGGGGGGATATCCCATATGGCCACCTGGTGGGGGATGCTGGCTATGCATTGGAACCATGGATGATGACTCCCATGAGAAATGCACACACAGCCACACAAGAACACCATAATGAGGCACACGCAGAAACAAGAATCATCATAGAGCTCGTGTTTGGAATGCTGAAATCATGGTTCCGTTGCTTGGACATATCTGGTGGAACCTTGCAGTACTCTCCAGGCACATGTGCCCACATCTTCATAGTATGTGCCATGCTACACAATATGATCCTGCGGAAACAGCTGCAGCAGGGACAGAATGGTGAAGGCCCTCACAGCCCACCACCATTGCCAAGGGCCCCACAGGCACAGAGGGACTCAGATCATGAACACCCTGTGTCAGCCCCAGTAGGCAGAGGGAGGCATGCCCAGTATGCCCATGCCTTGGCATAGAGGGAACATATAGCATACACACTGACAGTGTAGGCACTTATGGACTGACACCCTTCTCCACCTGCACACATAGAAAACATGGATAGCACAAACACACGACCACCTGTAAATTGTCATGTATAGGTGGTCTACTGTGTACATCCTACATAGGCAGCCCTCAACTATTTTACACACAACTGCCATTGGCACAAGATAAGTCAATACCTGAACAGAAATTAAGCTATCAGCATGTGTCCATACTGTATGTATAGGTTCATAGATACATAGGTAGGTACATGCCTAACTGCCCGAGGCCAGTCATAAGCCTAGCCAAAAAGTGTCTGCTGTCGCCTCCCCATTGATTAACTAACTGTCCCTGTGGAGATGAGCCAATTGCAGGATCCCTGGGGTATATCCACTGTTCCCCACCCACTGTGCAAGGATTCCCTGGAGTATTAGTGAGGAGTTTCGTATAATGTAATCAGGGATGTAGTTCCAAATAATGGGGAGTACCCGTGACAGGAATCTGTCCCTCCAGCAACTTCCAGTTATGGTTGTGGCAAAGTGTAGCTCTTTGCAGTGTGTGGCTCACTGTGACATGGATGCCCATAGGTGGAGCATATCTACTAAGCCTGACTTGGACACGGCTTTGTTGTCCAGCAAATATCATCCCTGAGTAAAGAGATGCCTCTGAGTAATGCATGAGTCTATGCAGTCTGGTAGCATAGGACACATGTCTGAGGGCATTATCCCTCTATGTGAGGTACGTTCATGGACCTTCCAGCTCTCAGCTGTTTCTTCTCAGGTACATCCAAAATGGGTTATCATACTCGATGATGCGATTGATGAATGATGAGTAAAGGGGCACAATAACTTAAGTTTGTTTAGATGTGAACATTTAAGTAATCAGATGGCAATAAATTCAGTGGAATACCTTCTCTTTTGTTGCGAATCAGTGCCTGTTTGTTCTTAGTTGTTGGAGTTTCGTTTATTGGCTACATAGATGGATGTCGTAACTACTTCGCACATATGACTGTCAAAGGAGAGATCACTATGTAATGTAGTCCCCACATACCCATTACGTCATCTGAATTATACTGTCAGTCACTCATGTGTTAATATGTGTGTGTGTAGTTTCCCAAATGGAATGACCATGCAGTATGTGGCCTTTAGCTGGAGGCCATCACTCTGACACCCTGTGTTGGTCTATGTGAGGCCCCTTGAAGGATGTCTCTGACAGCTGGACTGTCAGTTATGGCTCCGTGTCTGCAATAATCACCAAAAATGGCCTGCTGTAGTCCACTTGTGTTAGCCTGTACCTCTGAGAAGTATATTGAAAGCAGTAGGGGTCCCAGGACTGAGTCTAGTGGGACACTTGTTGTGACTGGTCAAGAGTTGGACCTGGAGGCTGCTAGGCTTACCATGTTGGTTTTGTGTGTAAGCCTGTTGGCAAACCAACCTGTGATGTATGGGTGTATGTACTGGCTGGTGAGTGAAGAAATAATACTTGAGTGGGGAATGGTGGCAAAACCCTTGGTGAGGTCCAGGTAGTATATGTGAACTACCACACCCCACACCTAAAGTCTAGGTGGCTGTAAGATGTCAAACTGGTTCAGTAGGCATGATCTGCACTCAATCAATGTGACATGGGTTGGGTCAAGTGTCTGGAGGTTACCATTGTCTATGTTCATGAGTGCCATGAGGATGCACTCCATAGCGTTGCAGATCAGGCTACTCAGGCCTATGGGGTGGTAGTTACTATGGTCGGTTGTGTCACCACCTTGGTGGAGTGTAATAGCTGTTGCCATGCACCAGTGAATGGCCATGTAGCCTGTGTAGAGGCTGATGGTGAATTGCTAAATTAGGCGGGGGGCCACTTTGACTTGTAGTGTCTGCAGGATGCAGTCTGGGACACCATCTGCCTCCATTGATGCTCTGCCATGCCATTTGAAAGGGCCATTACCACCTGTATGTCACAGATGTCTGGGATACTGTACGTTTTGGCTATTGTTGTGGTCGCAGTAAGGGGTGAAGCTTGCTCCGAATGTATCATCAAGTGTGTTGGTGATATCAGTAGGGTCAGTATATTCAGTGCAATATTGCACCAGCACAGTGCAAATCTGTGTGTTACTGCTTACATCCTTGACATAGCCAAAGAAGTCTTTGTGGTCATATTCCGAATCCATGCCTATTTACCTGTGGATGTCAGCCTTGGATGATTACATGAGTAACATAAGTATCTTGCTAATACTGGTCACAGATGTCTGCATGTCTTGGGATTTGCTGTTGTTCTGGACTACTGTACTACTTCTGTTGTATAGCCTGTATAATGCAGAGGTTCAGCAGACTGGTGTCCTTGTGTAGGAGTAGCTAGTCCTGGTTTACCATTGATGGCACGACCCATACATCTTTGTAGGTGCTTATAGAGTGCATTCGTAATTCTGTCTGTATGTTGAGCAGTGTCATCCCTGAGCATGGGGGCTGTGAACCCTCCCACCTCTGTCATTAGTACTGTGGATTTAGCTGTAGGAAAGGTATTCACTGTGTGTTCCTTGTGTGGGGGAGATGGTTGGGAGTAGAAATCATCAGTGAATAGTTCATGGTCAGATCTAAACAGTGACTGGTTTACCTCTACTGTAGTGCACCTGTTACACATGTCAGTGATTACCACTTCTAGTATGTTTTCACCTCTCGTTAGTCCATCTACCAACTGATACATGCCATATGAGGTGATAAATCCCAGGAAGTGCTGGGCCTGGAAGTGCATACTTGACTAGGTTATCCAGTTAAGTGTAGGGTAGCCGACATTGATCAAGAACAGGGTGTCTGGTAGGACTGTCATGTTTACCACTGTCTCCAGATAGTTGTAGTGGTGCTCCTGGGTCATGGAGGGTTATGTGTAGCAGCTTACAGTTTGCATTGCAGTCGTGGCTGATGTTAGCTGCAAATGGATAATCACAGAGGTATCATGCTGCCCCACTAACTTGGAGGTGTAGTTATCCATGATGAATATGGATACATCCCCTCCATGTCTGTGCCAGTCCATGTACAGTGGCTGAAATGTGTGTTATGGGTTGTAGTCTGGCAGTGCCGGTGTGCTCACAGGAGCCTTATACAGGTCCCAGTCACAGAACAGATGTGGATTTTGTCCATACTGCAGGGTTCTGCGAGTGCGTGCATGTTGTGAATACTACCCCTGGTGTTGAGTAGCCTAACCCTCATTGGTTCCACTATTGTGCAGTTCATGGAGATGAGATCCACCTCTGAGACCTGCCTAAAAATGGCACCATGAGTGTGCCAATAGCATTGGCCAGCATTCCAAAGCCTTAGGCTGACACATGCAAGTTGGTATGGAATTCTGGAAGGCATGTATCCCATCTGTGTTTGTGTCCCATCTTTCCTGTAGGTAACCTAGTGGTAAGCAATACAAAGCCTGAAACCTGTACATGTCCACTAGCTTCCAAGATAGGCTTTTGGTGTGATTATGTATCAGTAGTCTGTATGCTATTGCTGTACTTAACTGTTGTCTGACTACATGGTGAATATACACTGTATATTGTGATCATAAAACTCTGTATAATCACATATGATGTTGGAGATGGCCTGCACTGTAGAGGTTCACAGATAAGCAGTAGGCTATCTGCCCAAGGGCATTTAGAAGCATAGCTAATGTGTGGTGGCTTTACCTGCACCATTGATGAAGTAACTGAGCCTCTGTCAAACATAGCCAATGAAGTGATTCCAGGCAGAGTTGCTGGAAGCTGTTGAAGACTGGTGTGCTGTAGGGTGATAGGGGCACATAGTGATCTCAAAAGGGCATGTTAACATGACAAACCAACAGCATTCAATTTCCCCAACAGGTCTTGCAGCTGTAGAACTGGAGTGGCTCCCCCACACCCTGGCTGTATGTGTCTGGGACACATGATCCCAGAGGTGTATATACTGTTGGCCAGTCACACATCAAGGTTTACCCTGAAGTGTGTCAGTGAGTGGCTATGTCAAATGTAGTTAGGATGTTAATGTATAGTCTCCCAATTCATGTGTCATGTCAGTATTTCGAGAAGCTCAATGGGTGTGGGTGGCTCCGCCTGTTGTGTAGCCAAGCTTACACATAGGATTCATGGACATAGGAAATAGGCAGAAGGAACGTCAATGTCAATAGTGTAATGGCTACAGCATTTCATAATATCTGTGCAGTCCTGGTTCAAATCCCAATAAAGTCAGAGATGATTTACATGCTACATAGTATACCTTAACTGCAGCTTGCATATTTAGGTAGTATTCCAGAGAATAATAAACATTTGGAACACAGCACCGCTAAAATGTTAATCATCCTTGCACTACCAGTGCCTGCTCTGAGAGGTAAAATTACCACTGCCAGGATTAGAACACGCAACCATGTACACAATCTGCACAATAACCTATCACTAAGCCACCTGAGATGTACCAATATCAGTTTTGTATGCTGACAGGTTAAAACACAAAAGGTAGGAATGTATGGAAATAGGACAAACCAGCATGTACCCAATGAAAGGTGTATGATATATATATATATATATATATATATATATATATATATATATATATATATATATATATATATATATATATATATATATATATAGAGAGAGAGAGAGGGAGAGAGAGAGAGAGATATATGTTGATGTATGAGGATATACATATATATGTAGATATATGGATAGGTTAACAACATCTACATAACCATGTAGGTACATGTAAATGGGATACCTACCAAATACCTGCTGCTTAACATACCGACGCACGTAATCACGAGGCTTAAAGTCTGACAGAACACAGTACCAAAACACCAGAAACATGAGGTTTAAAATCCCGATGTTAAGGGACATTTAATCAGTGCTTCTGGTGTTGCGGTTCAGGTAGGTTACTGTGTGTAAGTGTGTTTCTGAGGGCTGTATTGTGTGTAAGTGTGTGTTCTGAGTGTGATGTGTGTTCCTGGGGGACTGTAATGTGTGGGTGTGGGTTTCCTTTGTGCATCTGTTTGTGTGATCTAGGAGGTAGAATATTAAAGTATGTGGGTTGTGGGGGGTGCAGCCACCCACATGGGGGGGTATAGGGGGGCTTGCCTACCTGCTCATACACAGTGTAGGATGGTTTGTTTGGATGTGGTGGTTAGCAGTGTATCTGTGTGTGCGTGTGTGTGTTCTATGTTTGTGTTACTTTTGCGAGTTAGACTGTCGCTGTCGGTAATGTGGGGTATGGGAGTCTGGGCCCAGTACTGTGGGCGGCGGATGTTTGTTCATTTGGGATTCCATAGGTATCCCATATACAGCAGTTGAAGTGTTCATATATGAGTATAACATGGACCATAGCAATCATACATTCCGCCATGACCAAACTTTATGAACAAAGGATATGGAGAGTATATGCCTATACACTATTACAAATATGTGCTATGGACATGAGCCAATGATAGGGTTACCACCTGTGCCACTTTGCAAGGGAAGTCCCTCTTTGGGCGGTTGTGTCCTGACCAAAAATATTAAATGTGGCAAATGTCCTGAGATTGTAGGACATAATTATGTCCCATATGTAATGTAATAGTTGCAGACACTAGTTCTTTCTTTATCTAAAATACCTACATGTTACAAGAAACAGGATAAGCAACTAAACTGATACAAGAATAAGCTTATATTTAGGCAAAAAAGGAAAGTTCTATCCCTTGTACTGATTGTGCATTTGTGTCAGCCTGTAGAATATGATCTGTGTCCCGAAAATGTCCCACTATGGCCATTTGAAAAGGTGGCAACCCCAGCCAAAGAGGGTCAGTCACCAACACAACTCCAATGACTGCAAATACATATAACAAAAATACACAGCTTTCATGTAGCAACACTTTATTACATTTCTATGTATTGCCGAAAGGATTTAATAACTAACATCACCTACAGGAGCCAATTAACAGTGCCTTAATGAATCAGCCAGCAATTACCATAGTATTAGTCCACTGAAGGATAGGTGTTCAAATAGGGAAGGAACCCTCACACACAAATTGATTATGTATAAAAGCAGTTCCTACACACCTGCATCTACTATGTACACCCAACAACATCACCCCCACACCCACAAAAATTACAATACAAACTGCAATAACATCACAAATCTTTCACTCACTGTACGACATCTGCAGAAGCCTTAACATACCTTGTCAGAGACACACTAACATGGCCTTATGTGAAATATTTGCTGTTATACAATGGAACAGCTGCTGATGTTACAGGGTTTGTTTGCACTAATCCCATTTCAGAGGGTTGTGTGTACACCAGGAAGTGTTACCAATTACTGATTAATAGCACAGTATGATACACATGTACACAAAACCAAGGATGTCTGGTGAGCACACTGTAAACCACCTAACATTTCATGCATAGCCATACAGCCTTGAGCTGCCCAAACATCCTTGCCAGACTGAAACATCTGCAGAAGTATCAGGTACAAACAAACCCTGCATAAGTAGCAATGTTCTGAAATATAACAGCTGTACTCACATGTAGAACAACATCTTCTAGCCATTACACACAATCCACGGAGTCATGAAGCTAATATATCTCTGTCTGTCTCATTATAGCTGTTGAAATACATCACAAACAACACATCCAGGCCGTCTTCCTCGAAAATAAGGCAAATGGACAACGCCCAAGTGGAGTACTCAGTTATACACCACTGTTGCCATGGTATTGGCTAATGGAGTAGCTGCACAGCTGATGTGCATCTAATTAACTACTTTGGAACACCAATTGGTGGTCAGGATAGCACATGTTACCGATATCTAACTATAAAAGGATGGCATATCACACATTCAAACCATCTGTATATACCAGCAGAACATTACAAAGAAGATTGAATCACAAACTGAAAAGGATTGAAATGACAGTCAATGCCTCGGGCTACTAATAAGGTATGTAGAACACTCAGTATGTCTGTCTATGTAGTACCTGTTCTGTAATATTTAAAGTGTATGCAATGCATATAGTGGAAACAGTTATCTTGTAGTGATGTATTATTGAGTATAGTAATGCTTGTAGTATTTATGTGTGTACTGCTATAGGTCACAAGGCAAACACTGCATACACCACAAGGGATGCTATTTAAGGGCTTTGAACCCAACTAATCCTCACCAACAGCTGCCAGTGGCAGGGTTGGTCCAACAAGTATGTGCTATAACAGGGGATAGTATATGTTGATATATTGTAACAGTAGGCATATGTATGGGTGTATTACTGAGAATAACATGTTGAAGGTTGGCCTACTGTGCAATTATGATATGCATTGTGGGATATTGTGCCAATCACTGTTTAATGTACAGTACTGTAGGCAGATATGTATTACAAGTTACATAGCATTACTGTTATGTTAGGCAAACATTAGTTATGTCTATTGGCATTTACAATACACAATAACAGGATACATATGACTTGTAGTCACCCGACAGTTAAACAGCATAATAGCAAAGTAAAATGGAAGAGCTAGTTAACTATCCATGCACATAAGACATGTAATACGTTCAAAGGTAGGTACTAGGCTGTCTGCCCATGGGTACTTATAAGCCTAGTTAGAGTGTGTTGGCTTCTGCCACCCCTTAGGTTAGTTCCTTGTGCCTCTGAATGCCAGAGGCATTAGTTCCCTGTGCCTCTGTCCAGCAGAGCCACTGCAGTGATCCCCGGGGTATATGTCTGTCTTCCATCCACCTGTCAAGGTTTCTCTTGAAGAGTGCTAGTGAGGGGCCCTGCCTGATGTACATTGGAATCATGTTCCAAAGCATGGGGAGCCTCTGGGTCAGGGATCTATCTGTTCAGCATGTCCTAGTCATCCTTGTGGTTAGGTGCATATCCCTAGAGCATGTGCCTCTCAGGGGCTTCTGTTTAGGTGGAGCATATCCAGCAACACTGAGTTGGACATGGGCCTTGCATGTCAAGCAGAGATCACCTGTGTGTACGCAGTATGCAACCGAGTACAGCTGGAGTTTCTTTAGTTGGGCTGCATAGGTCATCTGTTTGAGGTCAGTAATCCTCTTGGTGTGGTATTGTTGTGGTCTTCCAAGCTGGTACAGTTGTCTTGTAAGGTACATCCCAAATGGGGTGCTGTATCCTTCAATGGGTCTAATAAGTCATGAGTAGAGAGGCACAATGGCCTCCTTTGTTCTGGATGCGAACCCATTAGAGATTAGGGTGGCCACGTAGTAGGATATTTTAACCACCTTGGCATTATGGTTATCGAAGGAGAGATTGCTATCTACTGGAGTTCCCAGATCCCTTATTACATTTTCTGTATGTAGGGGACTAGCACCTATGTGGTAGCCCACGGGTAACTGGTTTTATCCAAAGGGGATGACTATGCACTTTGTGGCATTCAGCTTGAGGCCATGATATTGACACCAAGTATACATCTCTGTGCGACCCGGAGGGTGTTTGTATCAGCTGGGGAAACAATAATGGCCCCTAGTTTGCAGTCATCTGCAAACCTTTTCAGCCAAAGCCCTCCTGTGCTTGCCTGTACCTCAGAGAAGTATATACCAAACATGAGGGTCCTAGGACTGTGCCCTGGGGGACACCACTTGTAACTGGTCTACAGTCAGACCTAGGGTATGCAACTCCCACTGTGTGTGTACTGTTTGTTAGCCACTTTGCAAACCATCTCATGACGTATTTTTGTGGGTGAGGTGTGTGACATATGGCCACAATGTAACAGCTACATATTACATTGTCACCCCTATGTTAACAACCCTGTACCCATGAACTACCACCTAGGCAGTGGTCAACATAATGGACACTGTGTATAAGGCATGCAGCTGGGCAATTGTCTTTCCTGTTATAGTTACGTCACCACACCTGTCAGTTAGTCGTATGTGGCAACCCTAATCATGACAGGGTGCCATCCATGAATATAGAGATCATTGTCTAGCCATACACAACACTGAAGTGACCCATACCAGATCAAGTATTTCCTTTAAGGGGTATTGGCCATGTTCAGATGGCCTACACCAGCCTTCCCATTCCCCATCTCCACTATGTAGCATGATGCATACCCTGAATGAAGCCATGTCCAACCCAGTGATGTTGGACATGCTACACATACACATCCTGATCTCAAACACATACTTCATGGACATCCACCTTCCTAGTACTAGGAGCACCACATGCTGGACAGATCCTTGTCCCATACACTTTACATAGTCTTGCCATACTATGCATTCCTGTCCAGCAAAGCTGCACATCCCCCCCCCCCCTCTCAAACATGGTGTGTTGACTGCATGGTAAATGTATCATTAACCCTGTGGATCAGTTATGTGGCACTGCTCCACCTGGTCCCAGAGACCTGCCTGTCGGCTACAGCTAGGTAACCTTTCATCCTAGATTCATACATGGCCCAGGGCATATAGCATACTAGTTGACTTTGACTATACATGCTATAGTTGATATCCATCCCAGCAAATACTATCTGACTAGCCAGTGTCCCATGTGTATCACATGTGCAACACAGGTGATGCATGGCAGGATGTTGAATTGCTGTACAATGCCATGTAGATGTATATGGCAAAACACATACATGTAAAACCTTCCATGAGCAAGTCTGCAGGGTCACAGGTCATGTCCGTTAAGGCAGTGTAAGTCTTTATATGTGACATATACACAGCATCAAGGTTGACTGCATTAATGTGGACACATCCAGCCATGTGCTGATAGGTAGGAACACCAGTACAGGCAAACAGACATGCCCACATCAAGACAGCATCCACATGGAGTATGAGCAATGTAATCAGGTGACACACACACACAAATATGGTGATAATATCCTCTCACCATTGAGTGTCACATGTGTGTGACACAAACATGTCAGTGGTGTCAGTGTCATGTAGATTTGCAAAGACAACTATTTAAATGTAATAAATGCGATACACATGTATGTTCAGCTGTAGCTCTGTATGTCTCTGCGAGTTATAGTGACCTGTCTCCATCATTAAGTCTTCCAGATATGTTGCATGCAAGGCTACCCCCTTATACCCACTTGGAGGATGAGGCCCTCATCCCATACTTACATGACAATCATGACATCCTGTTCAGCCATGTGCCACAGGATGCACAGCAGCGGGATGCCCTGTGGATGGAACTTTACAGGAGGGTTAATAATGTGGGTGGCCACAACCGCACATACCAGCAGGTGCACAGACACTGTACAGACCTCATTAGATAAGCAAAACAGCATGCAAATGCAATCACCAGGGAACAAGGTGCAACAGGTGGTGGACCATCAACCCAACCCCCACTCACATGTACCGAGGAGCTACTGGCCTACCTGGGGACACCTGCAGACCAACATCCACAAGCCTTTGCCGATATTGTTGAGGTGGGTGTCTCACAACCACCGAGCCTGGAGTTGCCTGGTAAGTCACTACCGCACCTATAACAACTATATTCCACATAGTTGCATGTGTCACTGTACAATATGTAATGTAGCATCATATGCAAGGCATGTATACACACATGCCGCATACTATAGTATGCTACTCTGTGTATGCACACGTGCATTCATGCATTCACCTTAGTATTGTCTACTGTACTGGTGTATGTGTTAACATGCACATTGCACCCTGTAGCTATCATACAGGTGTGGATAATGCTCATACTGCTGCGTTACTCCTATTTAGGTAACTCTGGCATTCCGCTGCGACAGCAGCCCATTGCAGATGAGACTGTTATTATTTATCAGGCATCTTAACGCACAGATCTATCTACCATGTGGCCATTTACCACATGTACACATAATGTATGGTCCTGTCACAATATACAGGTCGGACCTGCAATGCATCACAATGGCTACCCATGTGCAACACTTGCAAACTATGGGAATCACCGACATGAATCCTCACAAACTGTCATTGCCAGATGTGTGGACAGCTGTGCATACAATGGAGGAGGTGCTGTTCATTGTAGGGACATGTACTACAGTTCAGAACTACACATGTGGGGAATACAAACAGTAATACACAGTGAGTTGGAGTATGGCCAGCCCACAGGATTCACTGGTGTGGATCATAGCCCTGCTATGAATGTCACACAATGTGATGTGCTATCTTGACATGTCCATGACATCTAGTGGCCTGGCTGCATCACTGCCTAACTATCCTGAAAAACATATCCCACATACCAAACATACCACCCTTTGTCTGCATAACCCTGTCGTCAGTGGAGCATATGACATCTATGGGTGTATGTCATATGGGACAACACAGACATGTGAAATAGACGCCCGTCACAATAATTTGGCCAACACATGTACACACATGGCCATGGAGGATGGCCAGAGACATGAAGCAACACACACAGTAGACGTGATGTGCTTGTGTGTACACCCTGTCATACAATGGCTACACATGGTCCAACTATGGCCTTTCTATAATGTTTATATTGCAGATGTGGAACACTAGACATCCTACAGGCCTGTGCACATTCCCATGGCTACAGAAAACCACTAAGTCAGAAATGAAAAACAAGGATAAAGCCTGGGAGCACTGGCGCAAACCCCCCCCCCCCCTCAACTAGACAGAAATTCCTAGAACTACGCAATAGAGTCAAAAAGCTAATAAAACAGGACAAATTCCAATACTACCAGTCTGCCCTTAACTCCTTTCAACACAGCTCCAAACAATTCTGGTCCTCCATAAACTCCATCCTCCACCCAGGTAAAGTCAGTACCCCTCCTCCTAACATCCCTTACTCCTCAGAAAATATTGCTACCTCATTCAACACACACTTCACACAAACTATACTATCACTAGCTAAACAACACAACCCCCCTCCCCTCCAACCCACACCTTCAACTAGTAATCTCCCCACTGCCTTCTCTTTTTATCCTGTACCTACTTCCAACATAAAAAAAACTCTTAACTAAACTTAAGCCCACCAGATTAGTAGCAGACAACCTCCCAAGGGAATACCTACAAATCGCAGCTGATGCACTGGCCTTCCCAGTATCCATCTTGATTAACCGATCTCTGTCAGAAAGTTACGTTCCCACACTGTGGAAAGTATCACATATAATTCCCCTCCACAAAGGCGGACCCTCCACAGAACTAACCAATTACTGCCCCATAGCTATTCTCTCTCCACTCTCCAAAATACTAGAGAGATGCATACACTCTCAGGTCTCAGACTACCTTCTTACTAACAACCTCCTTTCCAATACTCAGCATGGTTTCCGACCAAACCATAGCACCACCACTGCCTTACTCTCCTTTACTAACACTATCCTTCAGCATAAAACAATGGCTATCTCTCTCTGCTACTTTCCTAGACCTATCTAAAGCATTTGACATGGTCCCACACAAACAACTTATCTGTGTCCTCAATAACCTATTCTTCTCACAATCAGTCACCAACTGGTTTCAGAGTTACCTGTCTGACCGCCAACAATCTGTTGTATGGCAGAATGACATATCTCCCCAACTACCTGTCTCCATAGGGGTTCCCCAAGGATCCATCCTTGGACCCCTACTCTTCTGTGTTTTCACCAGTAATCTAGCCTCTGCCACCAAACATGGCACACTTCATGCAATACACAGATGACTCAACCATCATCTGCTCAGCCCAGTCCCTACCCAAACTGCAAAAAGTCACACAGGAAGCATTTTCCTCTGTTGAAACTTGGTTATCCGATGCCCAATTAATACTCAACCCAAACAAAACTAAACTACTCATCTTCCAACCCACCAAACATACTCAAAACAACTCTCACTTTAACATCACAGCAAAAGACAACACCACTATATACCCAACTGAACACACCAAACTGCTAGGAGTGGAAATAGACAATAAACTAAAATTTGACATTCACATATCCTTGACCATAAAAAAAGTCCACAAAAAACTAGGAGAACTATACAGAAATAAGCAACTTCTCACCAAAGCAGCAAAGATTTCAATAGCAAATTCCCACCTTATCTCCACCCTATTTTATGCCTGTCCAATATATACCAACCTAAGGCAATGCGATCTAAACAAGCTAGAGACCTGCTACAACAAAATTGCCAAATTTGCCACAGGAGCATCCTACCGTAGTCACCACTGTCTCTCACTTGCTGAACTGCGCTGGCTTGAACTCCCTCACCTCCTTCAATGGAATCAACTCTCACTCGCCCACAAACTAGTAAATCATCCACTAAATGTCCCATCCCTCCAGAATCTACTCCAACCCTATCGCAACACCAGAACACTAAGATCCAGCAACAAAAATCACTTGCAGATCACTAAAGCCAATAACTCTGCTGGTGAAGCACTATTCTCTTGCACCATAGCCAAATTATGGAACTCCCTCCCACCCACAATTACCTCCGTACCATCATGCACCCACTTCAAAACTTTACTAAAAGTGCACCTAAAAACATGCTGGCTATGCCCTTGCAACTCCCACTCTAATATCACCCTCCCCATCCAACCACTACCTTTATTTCGACTCCACTAACTACTTTGATTACAGCAAGCTTAGATGCTCATAAGCCAGTACTTATTATACAGCAGGAACTTCTTCTTATAACATTTGTTAATGTCTGTTATGTACTTCACAGATAAAGATTCTAGTTATCTACTGATGGACTATGTTCTTCATCTGTAAATATGTTGTAGGTAATTGCTATGTAAATTGTTAATCGCTATGTAATCCAATGCAACTACTGTCTGTTTATTTTAACTGTGGAGCTTTTCTCCCCAGGCCTCCGCTGAAAATGAACCTACGTCCAGTCAGACACTCCCGGTCAACAAATATAAATAACTAAATAAATAATCAAGAGAGGGGTGCGCCACCATAGCTGTAAGCACATTGGAGCATTGCTAATCTGGGTTGCCTGTTGCTAAGAAATGCCACAGGACAGGGGTGTGGAAGTAGCCGTAGCTTTGCTTAGCTGAGAGCACACAAGGTAACCGAAAGTGCTTGTGAACGTGGATGAAAACGTGCTCGAAACCCGGTAAACGCTGTGCATGGTGCACACCATAGCTGAAATAGGAAGGATACGGGAAGACAATAAGGAAATGCTGCAGCATGGTAATTGGAGTAGAAATGAGTAATTAACACCTAGGAACTCACAGTGGGCCATTGACAGCAGCTATCAAGACTGCTAGCAGCTACCTGCAGAACAGGAAAGGGGAGGTGCCATACTGCAAAGAAAAGAAAACTGTCACAGCAGAACAAAGCAAATTTGCAGTAGATCAGCTACATAACACATTTCACAACACAATCCTGGTTTGGCAAAGTACAAAACAAAAAAACAGACAGCTGGATGCATGCCTGACAATGGGAGGGGAATCAGGTTGAAAAGTGAAGTAAAGGGCAATAGATGAATAATGGCAGCCAAGCGTACGTCAACAACAAAGGTTCTACAATAGCAGTACCTGCTGTAAAACCCATAATTAAGATACCCTGCAGCTGGAATTGCACATACACACCCAATTACACCAGCATCATTCATTGCACAATAGTATAAGGTGTGAAAGCCCACACACAAACTTGTGTATTCCCAGACACTATGCACCATTGGTGTATACAGGCAGGGAACTTATAATATGTACATGTTAGGGGCTGCCATAGCTTTGATTCACCAGCATGTGTTGGAGACTGAGGGTGGTGTGGAGGATGATGCTGACAACCATCTCAGGCACCGGAGGAGGAGAAGAGTGTTAAGACCCAGTGTAACCTACCAGGGGGTCTACTTTATTCTGTCAAAAGACAATTCCATCGAATATGAATCGTGCAATGCATAAACAGCAAAAGGCGAATACATCGAACCAATGAAACTGCGAAATTTAAAACATTGAACCGTCATAGTTGGCCAAACCCACCACCCGCAATACACTACGCACCCAAACACAATAACAAAAAAACACATACATACACTAACAAAATGCATACTTCTAACCCTAAAGTAAAGCAGCAAAACCCTACTTCTAACCCTACACTAAACCCCACATACACAACTATCTATGCACTATCCTTAACCCCTCCGTAACTACCGCACAATTACCCTACAAAGCTATACCCAAACAGACTAAAATTCCACACACATACACTTAACAAAACCCTACATTAAACCTTAAATACATTTTCTACCTATGCACTTACCTTAACCCGCACCCTAACCCTAGGTTCCGTAACTATAGCACACGTACCTTACAAAGCTATACCGCAGATGGGCCAACTATGACGGTTCGACGCTTTAAATTTTGGCGGTTTTGTTGGTTCGATGTATTCACATTTTGCTGTTTATGTGTCCCATGATTCGTGATTCGATGGAATCATCTTTCGACAGAATAAAGTAGACCCCCTACCAGGGGCTACATGATCCGGAGATAGTAGAGCATTACAGGGTGGACAGGGACACCATACAGCAACTTGTTAAGCCACATCTCAGAGCCAGAAATAACAGAGGGGAACCCATCCCAGTGGACACAAAGGTATGTGTAAGCTTGAGAATACTAGCCAGAGGTACCTTTCAAAGGCCAACTGGGGATATCATGGGGATCTCACAGGCATCAGCATCCAGGGTACTCCACCAGGTTCCTGGATGCCATGTTACCACATGCCAATGAGCACTTATACTTTCCCCGAACACAGGAGGAGTTGGCCAGCAATGTGCATCTCTTCCACCGTGTGGCAGACTACCCGGAGGTACTGGGTGCAATAGACTGCACGCACATACACATCAAGACACCACCCGATGAGTAGGTGCTACATAAACCGCAAGGGATACCCCTCCATCAACTGCCAGATCATGTGCAATGCCCAGGGCATCATCATGAATGTGTGTGCTGGCAGCCCTGGAAGCTATCACAACTCCCACATCTGGCATGCCTCACAGCTGTATCAGGTATTTGCCAGGGGGGATATCCCATATGGCCACCTGGTGGGGGATGCTGGCTATGCATTGGAACCATGGATGATGACTCCCATGAGAAATGCACACACAGCCACACAAGAACACCATAATGAGGCACACGCAGGAAACAAGAATCATCATAGAGCTCGTGTTTGGAATGCTGAAATCATGGTTCCGTTGCTTGACATATCTGGTGGAACCTTGCAGTACTCTCCAGGCACATGTGCCCACATCTTCATAGTATGTGCCATGCTACAAATATGTGCTATGGACATGAGCCAATGATAGGGTTACCACCTGTCCCACTTTGCAAGGGAAGTCCCTCTTTGGGCGGTTGTGTCCTAACCAAAAATATTAAACGTGGCAAATGTCCTCAGATTGTAGGACATAATTATGTCCCATATGTAATGTAATAGTTGCAGACAATAGTTCTTTCTTTATCTAAAATACCTACATGTTACAAGAAACTGGATAAGCAACTAAACTGATACAAGAATAACCTTATATTTAGGCAAAAAAGGAAAGTTCTATCCCTTGTACTGATTGTGCATTTGTGTCAGCCTGTAAAATATGATCTGTGTCCCGAAAATGTCCCACTATGGCCATTTGAAAATGTGACAACCCTAGCCAAAGAGGGTCATTCACCAACACAACTCCAATGACTGCAAATACATATGACAAAAATACACAGCTTTCATGTAGCAACACTTTATTACATTCCTATGTATTGCCAAAAGGATTCAATGACTAACATCACCTACAGGAACCAATTAAGAGTGCTTTAATGAATCAGCCTGCAATTACCATAGTATTAGTCCACTAAAGGATAGGTGTTCAAGTAGGGAAGGAACCCTCACGCACAAATTGATTATGTATAAAAGCTGTTCCTACACACCTTCATTTGCTGTGTACACCCACCAACATCACCCCCACACCCACAAAAATTACAATACAAACTGCAATAACATCACAAATCCTTCACTCACTGTACAACATCTGCAGAAGCCTTAACATACCTTGTCAGAGACACACTAACATGGCCTTATGTGAAATAGTTGCTGTTATACAATGGAACAGCTGCTGATGTTACAGGGTTTGTTTGCACTAATCCCATTTCAGAGGGTTGTGTGTACACAAGGAAGTGTTACCAATTACTGATTAACAGCACAGTATGATACACATGTACACAAAACCAAGGATGTCTGGTGAGCACATTGTAAACTACCTAACATTTCATGCATAGCCATACAGCCTTGAGCTGCCCAAACATCCTTGTCAGACTGAAACATCTGCAGAAGTAACAGGTACAAACAAACCCTGCATAAGTAGCAATGCTCTGAAATATAACAGCTGTACTCACATGTAGAACAACATCTTCTAGCCATTACACACAATCCACGGGAGTCATGAAGCTAATATATCTCTGTCTGTCTCATTATAGCTGTTGAAATACATCACAAACAACATATCCAGGCCGTCTTCCTCGAAAATAAGGCAAACGGACAACGCCCAAGTGGAGTACTCAGTTATACACCACTGTTGCTATGGTATTGGCTAATGGAGTAGCTGCACAGCTGATGTGCATCTAATTAACTACTTTGGAACACCAATTGGTGGTCAGGATAGCACATGTTACCGATATCTAACTATAAAAGGATGGCTTATCACACATTCAAACCATCTGTATATACCAGCAGAACATTACAAAGAAGATTGAATCACAAACTGAAAAGGATTGAAATAACAGTCAATGACGCCTCGGGCTACTAATAAGGTATGTAGAACACTCAGTATGTCTGTGTATGTAGTACCTGTTTTGTAATATTTAAAGTGCACGCAATGCATATAGTGGAAACAGTTATCTTGTAGTGATGTATTGTTGAGCATAGTAATGCTTGTAGTATTTATGTGTGTACTGCTTTAGGTCACAAGGCAAACACTGCATACACCAGAAAGGGATGCTATATAAGGGCTTTGAACCCAACTAATCCTCACCAACAGCTGCCAGTGGCAGGGTTGGTCCAACAAGTATGTGCTATAACAGGGGATAGTATATGTTGATATATTGTAACAGTAGGCATATGTATGGGTGTATTACTGAGAATAACATGTTGAAGGTTGGCCTACTGTGCAATTATGATATGCATTGTGGGATATTGTGCCAATCACTGTGTAATGTACAGTACTGTAGGCAGATATGTATTACAAGTTACATAGCATTACTGTTATGTTAGGCAAACATTAGTTATGTCTATTGGCATTTACAATACACAATAACAGGATACATATGACTTGTAGTCACCCGACAGTTAAACAGCATGATAGCAAAGTAAAATGGAAGAGCTAGTTAACTATCCATGCACATAAGACATGTAATACGTTCAAAGGTAGGTACTAGGCTGTCTGCCCATGGGTACTTATAAGCCTAGTTAGAGTGTGTTGGCTTCTGCCACCCCTTAGGTTAGTTCCTTGTGCCTCTGAATGCCAGAGGCATTAGTTCCCTGTGCCTCTGTCCAGCAGAGCCACTGCAGTGATCCCCGGGGTATATGTCTGTCTCCCATCCACCCGTCAAGGTTTCTCTTGAAGAGTGCTAGTGAGGGGCCCTGCCTGATGTACATTGGAATCATGTTCCAAAGCATGGGGAGCCTCTGGGTCAGGGATCTATCTGTCCAGCATGTCCTAGTCATCCTTGTGGTTAGGTGTATATCCCTAGAGCATGTGCCTCTCAGGGGCTTCTGTTTAGGTGGAGCATATCCAGAAACACTGGGTTGGACATGGGCCTTGCATGTCAAGCAGAGATCACCTGTGTGTACGCAGTATGCAACCGAGTACAGCTGGAGTTTCTTTAGTTGGGCTGCATAGGTCATCTGTTTGAGGTCAGTAATCCTCTTGGTGTGGTATTGTTGTGGTCTTCCAAGCTGGTGCAGTTGTCTTGTAAGGTACATCCCAAATGGGGTGTTGTATCCTTCAATGGGTCTAATAAGTCATGAGTAGAGAGGCACAATGGCCTCCTTTGTTCTGGATGCGAACCCATTAGAGATTAGGGTGGGCACGTAGAAGGATATTTTAACCACCTTGGCATTATGGTTATCAAAGGAGAGATTGCTATCTACTGGGGTTCCCAGATCCCTTATTACATTTTCTGTATGTAGGGGACTAGCACCTATGTGGTAGCCCACGGGTAACTGGTTTTATCCAAAAGGGATGACTATGCACTTTGTGGCATTCAGCTTGAGGCCATGATATTGACACCAAGTATACATCTCTGTGCGACCCTTCCGGAGGGTGTCTGTATCAGCTGGGGAAACAATAATGGCCGCTAGTTTGCAGTTGTCTGCAAACCTTTTCAACCAAAGCCCTCCTGTGCTTGCCTGTACCTCAGAGAAGTATATGCCAAACATGAGGGTCCTAGGACTGAGCCCTGGGGGACACCACTTGTAAATGGTCTACAGTCGGACCTAGGGTATGCAACTCCCACTGTGTGTGTACTGTTCATGAGCCACTTTGCAAACCATCTCATGACGTAGGGGTTAATGTTCAGGTGGATGGGTATTTCGATAATACCAGAATGGGGAATGGTGTTGAAAGCCTTTGAGAGCTCAAGGTAGGCTGTGTGGACCTCCTTACCCTCATCTAATGCCTTGGTAACTGTCTCAAAGAAGTCCACCAGGTTTAGGAGGCATGGTCTGCCCTTAACCAAGGGAAACTGGGAAGGGTCAAAGGTTTGAAGGTACCCAATGTCTCTGTGACTGAGATCCATGATGAAGTGCTCCATAGCCTTGCAGACCAGGCTAGTCAGGCCTATAGGGCAATTGGTCCAGTGGTCCGTTGTGGCACCACCTTTGTGGAGTGGGATAACTGTTGCTGTGCACAATTCAGGGTGCACAACACCTGATGCAAGGATATTCTGAACATGGTGCATAGGTGGGGAGCCAGTACGTTCTGAAGTTCATGTAAAATGCAGCCAGGGATGTTGTCCGGTCCCATGGATGCTGTGATATTGGCTTTAGAGTGTGCAGCTTTTACCTGCGTAGTTGTGATTACAGGGATTCTGCATTCTTCCTGTATAGATATGGGCCCTTTAGAGGCTGAGAGGGAGGGAAGTAGCACTGATCGTATCTGCCAGGATGTTGGTAATATCAGTTGGTTCTGTAATGTTCGTGCCTTTGTGCTATAACTCAGAGCAGATCTGGGTGTTGACATCAAGATATTTGACATAGCTATAGAATGCTTTATGGTTGTTGTTGGAATTAGTGGCAGTTTTGTTTCCATAGCTAGCTTTGGATGATCTTATAAGGGATCACAGGTTCTTACTGAGGCTGACCAGGGAGCTCCTCCATGCATGGGATTGTACTTGTCTTTTGCAACAGTGTCTTCTTTGTGTTTTACAGTTTGTTTATGGGAGGGGACCACCAGATTGTCTTCCTTAATTAGGAGTGTAGCGTCTTGGTTTTGTTTGGGATAGCACTATCCATGCAGTCATGTAAGTGCTTATAGAGTGCATTTGTGTAGGATTCAGCAGTTGTAACTGTATTGTCCATCTGCATTGGTGTCATGAAGTTCAATACATCTGTCTATGGCTTTGTAGACATATTATACTGTGGTTTCCTTAATGGGGGGTGGGGGCGGGATGGGATGTGAAGGGTGTTTAGCTTATGGTCGGATTGGACCAACGAGGAGTTGACTTCAGGTGTGGAACACCAGTCACTCATGTTGGTAATGGCTAGGTCTAGGATATTGTTGCTCCTGGTGGGTGTGTGGATAAGTTTCTCCAGGGCATTGGTGTTTATGAATTCCAGAAAGTGTTGAGCTAATGAGTTGGTACACAAGTAGTTTTCCCAGTTAATGGTAGGGTAGGTGAAGTCGCCCATTAGTAGGGTGTTTAGTTGAACCCTAATAATTTCCAGTACATCAAGAAAAGAGGAGTGGGAATCTTGGGGCATGGTGGGGGATATGTAGCAAGCTACGATTTGGATTGCAGTTTAGCCCAGAGGTTGTTGCACTTGGATAACCTCGGATGCATTGCGTTAAGCAACTAGTCTGGAGGGGTGGATATCCTTAATGAATATGGTCACACCTCCACCTTGGGTGTTCCGGTCCAGGTTACATGGCCAAAAAGTGTGCTATGAGTTCTAGCCTGGTAGTGCAGGGGTGCTCTCTGGAGTCTTGAACCAGGTCTCAGTTACTGAACAGATATCAATGTTCTCCATTACAAGGAGTGTCTTGAGTGAGTGTATTTTGAGAAATAGACTTCCAGCATTGAGTAGCATTACCCACAGTTTGTGTTTGCCTGTTCCTGTTATGGTGGTGAATATGTTATGTGAACCTTGCCTAAAGAAGGCACTATAGGGGCAGCAAGAGCCTCAGCCAGTATCCGCAATCCCAGGGGAAACAGGTGCAGGCCATCTGTGGTAAAGCATTGTTGTCTGTCGACCATGTCATCCCAAGCAGACAGATACTGGATCCCCTTAGAATGACACCAGAAGCTTAGCTAATTGTTGAAGTTAATCATTTTGTCCTCATACTGCAGTGAAATTCTGGGAGATGGCATAATGCTACTCAGGGCTAGGGTCATACCTGCCTGGCCTACAAGTTCATAGAGCTCTTCCATATCTCTTTTCAGGTAGTCCAGGGAGGTACATCTCAGGTCATTCACACCAACATGGACAGAGTCATATTTGTACTTGTTGTGGAGTGACCTGAGTGCAGTGTTATGTGGCGGATCCTGTTACCTGACATGCAGCTGACAGTAACCTTCTCCTTGTTTAGCCTGCTGAGTAGGACATCAGTTTGCCTGACTATAGAGTCACCTATGACTAGTGTGTGTTGGGTACATTGATTTGCCTTATTGGATGTGGTTGAGTGGCACACTGACTCTGTGGGCTATGTGCCATTGGGGTTGTGTTGGGGGATGTAGGCTGCTTGCGTTTCTGTTTTGGAGGTCTCTGTTGCTTAGACAGATTAATATTGAGAGCCTCCGCGAATGTTTTTGTATTACTATGTGTGGATTATGGTGGTGTAGATTCAGTGAGACTATGTGATGAGTGTGTTGTGGTGTGTATGTTTACCTACTCCACATGACTGTCAGGGTCAGTCTTGGTTGGAGAGAGCTTTACCTCCAGTTTGGCTAGATAAGTGCATATCTCACAGGTTGTAGTGTTGGGTGGTAGGAGGAGAGGGTTGTCTGTGTACATGAGGCAATGTCTACATTGCCCCAAGATGTCCAGATTCATCAGATAGACAGGAGAGAACACTGGCAGCTGACCCTTGGACTTGCCTGAATATAAAACTAATTTCCCCTAGATAAGTGAGGAAAGTGAGCATAAGAGCTATTTTACTCTAAGCAAGTGAGAAAAGCATGTACAAAACCTGTTTACGTCTAGGTAATTAGGAAGATTGAGTGCTATAGTAATTAGTAGCTTACGTAGTGCTTATAAGTTCTGAACAGGTGCTGAGCATGAATAAGCAATCCAGATAGGGTATTGGATAACATAAACACACTGCCCCCCAACAGGTACACAATCATATATCCATGTACACTACAGAGCCCCTGTACCCACAACTATGCAGGTACAAGCTGCACTCAGGCTGCATGGGACCTGTCCACATCCCAGGTTGTATCATACACATATGGCAAAACAAGTTGCTGTCCACATTCACATCATGTAAAACATAGCTTCATGTCAGGCTGTGTACACACTGAATGGTGCACACCAACAGGTATCACAACACACAAAGGGGGAGACACCACTGATAATGGGATGTACTGCACTACTACCCTGCTGAGTCTGGTCTGAAAGGCCATGAACCTTGATCAAATTATTTGATGTCAGCCGTACAGATGTAGATGACAGTAAGGTTGATGTCACACTGCATATCATAACATTGCCAGGTCATAGGACATCATCACCCATACTGTGTTCCACCTACACTCAGTATACTAGATGTACATTCCTATGTCACAGGAGTGTTTTGCAACGGGACTGCTGGCAGAACCAACACAACAGGTGTCTGAATAATACATGCACATCACACCAGTGCCAGCTACAGTAAGACAGGATTAATTAATTGTACTCCCACTCATTGTAGTCCATACCACACAGACTAACAGAAGGCATCTGCCTATTGAAGTATGCAAATGACTATGACCTAGGAGCAATAGCTGACTCAGAGTGTTGTGGACAACATACAGAAGGGGCTTTGTGGGTGAGGTGTGTGACATATGGCCACAATGTAACAGCTACATATTACATTGTCACCCCTATGTTAATAACCCTGTACCCATGAACTACCACCTAGGCAGTGGTCAACATAATGGACACTGTGTATAAGGGATGCAGCTGGGAAATTGTCTTTCCTGTGATAGTTACGTCACCACATCTGTCAGTTAGTCGTATGTGGCAACCCTAATCATGACAGGGTGCCATCCATGAATATAGAGATCATTGTCTAGCCATACACAACACTGAAGTGACCCATATCAGATCACATATTTCCTTTAAGGGGTATTGGCCATGTTCAGATGGCCTACACCAGCCTTCCCATTCCCCATCTCCACTATGTAGCATGATGCATACCCTGAATAAAGCCATGTCCAACCCAGTGATGTTGGACATGCTACACGTACACATCCTGATCTCAAACACATACTTCATGGACATCCACCTTCCTAGTACTAGGAGCACCACATGCTGGAGAGATCCTTGTCCCATACACTTTACATAGTCTTGCCATACTATGCACTCCTGTCCAGCAAGCTGCACATTGCCCACCCCTCTCAAACATGGTGTGTTGACTGCATGGTAAATGTATCATTAACCCTGTCGATCAGTTATGTGGCACTGCTCCACCTGGCCCCAGAGACCCGCCTGTCGGCTACAGCTAGGTAACCTTCCATCCTAGATTCATACATGGCCTAGGGCATATAGCATACTAGTTGACTTTGACTATACATGCTATAGATGATATCCATCCCAGCAAATACTATCTGACTAGCCAGTGTCCCATGTGTATCATATGTGCAACACAGGTGATGCATGGCAGGATGTTGAATTGCTGTACAATGGCATGTAGATGTATATGGCAGAACACATACATGTAAAACCTTCCGTGAGCAAGTCTACAGGGTCACAGGACATGTCCGTTAAGGCAGTGTAAGTCTTTATATGTGACATATACACAGCATCAAGGTTGACTGCATTAATGTGGACACATCCAGCCATGTGCTGATAGGTAGGAACACCAGTACAGGCAAACAGACATGCCCACATCAAGACAGCATCCACATGGAGTATGAGCAATGTAATCAGGTGACACACACACACATATATGGTGATAATATCCTCTCACCATTGAGTGTCACATGTGTGTGACATAAACATGTCAGTGGTGTCAGTGTCATGTAGATTTGCAAAGACAACTATTTAATCGTAATAAATGCGATACACATGTATGTTCAGCTGTAGCTCTGTATGTCTCTGTGAGTTATTGTGACCTGTCTCCATCATTAAGTCTTCCAGATATGTTGCATGCAAGGCTACCCCCTTATACCCGCTTGGAGGATGAGGCCTCATCCCATACTTACATGAATGACAATCATGATATCCTGTTCAGCCATGTGCCACAGGATGCACAGCAGCGGGATGCCCTGTGGATGGAACTTTACAGGAGGGTTAATAATGTGGGTGGCCACAACCGCACATACCAGCAGGTGCGCAGACACTGTACAGACCTCATTAGATGGGCAAAACAGCATGAAAAATGCAATCTCCAGGGAACAAGGTGCAACAGGTGGTGGACCATCAACCCAACCCCCACTCACATGTACCGAGGAGCTACTGGCCTACCTGGGGACACCTGCAGAACAACTTCCACAAGCCTTAGCCGATATTGTTGAGGTGGGTGTCTCTCAAACACCAAGCCTGGAGTTGCCTGGTAAGTCACTACCGCACCTATAACAACTATATTCCACATAGTTGCATGTTTCACTGTACAATATGTAATGTAGCATCATATGCAAGGCATGTATACACACATGCCGCATACTATAGTATGCTACTCTGTGTATGCACACATGTGTATACACCATAGTATAATCTACTGTACTGTTGTATGTGTTAACATGCACATTGCACCCTGTAGCTATCATACAGGTGTGGATAATGCTCATACTGCTGTGTTACTCCTATTTAGGTACCTCTGGCATTCCGCTGCAACAGCAACCTGTTGCAGATGAGACTGTTATTATTTATCAGGCATCTTAATGCACAGATCTATCTGCCATGTGGCCATTTACCACATGTACACATAATGTATGGTCCTGTCACAATATACAGGTCGGACCTGCAATGCATCACAATGGCTACCCATGTGCAACACTTGCAAACTATGTGAATCACCGACATGAATCCTCACAAACTGTCATTGCCAGATGTGTGGACAGCTGTGCATACAATGGAGGAGGCGCTGTTCATTGTAGGGACATGTACTACAGATCAGAACTACACATGTGGGGAATACAAACAGTACTACACAGTGAGCTGGGGTATGGCCAGCCCACAGGATTCACTGGTGTGGATCATAGCCCTGCTATGAATGTCACACAATGTGATGTGCTATCTTGACATGTCCATGACATCTAGTGGCCTGGCTGCAACACTGCCTAACTATCCTGAAAAACATATCCCACATACCAAACATACCACCCTTCATCTGCATAACCCTGTCGTCAGTGGAGCATATGACATCTATGGGTGTATGTCATATGGGACAACACAGACATATGAAATAGACTCCCGTCACAATAATTTGGCCAACACATGTACACACATGGCCATGGAGGATGGCCAGAGACATGAAGCAACACACACAGTAGATGTGATGTGCTTGTGTGTACACCCTGTCATACAATGGCTACAAATGGTCCAACTATGGTCTTTGTATAATGGTTATATTGCAGATGTGGAACACTAGTCATCCTACAGGCCTGTGCACATCCTGTGTAAGCATGACATTAATCCACCACATAAGATGTGTTGAACATTTTGAGTGTGTCACGACATAACAACAGTCACCTGTACTGTATCCACATCAGCCCACAGATACAAAACATTCCCATTGCTGGTGTCGGACATCAATGCCATCCTTGCTCCTCATGTGTGTGTGCGTCTGTCTGCGTGTGTGTGTGTGTGTGTGTGTGTGTGTGTGTGTGTGTGTGTGTGTGTGTGTGTGTGTGTGTGTGTGTGTGTGTGTGTGAGGTACACAGATGTCATGTGGGATATGGTGTACCGACGAGTTCGCCATGTCTGGCCATAGTTGCCAGGCAGCAGCAATATGGTTGCAGATGTGCAAGGGTGTCATCCATATACCCTTCAGTGACCTGTGTGACACATTCCACATCATGGTTCAGTGTGTATACACCTCAGTGATCTGGGTCATATGCCACAGTATATATGTATTGTATCTGAATACAGTCATGGCTATGCATTGTGTCTGTAACTCACACTGGATAGCAATAGAGACACCTCATGATTCCCTGCAATGGCCATGCACATCAGCTAAATGTGCAGTATATCTATAGGGTGGATGGACAACACTGCATTGGGACACCATTACCCCACTGTATATTTGACAGGACACCATTGTGTTAAACATGTATGCATGTCATTGCACATGTCAGCAGATCACATTTCATACTACATGTGATTGTCAAGGTCATATGCCACACATCAGGCAGGTGTACTGTTAACCTGTTCTAGTCTACATGGTGTAAAACAGGGATGTATGCTAACTGCTACTATGATTGTGTAATTTGTATGTCTTCCGCTATGACACATGCATGCTGTTGTGTGCAACTCAGGGATGTATGATAACTACCAATATTATTGTCTGCGCTGCATGCCGCCTGCCATATCACATGCATGTTGCATGCCTTCTGTCATATCACATGCATGTTGGGTGCCATAGTGTGTGTGTCTGTGTGTGTGTGTGTGTGTGTGTGTGTGTGTGTGTGTGTGTGTGTGTGTGTGTGTGTGTCAGTTAGTCGTGTGTGTGTGTGTGTGTGTGTGTGTGTGTGTGTGTGTGTGTGTGCTTGTGTGTGTGTGTGTCGGTGTGTGTGTGTGTGTGTGTGTGTGTGTGTGTGTGTGTGTGTGTGTGTGTGTGTGTGTGTGTGTGTCTATTGTATATATTGTAATGTACAGTTCTTGTCTGCCCCTCACAGGTGATGTAGGTGAGTTGCCCTCCTGCGGTCCATCTGATGTTAGTGTCCTCACAGACTCTAGCAGTGATGATGAACTTATGATTGAGGGACAGGCAGGGTTGCCAGGGGCTGAATCTGTGCCATTGGTTGCCATTCCACCTATATCCCCCTCATCCCCACACAAAGATCCCATGCCTACACATACCCCATCACCAGTGGCCATAGAGGAAGGACAGTTGACGTGTGGTAGCTTGGAACAGGAAAGTGTGGGGGCTATGGAAGTTGTGCCTGCACACCATGGTGTCAGCCAACTGACTGGTGATGCCCCACACAGGGAGGTGGCCAGTGCTGCTCATAGGAGGACCTCTGGCCAACATGCCCCTGCAAGACAGCGCACAGCAGCTGGTGTCACCAGACGCATGTTTCAGGTTGTAATGGAGGCACAAGCAAGTGCTGAATGGCACAACAGAGAAGATCAGAGGCTTCAGAGGGCTGCTGTCCATTCTTTAAACAACAACATCCAGGCAATGGTAAATGCTCAGTAGCAGACTGCTGAATCTTTGGATAGACAATTGGGTGACAAGGTTGGAGTCCTTGATCATGGCATGACAATCCAGGAGTATGAGCTGTCTGTGTTGGAACATCTGGTAGGGGTGAGGCATCGGACACGTGGACGTAGGCCTGCTACATCACCTGTTTCAGGTCTACATGAACATGCTACCTCACATGTCCACTCCCATAGTGGCAGTAGCAGCAGCAGTGCAGCTGGTGCTGTGCTGTCCACACCATGACACAGCAGGCCATGTGCACGTGGCCCTGGATGGTCCCAACAAGGTCATGGTTCCAGTGGACAAGTGTCATCAGACAGTACCCAATCTGCACTTCTGCCTGGTAGTGCCCTTGCAATCCCTGGCAGGCACAGGTTACATGGCCATGGCCAGACACCGTGAACTGTAAAACCTGGCCTGTACAGTCTGCAGCTGTCAATAATACCCCTGTGTAGGCCAGACACATGCCAGAACTGTGTGCATACATACACGCATACATCGGAAACATATATAGGGCACCGCAACACACACACATAACATCCACACACGCCCAATTAGATCAAAGGCCCTAACCCACACACATGATGTCATCCAATGGTGCAGCCTAGGCCTCTGGCAAACATTATCACCCTGTGCATATGATGATGCCTGTGCCGCATCCCTGACATCCACACCATCAGTGCAGGTACATGCTCATATGATCTGATGCACAGAGTGAACAGACTAGGAAGATAAGTGTAGTTTACAATTGTTGAGTACTGTTGACAGACAGCAGACATACCATGTACTACAGGTGTACAATTCATTTCATACTGTTAACTGTATGTGTCTTGTATAACAACAGTAACTGCATGTTGGTCATGATGTTCTGCTTTCCTTCTTCAGGTCTAATTGCACGTGCTGGTGGATGTCAGTGTTTGCAGTTAGTGTCCCATATGTCAATGTGGACTTCTCATAAGTATGTATGAATATATCAGCATGCACCTTGTAGCTGCCACATCACAATGAGAATGTCCCTCATTCTAAACACGTCTACTGATCCAAGAGCATGATAGCTGTGTATTAAGCTACTGTTGCTACAGATGTGACATCCATACTGGGTGACATCACAGGTACAGTTACATGGAGTGGTGAAGTAAGAGAGTGGTCTAGCTGATTACAAGGGTAGAGGCCAGTGGAAAGTGTGATGCCTCATTGGGAAGCAGTAATACACATTCCCATGACAGGATGCCAACACCCAACTGCACCCACACACTCAGGTATTGAAACACATGTATTCAGTGACACAGTAATGCACCCACACACTCACAGATTCACCGACACAGTAACACACACTCACATACAGTTGCCACTGTTCAGGTGAGGACCCCTGCCTATGTGCAAATCATCATTACAGTACTGTGCACCTACATGACACACCACAGAGAATACACATGTACAGGTAGTCAGTATGGCCTAAGATCGGGGACATCAACATGGATAGTAGATTGCATCACCTGGATGGGGGGAGGGATCTTATCAGTTCAGTATGGTAACATACATCCTCACTCCAGGGACCAGACAGCCATACACACACACACACACACACACACACACACACACACACACACACACACACACACACACACACAAACACTGTGGCATTCACTATGGAATACACCTATGTCACGCACATACAGATACCTTACATGTGTGAGATAACCATCCCTGCCTATGTCCTGCTTTCTCCATTGCAGTCTGTACAGATATCTACACTAGTGTACAGGAGAGTGAGTAACAACTGAGATGTATTCCCCTCTGTACGTGACATATATGGACACACACGCAACCACACATGCCAGTACTATGAATCAAACACCTGCCTAGCTTATGATATGTATGACAGACTTACAGCAGTATTGCACGTGTTACAAAGTGTACTGACGCTTCCTTTGGCAACAGTGCTGATATACGCACACAGGAGGTCTTAAATGTTGCAGGTGTCAAGTGATATACCTTTGGTGTCACCCTGACCGCTGTCTATGTTGTGTTTTATGCCCTTCAATTAATGAAACCATTGCTTACCAGTTACGCAGGTTATTTTAGGACCGCTTGTGACACACCTGTGGGCTGTCCTCAGCAAACATCCTTCTGCAAAGATGTCCCACCACTTAGTTATTTCCACACATCTGTCCATATTTGAGGTACATCTTTCTGTACATTCAGCATATCACCATATACAGTTGGCAATGTTGAGGTTGCATTTCAACTGCATGATGTACTAAGATACACGTCACCTGCATACATCAGCAATTGCACATGCATGGTATCTGAATGCACACCACTACATGTACATGTGTTTAGGTCCTACACTCCTGTCATTTGGGCATGTTTGTAGGCATTGCAATTGGTGGACATGTGTAATGACATACATGACACATGGACTGTTGTATGATATGATAGATGTAATGGGTGACAGGTACAGAGGGAGTGTTACATCTGTCAACATTGGTATCACACCTTATGTACTGTTAGCATTCAGCAGCCATGGACCTACATTCCATGTGTATGTGTGTAATGGCTGTAGCCAACTGTCTGCACAAAAGATAGCAGCTATGCTATTTACATGTATGTTGTGTGTGTGTGTGTGTGTATGTGTGTGTGTGTGTGTGTGTGTGTGTGTGTGTGTGTGTGTGTGTGTGTGTGTGTGTGTGTGTGTGTGTGTGTGTGCAGGTACATGTATGTCATATCCAAGCATGAGGGTGTTTACTGGCGTACAGCAACAGTCATCTGCTAATGCTGTAAATCACCAATGGCCCCTGGTGTGTACAGCTGACTATGTTACAGACAGCAGTATCATTGCATTGCATAACACATGATGCAACTGTGTCAGTACATGGGTTCTCTCTACAGTTGATGTAGAGCTTGGTACAGTCCACTGATCAAGGGTCACATGGTGGTGTACTCTTATATATCCTACAACATGAATGGATGTATGTTGGTGGTCCGAGGGCATGGTGGTGTCTGAGGTGTACATCCTAGAATGCAGCATTTGACACTGTACCCTGCACCTGACTCATCTGTGATGCCTTTTATGGGAGTACTGGTTAGTACATGTGAGTGGCCTCTATGTATGTGAGGACATCACCACCTGGAGCAGTCCGTACCTGGATGATGACTATCACTATACAAGGTTACAATGGCCCACATGTCTGGTTCTGATGTATATGGTGATAGTGCTATTGTGCACTACAGAGCCTTCAGGCAGGTGTTCCTCACTGCACAGATGTCAGTACTACCCAGTGTCGGATCTACAGTGAACAGCTGTGATTATGGATGCTACACATCTAGCACTGATTAGCATAAGCATACAATGCAGTGGTCCTCTAGGTGTCAGGGTGTTATCCTGTGTTTAGGACATTTGCCTTGGAATGGCACTATATGGGTGAATGCAACTTGGGTATTATCCCCACTCCCTGGAATCATGGATGCATGTGATATGTATCAAAGGTCTGTCTACTGTCAGTCATGTCATCCCAGAATGACAAACACTGGACAGCATCGTAATTACAGCAGGACATTGGCTCATTGTGTTGGTCAAGCTGTTGCCACTCCTAGCAAGGCTCATTGTGTTGGTCAAGCAGTTGCCACTCCTAGCAAGACATCACTGCGAGTGGTGGTGTTGTGCTTGGTATAGGATGGTACATCTAAGGTGACAGACAGCAGCAGACGTGTATAAGACTGGTGTCAGATATATGTAGAGCAGCGTTCCTGCTAACAATGACAACTACTAACACCAGAGTCCATTACAATGTGTTCTTTATGTCTAACTGTAATAGCATGGCCACTGGGGCCTTCCATTTTTAGAATCAGAGTGCATTCCAGACAGCCCTGTGCTACTAAGTGTATGAGCATGCCCAGTATAACCTTGTGCAGATGGACACATAGTGCATTCCGAACAGCACTATGCTACTAAGTATGTAAGCATGCCCAGTGACACCTTGTGTCGGTTATGTGCCTCTATGTGTATGGGCATGGCCATTGTAACCTTGTATAGTGATAGTCATCATCCATTTCACAGATGGGCATACTCCAGGTCAGGATGGATTCCTACTTTAAACACACAGGTTCAAAGGTATATACATCTTAACTGCCAGCATCCCTGTTGATGTCCGCATTCCTAGAAGGTCATAATGACAGCCTTGACATGTATAGTCTGTGTGGCATGACTCGTAACTATGTAGTATTGTAATAGTGATCTGTAGATAGGCATGTGTTCGTTCCCACCACTGGTGTGTGTGTGTGTGTGTGTGTGTGTGTGTGTGTGTGTGTGTGTGTGTGTGTGTGTGTGTGTATGTGTGTGTGTGTGTGGGTGTGTGTGTTTGTGTCCGTCTGCCTGAGGACTGAATAATGCTTTTAGACTGCTCACACTCCATGCAATTCATATACCCACCTTTGGCAAGGCTGATGATGTCACCCACCTAGAAATACACCTCTAGGAGTGCTGTGTCCCAGTAATCTTGGTAGCGTGTTCTGTAACTGCATAATGCTGTAGTGTAATAAAGTAGCTAGGTCGGTGTTCTAATCCCAGACTTACTAAGTGTGTGTGTGTGTGTTTGTTCCCGTCTGCCTGAGGACTGAATAATGCTTTTAGACTGCTCACACTCCATACAATTCTTGTACCCATCTTTGGCAAGGCTGATGATGTCACCCACCTAGAAATACACCTCTGCGAGTGCTGTGCCCCAGTAATCTCGGTAGCGCGTTCTGTAACTGCATAATGCTGTAGTGTAATAAAGTAGTTAGGTCAGTGTTTTAATCCCAGACTTGCCAAGTGTGTGTGCATGTGTGTTTGTCCCTGTCTGCCTGAGGACTGAATAATGCTTTTTGACTGCTCACACTCCATACAATTCCTATACCCAACTTTGGCAAGGCTGATGATGTCACCCACCTAGAAATACACCTCTGGGAGTGCTGTGTCCCAGTAATCTCAGTAGTGTGTTCTGTAACTGTGAAATGCTGTAGTGTAATAAAGTAGTTAGGTGGTTGTTCTAATCCAAAACTTGCCAAGTGCATGTTTGTCCCTGTCTGCCTGAGGACCGAATAATGCTTTTAGACTGCTCACACTCCATACAATTCCTATATACACCTTTGGCAAGGCTGATGATGTCACCCACCTAGAAATACACCTCTGGGAGTGCTGTGCCCCAGTAAAGTGGGTAGTGCATTCTGTAATTGTGTAATGCTGTAGTGTAATAAAGTAGTTAGGTCAGTGTTCTAATCCCAGACTTGCCAAGTGTGTGTGTGTGTGTGTGTGTGTGTGTCTTTTGTCTGCCTGAGGACTGAATAATGCTTTTAGACTGCTCACACTCCATACAATTCCTATACCCACCTTTGGCAAGGCTGATGATGTCAACCACCTAGAAATACACTTTTGGGAGTGCTGTGTCCCAGTAATCTCAGTAGCACATTCTGTAACTGGGTATTGCTGTAGTGTAAAAAAGTAGTTAAGTGGATGTTCTAATCCCAGACTTGCCAAGTATGTGTGTTGGTCCCTGTCTGTCTGAGGACTGAATAATGCTTTTAGACTGCTCACACTCCATACAATTCCTATACCCACCTTTGGCAAGGCTGATGATGTCACCCACCTAGAAATACACCTCTGGGAGCACTGTAACCCAGTAATCTGGGTAGCGTGTTCTGTAACTCCGTAATGCTGTAGTGTAATAAAGTAGTTAGGTCAGTGTTCCAATCCCAGACATGCCAGGTGTGTGTGTGTGTGTGTGTGTGTGTGTGTGTGTGTGTGTGTGTGTGTGTGTGTGTGTGTGTGTGCCTGTGTGAGACAAGTACAGTGCTTTGTAGAGTATGCACTCTCTGTACAAATCCCATGACCTTTGTCAATCCTGCTGTTGTCACCCACCTAGGTTTACACCTGTAGGTGTGCTGTAACCCAGTATTCACCATAGTGCGTTCCCTAAAAGTGTATTGCTGCAGTGTGATATGGTAGGTAGGGTTTTATATACAGGACATCGCAAGTGTGTGCTTGTCTGTCAGAGCCTGTGTAGAGGTGGCTGTGAGTGTCTTACCATTGGACATGTTGGGGAGCGGATTTTGTAGTTTTCCTATATGGTGTCCATCGGCCACCTCACGAGGAGTACAGCTGTCAGTCAGCCATGGGACTGTGTTGGCAAGCCATACCCCTACATCTAGCAAAAGGCCTGGTGAACAACGTTTGCAACCCTACTAGTACTCGGTATATGTCCTGCACCCATGTGCCATGCACAAATACAGTTGCCTAGGATATCCCGCTGTGTTGCTAGTACCATGCACATTGATGACAGATAGTAGGCATGGTGTGAATGCAGTGGCCTGCAGAGGACATGGCACCCTGTACAGCGATACAATAGGCACATATTAGCAGACATTGTGCCTTCACTATGTTTCCCACTGGATGCCTGCAACATATGTGTTGCCATCAAATGTGATCCCCAGAGGCCATACAATGCCATACACATGTACCCTGTATGGACCAATGCCAATGACACCAGGGAATACCTGTATCATACTACCAGTGCAGGTGCAGGGTCGACCTGCTCACTACAAGCGGGTGCAGCCACACCAGGGCAGTAGTGGCATATCGGAGGATAACAGCCTGTGTACACAACATGTGACTGTCAAATCAGGTACACCTGTACATGTCACTGTACAGTATTGTGGGACATGCACATCCCAGGCAATGTCCATGTGAAGGACTATCAAACACAGACATGGCATGCATTGCAAAGCTATGGCCATACACATTGGTGACTAGGATGTCAGGGCAGATCATGCAGTTGCCATCTGTGTGGGACATTGCAGACACTACACCACTGCACTGCACACCATTATTGGTTGACGCGATGCCAAGGAGTACCCCTCACCCAGCCTTGTACAGCCATCTTGCACAGACAACCACTACACACCCATGCAGCAATGCATAAATGCATGTCAGTACTGGCACCTTGTGTCTGCATGTGGGTTATGATGCTCCCAACCACAGTCACTCCCAGTATAACCCTCGTTGGCATACCAACAGATGTCAAACACTTTCACATGCCCTAGCCCATAGAACCTCCAGATATCCCCTGTGGTGCATGTAGTCCTGTGCATTACTGCAGTGTGGCAAACTAAGTTGTTAGGTTGTGTATTTGTGGCCCTGGCAAAGAGTGTCAATGCGTGTCCATTACAGGGTGTGGTTGTGGTGACAATGGCATCTGTTCACGTGGACAGCCATGTGTGCCACACCTAATGTATGTCTACTATATCTCTGTTGCAGATGCCACTGGACACATGTAACCCTTGTAATATACATCACAACATACTCCTGTTATCCTCACCCCTGTCCCTCAGGAGCATGATCCTGGTATGCACATCACTCCTAAATGGTCCAGGTACACCTGATGAGGATGACCCCATTGTACACAACACTACCGGTCCCTCTATGGTTACCCCATTTACCTTTATCATGATGATGATGTTGCACACGGCACCTTGCAAGAGTACTGTTCACACATAATGATTGGACAGGTACTGTTGTGTTAATGTACATTACATGCACAGAGTGATGTATACAGCCAATGTACAACTATTTGCGTGTATGAATGACATATGTCTGTCTGAGGGAGTCTTGAGATCACATAGAACAACACCAGTACATAATACATGCGTTGCTGGTGTTTCCTATTTCATTCATTTGTAATGCTTTGTTGCCACATGGTATGTTCCTGATATATCTCTATATATGCATGTACCTATATGCTGGACATAAACACTCACATATACAGATACATGATGGGATGAATTCCTATACTGTTGAATGACTGCGCTGTATGATATGTTTGTGGTACTGTCCGTTGTCTGTATATCTGCCTTGGCGTATTGGTAATTCACATTAGCTGTGTGTGCAGGGTCCTGGTTCTGAGCATTGCAGAAGACATTTATTTGGTTGCAGGGCAGAACAAGGCCATTGGATACGGAGAGAGTAAGGCACATTAAAGCAGTTGGGAGCATGTGTGCATGGGTTTGCGCAGTGTTAAGCACTGCTCACCTCTGCTTACAGCTTCTTGCGCTCGGTTAGCCTCTACATTGTTTTACCAGTGCAATACTCACATACTCGTAGCCAAACAGGCTTACACCTGCTCGCTCCTGCACTTACAAATGCACCGACATTGATGCTTGCATCTGACACTCACACCCCTGGGTGGGAGCGAGGACCACAATATTACCTTGTGATGCCTATTACATCTGACTACATGACTACAGTATCGGGAATGGCTGCCCATTAGGCGACTGCATGGCGTTCGACTGTATGGAATCAGAGGCCTGTCCAGTGAATTATTCATATTATTTGTGTGTTCCTCATACAATCTGCTCCATCTGGCTGATACATGGGAACCGAGACTCTTCAATACAGACAAGTAATTGGGTTTTGGGAGCCACATCCATTGGACGAGTCATGCTACCGCATACCTATTATAGGTTTGCCATCTTTTCAATTGGCCAAGGTGGGACTGTAGGGTTAACACCTGTCCCACTTTGCAAGAGACAGTCCCTCTTTAGGCAGTTGTGTCCTGCAAAAATAATCAAGACATAGCAAATGTCCTGAGATTACAGGACAAAATTATATCCTAAGTTTCTTTAATAGTTGCATAAAACAGTTATTTTATATATGGAACTTCTATATGTTATGTGAAGTAGCATAAGCAATTCAAATGTTACTAGAATAAGCTTTTATTTGTGCAAATAATTAACATTCTGTACTATGCATGGCTGTAGGTATGTTTTGTCCTGGAAAATCTGACATTTCTACAGAACATGTCCCACTTTGGGCATTTGAAAATGTGGCAACCCTATAGGACCTTTATGTAGAGGCATCAGATTTTGCAGGGCAAAACATACCCACAGCCAGTACAAAGGAGAGTACTTCACTGTTTTGCCTAAATAAAAGGTTATTCTGGTAGCATTATAGTTGCTTATTCTGTTTCTTCTAACATTTAGGTGTTTCAGATACAAAATAATTGTTTTATGCAACTACTACAGACAATATAGGTAATCTTTGTCCTAAATCACAGGACATTTGCCATAATTACAATTATTTTGCAGCACACAACTGCCCAAAGGGGAGTGTCCTGCGCAAAGGTGGACAAGTGGTAATCCCAACCCTATTATTCTATCTTCTTTCTAAGGTAGTCGGCGGAATATGCACTTTCTCTCACTAGCAGACCTCTCATACGAATGGGGAAGAATGAACACTGAATCAGGGACACTGCATAACAACCTCAGGGACACATTTAGAAGTTTGGCGATATTAACCTAACACATTTACAGACCCAGAGCATATGTATTCATACACATTGTCTGAGGTACATGCTATTAATGACTCTTACATGTTGTCATTATTCATTACGTGTATTCCGTCAACTTTCCTCCTAATATCACTAGTTCTAGGAGGGTTTAGTTGGGACAGAATTAGACTCTGATTCGTAATCACAGACATCCCTGGTAATTGGGGACAGTTCAATGATATGGTCCCTATGTGCTCCCCCAATGGTTTACGGACTATCCAGTGGATGTGCTCTTAAGGTTTGGGAGGTATGGGTGTCTGCTATGCCCACACTGGAATATTACTTACATCCACAGGGCGGTCCTAATATGACTCTGCCAGCCAACACCTGCACGCCTAGGCCCATAATCGCATACCCATAGTTCCCCTACCTGCCACTCCTCTACAGCACTCATCCTTTCTGTGGGCGCAGGTGGGGTATTAACACACCCCTACACACTGCCCACTCTCCCCGTGTTGGGACACATGTCGTACGTTGTGTTGACCCATGTGTTATCAGGCTTGCACAAACTATTGGACCGTGTACATCTACAGCCTGGTTGGAGAATCATTACAGGGCCTGGCTCCGGTCATTAATTTTTGGTGTCCCAAAAGGGACATCAATGTCCATGTTTCAAGTGTAGACCATGCAGATCTCTCCCACTGTTAGTTTCCTGCCAGTAGTCTGGGAAGCAGTGGTGTATTTACCTTTATTGTGTGTCTGTATGTCTCTCCGGCCTAGCTGAGGGGGTGGGGGGGGTGTTGCTATGTGTTACACATTTGTTTATCGTACCTCCCACCAACATATGCCCAGCCTGTGAACATATGTTACCCGTAACCGCTGTATCATATCCTAGCTATATACATGTGTATATTTACTGTAATATATATATATATATATATATATATATATATATATATATATATATATATATTTATATATATATATATTTACATTAATATGTACAGATATATCTGCATATGTATGCATACATGTATATTCATATCTTGCTATCTCTCTCTCTCTCTCTCTATATATATATATATATATATATATATATATATATATATATATATATATATATATATATATATATATATATATATATATATATATATATATATATATATATATATATATATCTGTATATAATCTAATGACATATGAGTCTATGGTTGTCTGCATATGTATATATTCATATGTAGGTAGGTATCTGTATTCATTCTCTGTATGTATACATTCGTACTATGATGAGGGAGAAGCATATGTCTATCTCACTATGGGTGGATATACACAAACATAGCTCTACATATGTACGTCTACATCTGGTTATTCCGTTCCTTGCCATATAGATTACACTTTACTTTAGTGGGTCTCGCAGTGGGTGTGGCTGCTCATTGGCTGACACCTCTGCCCAATTAACACATTCACTTGCATCCCTAGGGCTGTCCATATTGGCCAACATCAGCCAACACCTGCACACCTAGACCCATATGTAGATGCCCATAGTTCCCCCACCCTCACCTCCTCAACAGCACCCATCCTTACTCTGGGACCTGGTCAGTTCTGGACACACCACTATATGCTGCCCACTCTCCACTTCATGGGACCCACTTCAAACAATTGTCTCGGCCCATGGGTCATCAGGGTTACCCACCCTTGTATTCTGACTCTGTATACACCGCAGACAAGATGGACGATCTATCACATTTGTATTGTTTTGCAAATTTTTGTGGTGTCGCTCCAGTATGTGTTCCATGATTAGAATCCACGGGTGCACTGTGCCCCCCCCCCCAGTTTTATCCTGCCTGTGGTCTGGGGAGCAGTGGACACTTTACATTGATTGTGTGTATAGTTCCTGTGTCCGGTTGTGGGGGGTGGGGGTGGTAGGGCATGCTGCGTGTGTCACGTGTCTTGTCTGGGCTCCTCACTTCCATTGCCATAGCCTGTGGACATATGTCATTCCTGTGTTTTTTTTCCTATCATAGCTGTATATCTCTATATATCTACACACACACAAACACACACACACACACATATATAGATATATATGTATTTATGTATTTATATATGTACGTATATATGTATATATATATATATATATATATATATATATATATATATATATATATATATATATATATATATGTCTGCAACTATATATATATATATATATATATATATATATATATATATATATATATATGTATATATATATATGTATAAATATCTACATATATGTCTATGCATATATGTATATATATATTCATCGATATATAAATATATATATATATATATATATATATATATATATATATATATATATATATATATATATATATATATATATATATATATATATATATATATATATAGATATAAAATTGGGAGCCTATTTATGTACATGTTCAGCGTATTTCCTTTACAATTAGACCGGTTTAGTACTTGGAGTTGCCATAGTGGGCAGATCACAGGAATGATTCCATGTGTGGGGAGGCCCCCACATTTGATTATCATCAGCACAGCACTGACTTAGGACACTGTACATGCCTCTGTGTTGTAGCAGTTTCATCCCATCCCTCTTCTGCACAGCCTATTATTCCATCTACTGTCGATGTTTGTATGTGCACATTCCTATTATTTATGTCTACAAATGGAATGCATGTGTTACAGAGAATATACTTCTACATATTGATGTCTGCATGTGTGTATGCATATATTCCTATTATGAACTCGCTGACCTCCATGGGGCGGTCTAATTAGAACTGGGCCATCCAACTCTGGCATGCCTGGATCCATAATTTCATACCCATAGTTCCTTTACCCCACCCGTGTTCAACTTACTCACGTAACTTCCATTATGCACTTGTTATCACAGCCATGACACACCTCCAAACTACACTGCAGTGATCCCCAGGGTACATGTCTGTCTCCCATTCACACGTCAAGATTTCCCTTGAAGAGAGCTAGTGAGGGGCCCTGTCTGATGTATATGGGAATCATGTTCCAAAGCATGGGGAGTGTCCGGGTTAGGAATCTATCTGTCCAGCACGTCCTAGTCATCATTGTGGTTTGGTTTATATCCCTAGAGCATGTGGCTGTCAGGGGCCTCTGTTTAGGTGGAGCATATCCAGCAATACTGGGTTGGACATGGGCCTTGTATGTCAAGCAGAGATCACCTGTGAGTATGCGGTATGCAACGGAGTACAGCTGGAGTTTCTTAGGTTGGGCTACATAGTTCATCTGTTTGAGGTCAGTAATCCTCTTGGTGTGGTACTTTTGTGGTCTTCCAAGCTGTTGCAGTTGTCTTGTAAGGTATATTCCCAAATGGGGTGTTGCATCCTTTAATGGGTCTAATAAGTCATGAGTAGAGAGTCACAATGGCCTCCTTTGATCTGGATGTGAACCCATTAGAGATTAGGTTGGCCATGTGGAAGGATATTCTAACCACCTTGTCATTATGGGTATCAAAGGAGAGATTGCTATCTACTGGGGTTCCCATATCCCTTATTACCTTTTCTGTATGTAGAGGACTAGCGCCTATGTGGTAGTCCATGGGTAATTAGTTATATCCAAAGGGGATGATTATGCACTTTAGGCATTCAGCTTGATGCCATGATATTGACACCAGCTATCCGTCTCAGTGTGACCCTTACAGAGGGTGTCTGTAACAGCTGGGGAAACAATTATGTCTCCTAGTTTGCAGTCATCTGCAAACCTTTTCAGCCAAAGCCCTCCTGTGCTTGTCTGTACATCAGAGAAATATATACTGAACATGAGGGGTCCTAGGACTGAGCCCTGAGGGATGCCACTTGTAACTGATATACAGTCGGACCTAGGGTATGCAACTCCCACTGTGTGGGTTCTGTCCGTGAGCCACTTTGCAAACCATCACATGATGTAGGGGTTAATGTTCAGGCGGATGGGTATGTTGATAATACCAGAAGGAGGAATGGTGTTGAAAGCCTATGAGAGATCTAGGTAGGCTGTGTGGACCTCCTTACCGTCATCTAATGCCTTGGTAACTGTCTCTAAGAAGTCCACCATGTTTAAGAGGCATGATCTGCCCTTAACAATGCCAAACTGGGAGGGGTCAAACGTTTGGAGGTACCCAATGTCTCTGTGACTGAGATCCATGATGTGCTCTATAGCCTTGCAGACCAGGCTAGTCAGGCATATAGGGCAATAGGTCCCATGGTCCATTGTGGCACCACCTTTGTGGAGTGGGATAACTGTTGCTGTGTGCCATTCAGGGAGCACTAAGCCTGATGCGAGGAATTTTATTGAACATGGTGCATAGGTGGGGAGCCAGTACGTTCTGAAGTTCATGTAAAATGCAGCCTGGGATGTTGCCCAGTCCCATGGATGCTGTGATATTGGCTTTAGAGTGTGCAGCTTTGAGAGGGAAGGAGGAAAAGTAGCACTGAACCTATATGCCAGGATGTTGCCAATATCAGTTGTTTCTGTAATGTTCGTGCCTTTGTGCTGCAACTCAGAGCAGATCTGGTTTTTGACATTGAGATATATGACATAGCTATAGAATGCTTTGTGGTTGTTGGAATTAGTGGCGGATTTGTTTTCGTAGCTAGCTTTGGAGGATCTTATAAAGGATCTCACCTTCTTACTGAGGCTGACCAGGGAACTCCTCCATGCATGGGATTTTACTCTAGTTTGCAACAGTGTCTTCCTCTTGAAGTACAGTTTGTTTATGGCATGGGCCACCAGATTGGTTTCCTTAATTAGGAGTATAGTGTCTTGGTTCTGTTTGGGATAGCACAATCCATGCACTCATGTTAGTGCTTATAGAGTGCATTTGTGTAGGATTCAGCAGTTGTAACAGTATTGTCCATCTGCATGGGTGTCATGACGTTCACCGCATCTGTCTTAAGAAGCATGAAGTTGGCTTTATAGATATATTATACTGTGGTTCCCTTAATGGGTGGTGGGAGTGGGATGTGGATATCAATGGTGTTCAGCTCATGGTCAGATCGGACCAATGAGGAGTTGACTTCATGTGTGGAGCACTGGTCACTCATGTTGGTAATGCCTAGGTCTAGGATATTGTTGCCCCTGGTGGGCGTGTGGATATGTTGATTCAGGGCATTGGTGTTTATGAATACCAGAAAGCATTGAGCTAATGAGTTGGTACACGAGTAGTTTTCCAAGTTAATGGTGGGGTAGATTCAGTGAGACTATGTGATGAGTGTGGTGTGTGTGAATGTTTACCTTCTCCACATGACTGTCAGGGTCAGGATTGGTTGGATAGAGGTTTACCTCTAGTTTGGCTAAATGAGTGCATCTCTCACAGGTTGTAGTGTTGGGTGGTAGGCGGAGAGGCTTGTCTGTGTACATGAGGCAATGCGTACATTGCCTAAAGATGCCCAGATTCATCAGATAGAAAGGCGAGAACATTGACAGTTGACTCTTGGACATGGCTGAATATAGAACTACTTTCCCATAGATAAGTGAGGAAAGTGAGTACAAGAGCTATTTTACTCTAAGCAAGTGAGAAATGTACAAAACCTGTTTAGCTCTATGTAATGAGGAAGATTGAGTGTTATAGTAATTATTAGCTTACGTAGTGCTTACAAGTTCTGAAGAAGTGCTGAGCATGAATAAGCAATCCAGATAGGGTCTTGGATAACATAAACACACACACCCCCAACAGGTACACAAGCATATCTCCATGTACACCACAGGGCCCCTGTACCCACAACTATGCAGGTACAAGCTGCACTCTGGCTGCATGGGACCTGTCCACATCACAGGTTGTATCATACACATATGGCAAAACAAGATGCTCTCCACATATACATAATGTAAAACATAGCTCCATGTCAGGCTGTGTACACACTGAATGGTGCACACCAACAGGTATCACAACCAACAAAGGGGAGACACCACTGATAATGGGAAATACTGCACTAATACCCTGCTGAGTCTGGTCTGGAACGCCATGAACCTTGATCAAATAAATGATGTCAGCAGTACAGATGTAGATGACAGTAAGGTTGATGTCACACTGAATATCATAACCTTTCCAGGTCATAGGACATCATCACCCATACTGTGTACCACATACACTCTGTATACTAGATGTGCAGTCCTATGTCACAGGAGTGTTTTGCAATGGGACTTCTCGCAGAACCAACACTGCAGAAGGTGTCTGAATAATACATGCTCATCACACCAGTTGCAGCTACAGTATGTCAGGGTTAATGATCTTTATTTCCCCTCATTGTAGTCCATACCTCACAGACAAACAGAAGGCATCTGCCTATTGAAGTATTCGAATGACTATGACCTAGGAGCAATAGCCTACTCAGGAGTGTTGTGGACAACATACAGAAGGGGCTTTGTGGGTGAGGCGTGTGTGACATATGGCCACAATCTGACAGCTACATATTGCATTGTCACCCATATGTTAATAACCCTGTACCCATGAACTACCACCTAGGCAGCGGTCAACATAATGGACACTTTTGTGTAAGGGATGCAGCTGGGTAGTTGTCTTTCCTGTGATAGCTACGTCACCACACCTGTCAGGTAGTCATATGTGGCAACCCTATTAATGACAGGGTGCCATCCATGAATTTAGAGATCATTGTCCAGCCATACACAACATGCAAGTGACCCATATCAGATCACATATTTCCTTTAAGGGTTATTGGCCATGTGCAGATGGCCTACACCAGCCTTCCCATTACCCATCTCCACTATGCAGCATGTTGCATACCCTGAATAAATCCATGTCCGACCCAGTGATGTTGGACATGCTACAAGTACACATCCTGGTCTCGAACACATACTTCATCCACCTTCAACATGCTGGACAGATACTTGTCCCATACACTTTACGTAGTCCTGCCATGCTATGCATTCCTATCCGACAAAGCTGCACATTGCTCGCCTGTCAGACATGGTGTGATGACCGCATGGTAAATGTATCAGTAACCCTGTGGATCAGTAATGTGGCACTGCTCCACCTGGCCCCACAGACCCGCCTGTCGGCTACTGCCAGGTAACCTTTCATCCAGGATTCATACATGGCCCATGGCATATAGCCCACTAGTTGACTTTGACTGTATATGCTATAGTTGATATCCATCCCTGCAAATACCATCTGGCTAGCCAGTGTCACATGTGTATCACATGTGCAACACAGGTGATACATGGCAGGATGTTGAATTGCTGTACAGTGCCGTGTAGATGTATATGGAAGAACACATACATGCAAACCCTTATGTGAGCAAGTCTGCAGGGTCACAGGTCATGTCTGTTAAGACAGTGTAAGTCTTTATATGTGACATATACACAGCATCAAGGTCAACTGCATTAATGTGGACACATTCAGCCATGTGCTGATAGGTAGAAACACCAGTGCAGGCAAACAGACATGCCCACATCAAGACAGCATCCACATGCAGTATGAGCAATGTAATCAGGTGACACACACACATATATGGTGATAATATCCTCTCACCATTGAGTGTCACATGTGTGTGACACAAACATGTAAGTGGTGTCACTGTCATGTAGGTTTGCAAATACAACTATTTAAATGTAATAAATGTGATACACATGTATGTTCAGCTGTAGCTCTGTATGTCTCTGTGAGTTACTGTGACCTGTCTTTGTCATTATGTCTTCCAGGTATGCCGAATGCAAGGCTACCCCTTTTTACCCGCTTGGAGGATGAGGCCCTCTTCCCATACCTACTTGACAATCATGATATCCTGTGCAGCCATGTGCCACAGGATGCACAGCAGCTGGATGCCCTGTGGATGGAACTTTGCAGGAGGGTTAAAGATGTGGGTGGCCACAACCGCACATTCCAGCAGGTGCGCAGACACTGTACAGACCTCATTAGATGGGCAAAACAGTGTGCAAATGCAATCACCAGGGAACAAGGTGCAACAGGTGGTGGACCACAATCCCAGCCCCCACTCACACATACCGAGGAGCTACTGGCCAACCCAGGGACACCTGCAGAACCACATCCACAAGCCTTAGCCGATATTGTGGAGGTGGGTGTCTCTCAACCACTGAGCCTGGAGTTGCCTGTTAAGTCAGTACTGCACCTATGACAACTATATTCCATATAGTTGCATGTGTCACTGCACATTATGTAGTGTAACGTCATATGCAAGGCATGTATACACACATGCCGCATACTATAGTATGCTCCTCTGTGTATGCACACATGTGCATACACCATAGTATAGTCTAATGTACTGGTGTATGTGTTATGCACATTGCACCCTGTAGCCATGTATGTGTTATGCACATTGCACCCTGTAGCCATTATACAGGCATGGATAATGCTCATACTGCTTTGTTACTCCTATTTAGGTACCTCTGGCATTCTGCTGTGACAGCAGCTCGTTGCAGGTGAGACTGTTATTATTTATCAGGCATCTTAATGCACATATCTATCTGCCATGTGGCCATTTACAACATGTACACATAATGTATGGTCCTGTCACAATATACAGGTTGGACCTGCAATGCATCACACTGCCTACCCATGTGCAACACTTTCAAACTATGTGAATCATCTCACCAACATGAATCCTCACAAACTGTCATTGCCAGATGAGTGGATAGCTATGCATACAATGGTGGAGGTGCTGTTCACTGTAGGGACATGTACTACAGATCAGAACTATACATGTGGGGAATACAAACAGTACTACATAGTGGGCTGGAGTATGGCCAGCCCCCAGGATTCACTGGTGTGGATCATAGCCCTGCTATGAATGTCACATAATGTGATGTGCTATCTTGACATGTCCATGACATCTAGTGGCCTGGCTGCAACACTGCCTAGCTAACCTGAAAACATATCCCACATGCCACCCTTTGTCTGCATAACCCTGTCGTCAGTGGAGCATATGACATCTATGGGTGTATGCCATATGGGACAACATAGACATGTGAAATAGATGCCCGTCACAATAATTTGGCCAACCCATGTTCACACATGGCCATGGGGGATGGCCAGAGACATGGAGCAACACACACAGTAGACGTGATGTGCTTGTGTGTATACCCTGTCGTACAATGGCTAAACATGGTGCAACTATGCCCTTTGTGCAATGGTTATATTGTAGATGTGGAACACTAGACATCCAACAGGCCTGTGCACATCTTGTGTAGGCGTAACATCAATCCACCACATAAGATGTGTTGAACATCTTGAGGGTGTCACGACATGGCAGCAGTTACCTGTACAGTATTCACATCAGCCCACAGATACAGTACATTCCCCTTTCTGGTGTCGGACATCAATGTCATACTTGCTTCTCATGTGGGTGTGAGTGGTACACAGATGTCATGTGGGACATGGCGTACTGACGTGTTCGCCATGTCTTGCCATAGTTGCCAGGCAGCAGCAATATGGTTGCAGATGTGCAGGGGTGTCATCCGTTTACCCATCAGTGACCTGTGTCACAACTTCCACATCATGGTTTAGTGTGTATACACCTCAGTGACGTGGGTCACATTCCACAGTATATATGTATTGTATCTGAATACAGTCATGGCTATGACCTGTGTCTGTAGCTCACACTGTATAGCAATAGAGACACCTTATGATTCCCTGCAATGGCCATGCACATCAGCTAAATGTACAGTATTATCTGTAGGGCGGGCAGACAACACTGCATTGGGACACCATTGCCCCACTGTATATTTGACAGGACACCATTGTGTTAAACATGTATGCATGTCACTGCACATGTCAGCAGATCACATCATACTACATGTGATTGTCAAGGTCATATGCCACACATCAGGCAGGTCTACTGTTAGCTGTGATGGTCTACATAGTGTAACACCAGGATGCATGCTAACTACTACTATGATTGTGTAATTTGCATGCCGTCTGCTATGACACATGCATGCTGTCTTGTGCAACCCAGGGATGTATGATAACTACCACTATTATTGTCTGCGCTGCATGCCATCTGTCGTATCACATGCATGTTGCATGCCTTCTGTCATATCACATGCATGTGTGTCTGTGTGTGTGTCTATTGTATAGGTTGTAATGTACAGTTCTTGTCTGCCCTCACAGGTGATGTAGGTGCATTGCCCTCCTGTGGTACATCTGATGTTAGTGTCCCCACAGACTCTAGCAGTGATGATGAACGTATGATTGAGTCACAGGCAGAGTTGTCAAGGGCTGAAACTGTGCCATTGGTTGCCATTCAGCTATATCAACCTCTTCCCTGCACACAGATCCCATGCCTGCACATACCCCATCACCAGTGGCCATAGACGAAGGACAGCTGGTGCGTGGTAGCTTGGAACAGGAAAGTGTGGGGGCTATGGAAGGTGTGCCTGCACACCATGGTGTCAGCCAACTGACTGGTGGTGCTCCACACAGGCACATGGTCAGTGCTGCTTGTAGGAGGACTTCTGGCCAACATGCTCCTGCAAGACAGAGCGCAGCAGCTGGTGTCACCAGACGCATGTTTCAGGCTGTAATGGAGGCACAGGCACACGCTGAATGGCACAACAGAGAAGATCAGAAGCTACAGAGGGCTGCTGTCCGTTCTTTAAACAACAACATCCAGGCAATGGTAAATGCTCAACGGCAGATTGCTGAAGCTTTGGATAGACAGTTGGGTGACATGTTTGGAGTCCTTGACAGTGGCATGACAATCCGCAAGTGTGAGCTGTCTGTGTTGGAATATCTGGTAGGAGTGAGGCATCGGGCACATGGACGTAGGCCTGCTACATCACCTGTTTCAGGTCTATGTGTACGAGCTACCTCACATGTCTGCTCCCATAGTGGCGGTAGCAGCAGCAGTGCTGTCCACACCATGACACAGCAGGCCACGTGCATGTGGCCTGGGACCGTCCCAACAGGGACATGGTTCCAGTGGACAAGTCACATCAGACAGTACCCAATCTGCACCTCTGCCTGGTAGTGCCCGTGCAACCCCTGGCAGGCACAGATCACATGTCCATGGCTGGACACTGTGAACTGTAAAACCTCACCTGTACAGTCTGCAGCTGTCAATAATAACCCTGTGTAGGCCAGACACATGGCAGATCTGTGTGCATACATACACGCACACACTGGAAACATATGTAGGGCACTGCAACACACACATGCATAACATCCACACATGCCCGATTAGATCAAAGGCCCTAGGCCACACACATGATGTCATCCAATGGTGCAGCCTAGACCTCTAGCAAACATTATCACCCTGTGCATATGATGATGCCTGTGCCACATCCCTGACATCCACACTATTGGTGCAGGGACATGCTCATATGGTCTGATGCACAGGGTGAACAGACTAGGAAGATAAGTGTAGTTTACAATTGTTGAGTACTGCTGACAGGCAGCAGATATACCATGTAGAGCAGGTGTACCATGCATTCCGTACTGTTAACAGTATGTGTCTTGTGTAACAACAGTAACTGCATGTTGGTCATGATGTTCTGCTGTCCTCCTTCAGGTCTAATTCCAGTTTTTGGTGAATGTCAGTGTTTGCAGTTAGTGTCCCATATAGCAATGTGGACTACTCACAGGTATGTATGAATATACCAGCATGCACCGTGTAGCTGCCACATACCAGTGAGAATGTCCCATGTTACAAACACGTCTACTGATCCAAGAGCATGATGGCTGTGTATTAAGCTACTGTGGCCACAGACGTGACATCCATAAAGGATGACATCACAGGTACAGTTACATGAAGTGGTGAGGTAAGAGAGTGGTCTAGCTGATTACACGGGTAGAGGCCAGTGGGAAGTGTGATGCCTCATTGGGAATCAGTAATACACATTCCCATGACAGAATGCCAACACACAACTGCACCCACACACTCAGGTATTGACCCACATGTATTCAGTGACGCAGTAACACACCCACACACTCACGGATTCACTGACACAGTAACACACTCGCACACAGTTGCTACTGGTGAGGTGAGGACCCCTGCCTATGTGCAAATCATCATTACAGTACTGTGCACCTACATGACACGCCACAGAGAATACACATGTACAGGTAGTCAGTACGGCCTAAGATCGGGGACATCAACACGGATAGTAGAATGCATCACCTGGATGGGGGGAGGGGTCTTATCAGTTCAGTATGGTAACATACATCCTCACCCCATGGACCAGTCAGCCCTACATACGCACACTGTGGCATTCAGTATTGAATACACCTATGTCACGCACATATAGATACCTCACATGTGTGTGATACACGCCCCTGCCTATGTCCTGTTTTCCACATTGCAGTCTGTACAGATGTGTACACTAGTGTACAGGAGAGTGAATAACAATTGAGATGTATTCCCCACAATACGTGACATATATGGACACACACGCAACCACACATGCCAGTACTGTGAATCTCAGACCTGCCTAGCTCATGATATGTTTGACAGATGTACAGCAGTATTGCACACGTTACAAACTGTACTGACAATTCCTGTGGCAACAGTGTTGATATATGCACACGGGAAATCTTAACTATTAACAGGTGTCAAGTGATTTACCTTTGCTGACACTTCCTGTGGCAACAGTGCTGATATATGCACACGGGACGTCTTAACTATTAACAGGTGTCAACTGATTTACCATCGCTGTCACCCTGACCGCTGTCTAAGTTGTGTGTTATGTCTTTCAATTAACGAAACCATTGCTTACTGGTTACACAGGTTATTGTAGGACCACTTGTGACACACCTGTGAGCTGTCCACAGCAAACATCCATCTGCAAAGATGCCCCACCACTTAGTTATTTCCACACATCTGTCCATACCTGAGGTACATCTTTCTGTACATTCAGCATATCACCATATACAGTTGGCAATGTTGAGGCTGCATTGCAAATGCATGATGTACTAGGACACACGTCACCTGATACATCAGCAACTGCACACGCATGTTATCTGAAAGCACAACACTAAGTGTACAGGTGTGTAGGTCCTACAATCCTGACATTTGGGCATATTTGTAGGCATTGCAATTGGTGATCATGTGTCATGACATACATGACACATAAACTGTTATAGGATATGATGGGTGTAATGGGTGACCGGTACACAGGGAATGTTACCTCTGTCAATATTGGTATCACACCTTATGTACTGTTAGCATTCAGCAGCCATGGATCTACATTCCATGTGCATGTGTGTAATGGCTGTAGCCACCTGTTTGCATAAAGGACAACAACAGCTATGCTTTTTACATGTATGTTGTGTGTGTGTGTGTGTGTGTGTCTGGCATGTACATACCCAGGGCAGGTACATGTATGTCATATCCATACATGAGGGTGTGTACTGGTGTACAGCAACAGTCATCTGCTAATGGTATGTGTACAGCTGATCTGGTTACAGACAGTGGTATTATTGCATTGCATAACACATGATGCAACTGTGTCAGTACATGTGTGTGTACTCTCTACAGTTGATGTAGAGCTTGATACAGTACAGAGGTCAAGGTTCACGGTGGTGTACTCTTCTATGTCCTACAACATGTATGGATGCGTGTTTGTGGTCTGAAGGCATGGTGGTGTCTGAGGTTTACATCCTAGAATGCAGCATGTGACACTGTGTCCTGCACATGACTCATCTGTGATGCCTTTCATGAGGGGACCGTTCAGTGCATGAGAGTGGCCTTTATGTAAGTGGGGACACCACTTGGAGCAGACCGTACCTGTGTTATGGCCCACATGTCTGGTTCTGAGTTATATGGTGGTAGTGCTAGGTTCTGAGGTATATGGTGGTACTGCTATTGTGCACTACAGAGTCATCAGCCGGGTGTTCCTCACTGCACAGATGTCAGTACTCCCCATTGTTGGATCTACAGTGACCAGCTGTGAATATGGATGCTACACATCTAGCACTGGTTAGCAGAAGAAAACAATGCAGTTATCCTGTAGGTGTATGGGAGTTAACCTTTGTTTAGGACATTTGCCTTGGAATGCCACTGTGTGGGTGGATGTGACTTGGGAATTATCCCCACTCCCTTGAATCATGGATGCATGTGATATGTGTCAAAGGCCTGCCTACTGTCAGCCATGTCATCCCAGAATGACAGCAGATGTGTAAAAGACTGGTGTCAAATATATGTAGGGCAGTGTTCCTGCTAACAATGACAACTACTAACACCAGAGCCCATTACAATGTGTTCTTTACATCTACCTATAATAGCATGGCCACTGTGGCCTGCCGTGCTTAACATCAGAGTGCATCCCAGTCAGCCCTGTGCTACTAAGAGTGTGAGCATGCCCAGTATATCCTTGTATAGATGGCCACATAGCAGTGCATTCCAACCAGCCCTGTGCTGCTAAATGTGTGAGCATGCCCCCTGTGCTACTAAGTGTATGAGCATGCCCAGTATATCCGTGTAGATGGACACATAGTGCATTCCAAACAGACCTGTGCTACTAAGTGTGTGAGCATGCCCAGTGACACCTTGTGTTGGTTATGTGCCTCTGTGTATGGGCATGGCCATTGTAACCCTGTATAGTGGTAGTAGTTGTCCATTCCACAGATGGGCATACTCCAGGTCAGGATGGATTCCTACTTTAAGCACACAGGTTCACAGGTATGTACATCTTAACTGCCAGCATCCCTGTTGATGTCTGCATTCCCAGAAGGTCATAATGACAGCCTTGAAATGTGTAGTCTGTGTGGCGCGATTTGTAAGTATGTAGTATTGTAATAGTGATCTGTAAATAGGAAGGTGTTCCGTTCCCACCACTGGCATGTGTGTGTGTGTGTGTGTGTGTGTGTGTGTGTGTGTGTGTGTGTGTGTGTGTGTGTGTGTGTATGTCTGACCCCATTTGCCAGATAACTGTAAATTGCTTTTAGACTGCTCACACTCCATAAAATTCGTATACCCACCTTTGGCAGTTTAGATGATGACACCCACCTTCAAATACACTTCTGGGAGTGCTGTGTCCCAGTAATCTTGGTAGCGTGTTCTGTAACTGCATAATGCTGTAGTGTAATAAAGTAGTTAGGTCGGTATTCTAGTCCCACACTTGCTGTGTGTGTGTGTGTGTGTGTGTGTGTGTGTGTGTGTGTGTGTGTGTGTGTGTGTGTGTGTGTGTGTGTGTGTGTCTCCCCATTTGCCTGAGGACTGAGTAATGCTTTTAGACTGTTCACACTCCATATATTTCTTATACCCAACTTTAGCAAGGCTGATGATGTCACCCATCTACAAATACACCTCAGGGAGTGCTGTGTCCCAATAATCTCGGTAGCGCATTCTGTAACTGCATAAAGCTGTAGTGTAATAAAGCAGTTAGGTCAGTTTTCTAGTCCCACACTTGCAGTGTGTGTGTGTGTGTGTGTGTGTGTGTGTGTGTGTGTGTGTGTGTGTGTGTGTGTGTGTGTGTGTGTCCGTTTGTCTGAGCCCTGTGTAATGCTTTTAGACTGCTCACACTCCATACAATTTGTATACCCACCTTTGGCAGAGCAGATGATGACACCCACCTACAAATACACCTCTGGGAGTGCTGTGTCCTAGTAATCTCAGTAGTGTGTTCTGTAACTGCATAATGCTGTAGTGTAATAAAGTAGTTGGGTCAGTGTTCTAGTCTCACACTTGTCATGTGTGTGTGTGTGTGTGTGTGTGTGTGTGTGTGTGTGTGTGTGTGTGTGTGTGTGTGTCTGCCTGCGTCAGCCAAGTACAGTGCTTTGTAGTATTCGCCGTAGTGCATGCACTAAACGTGTGTTGCTGCAGTGCGATATGGTAGGGGTTTGGGTACAGGACATGGCAACTGTGTGTTTGTCTGTCCGAGCCTGTGTAGAGGTGGTCATGATTGTCTTACCATTGGACATGTTTGGGAGCAGGTTTTGTAGTTTTCCTATATGGTATCCGTCTTATGACACATTGGCCACCTCACGAGGAGTACAGCTGTCAGTCAGCCATGGCACTGTGTTGGCAAGCTATACCCATAATCTGGCAAATGGCCTGGTAAACTAAGTATGCAGCCCTACTAGTACTTGGTATATGTAACGCACCCATGTGCCATGCACAAACAAACTTGCCTAGGATATCCCACTATGTTGCTAGTAACATGCACATTGAGGACAGATAGTAGGCATGGTGTGAATGCAGTGGCCTGCAGAGCACATGGCACCCTGTACAGCTGTACAATATGCAGATATATGTGGACATTGTGCCTTCACTATGTTCCACACTGAATGCCTGCAACATTTGTGGGGCCATCAAATGTGATCCACAAAGGCCAGACAATGTTGTATACATGTGCCCTGTATGGACCCATGCCACTGACACCATGGAATACCTGTATCATACAATCCATGCAGGTGCAGGGCTGACCTGCTCACTATAAGCAGATTTCACCACACCAGGCCAATATTGGCATATCGGGGTATAACATTCTGTGTACACAACATGTGTCTGCCAAACCAGGTACACTTGTACATGTCACTGTACAGTATTGTGGGATCTGTACATCCCAGGCAATGTCCATGTGAAGGACTATCAAACACAGACATGGCATGCATTGCAAAGCTATGGCCCTACACATTGGTAACCAGGATGTCAGGCCAGATAATGCAGTACCCATCTGTGTGGGGCATTGCAGACATTACACCCCTGCACTGCACACCATTGTCGGGTTGCTATGGCAAGGATTACCCCTCAACCAGCCTTGTACAGCCATCTTGCACAGCCAAACACTACACACCCATGGAGCAATGCATACCTGCATGCCAGTACTGGCACCCTGTGTCTGCATTTGGGTTGTGATGCTCCCAACCACAGTCACTCCCAGTATAAACCTCATTGGCATACCAACAGTTGTCAAGCACTTTCACATGCCCTAGCCCATAGAACCTCCAGATATCCCCTGTGGTGCATGTGGTCCTGTGCATTATTGCAGTGTGGTAAACTAACTAGTTACGTTGTGTATTTGTGGCCCTGGAAAAGGTATCAATGTGTGTCCATTAGAGAGTGTGGTTGTGGTGACAAAGGCATCTGTTCATGTGGACTGACGTGTGCCACACCTAATGTATGTCTACTATATCTGTTGCAGATGTCACTCACTCACCTACACACATGTTCGTACAGCACAGCAACATGTCGCCTTTGTGGCACATGTAGTAACATCATGCACATGTAATAGTAATGAGTAGTCAGGGATTTGACCCCTGTACTGTTCGGTGTGTGGCAGATGATGCTTATGGTTAAGTCTCCAAGCCTTTCCCTGGTGTACATTGCCTATCCCACCCACACACTGTCTGGTGGATGTGAAGGTGTACACCTGCACAGCAGCAGCATGTGTATTGTAAGTCATGGAAATGGTCATGTGATGGCCTCTGCACCTATTGCAGTCCTCTGCTAGCTGATTGCATGTGGTACCGCTGTGATGGTGTTCCCATAGCCATCCGCATGATCAACACAGTACACTATCTAGGAAAACATGCTGTTCTCTGGCCATGACAGTCGCTGTGAGTGGTACATGGATGTGGTGTTCTGACACGGCATCACAGGTGATGTCTGGATGTAGCTCAATAATTTTCCACAGTGGGAAATTGCCTAAAGACAGGAGGGTGATGTGCCACACATGACTACAGAATGTAAGTGTAGCTATGCTGCATTGAGAATACTGCCTGTTTAACATGTGTGTGGTAATGGCTATTCTGCATGTTATAATACAGACATGACAGTACTCTGTTCATGAGGGACCCCCATCTGTAGGGCCTTCTGTGAACTGGTCAGTGTGTGCAACCATTTGTTTCCTGCGTTACACACTGAACACACATCTGTGCATAGCAGAAGCATGGTGTGAGGATTGCAGACAGTACATGATGATAGGGATGTGTTACTGCCATCGCATCCCTGACTGGACATTTGTCACATGAGACAGTGGTATGACTGACACTGTGTGGGATTCCCAGTGACAAACCAATGATGGGCAACTGTTCATATCTGCGGTCACACGTCTCCTACACATTGTACAGTTGGCATGCAGTATATATGCATGTGTTGTGCTCCCTCTGCACATGTATGCCATCTGTTGTGTTGGGTTGCTTGTGATATCTATGCATACTGTCGTAGGTAATCCTGTATGCTGTTGTCTATCACTAAGCCATATGTGGGTTTAAAACACAACACCATACACTGAATGGGTTGGGAGATCCCAGCAGAACCTCCTGTCCCACTTCAGTTGATCATGGCACCAGGCACTAGCACATCTGGGGCACAGCCATAGACATCAACCTCTCTTGGCTCTGCACCATGTTCTGGTGGTACCACCACTGAAGGCGGAGCATGTCTCCCTTGGGAGTGGGACCAGACAGGTACATATCTGCTGTTGTGCGGTCCTGGACATATTACGTTGTTGGCTCCTTAAGAGGTTATGAAGCCAGATATGCCAGTTCAAGGGTGGAGTGTCACATTTACAGGGTGATGCTGCCCCTCCTGGACAGCCCTCTGCACTGCCTCTTTTGCAGCTGTGTAGGTGCAGTGGCAGTTGCCCACGGATGCGGACCTCCATCCCACTGTTCCCATGGCCTTTTGAATGCCGAAGACCCACCCCTGCCCACAGTGTATCCCTCCCACATGTGTCATATACCAATCCTGTATGCTGTCTTTTCTGTGATCCTACCTATCCTACACGGCCATATCTGCACTCCTCCCCCAACATCTGACCCTCACCTATGAACACATAAGGCCATTTGGCTCATATGACAACATCTGCCCTATACATAGCTGTCCATTACACACACATGCCCACTGGACACATGAAACCCTTGTAATATGCATCATAACATACTCCTGTTATCCTCAGCCCTGTACCTCAGGTGCACGATCCTGGTATGCACATCACTCCTACATGGTCCAGGTACACATGATGAGGATGACCCCATTGTACACAAAACACTACCAGTACCTCTATGTTTACCCCATTTACCTTTATCATGATGATGATGTTGCACCCAGCACCTTGCAAGAGTACTGTTCACACATAATTATTGGACAAGTACTGTTGTATTAATGTACATTACATGCACAGAGTAATGTATACAGCCAATGTACAACTATTTGCATGTATGACTGACACATGTCTGTCTGAGGGAGTCTTGAGATCACATAGATCAACACCAATACATAATACAGGCATCGCTGGTGTTTCCCATTTCATTCATTTGTAATGCTTTCTTACCACATGGTATGCTCCTGATACATCTCTATATATGTATGTACCTATATGCTGGACATAAACACTCACATGTACATCTACATGATGCTATACATTCCTATACTGTTGAATGACTGCGCTGTATGATATGTTTGTGGTACTGTCCGTTGTCTGTATATCTGCCATGGCGTATTGGTAATACACATTAGCTGTGTGTGCAGGGTCCTGGTTTCGACCCTTGCAAAGAATCTTTAGTTTGTTGTAGGGCAGAACAAGCCCATTGGATACGGAGGGAGTAAGTCACATTAAAGCAGTTGGGAGCAGGTGTGCTGCTGACCTCTGGTTACAGCCTCTTACGCTCGGTTAGACTCTACATTGCTTTACCAGTGCAATACTCACATACTGGTAGCCAAACACGCTTACACCCACTCGCTCCCGCACTTGCAAATGCACCAACATTGGTGCTTGCATCTGTCACTCACACCCCTGTGTGGGAGCAAGGACCACAATATTACCTTGTGATGCCTATTACATTGGACTACATGACTACAGTATTGGGATTGGCTGCCCATTAGGCGACGGCATCGCATTCGACTGTACGGAAACAGTGGCCTGTCCAATGAATCAATCATATTTGTGTGTACCTCATACAATGTGCTCTCACCTTGTGATGCCTATCACATCAGGCTACATGACTACAGTCATAGCTGGCCTTAGGCATAGGCCAACTAAGCAGCCACCTAGGGCGCCGCTTTAGTGGGGGCACTTTACCAGTATTTATATGGTGTAGGTAGACCAGGATGGGGGCATTGGGTGGTGTGGTGAGAGGTGCCATTGTGCCCTTTGCCTAGGTTACCAGTTGACCTAAGGCCGCTCCTGACTACAGTATCGGGTATGGCTGCCCATTAGGCGACGGCATGGCATTCAACTGTACGGAATCAGCGGCCTGTCCAGTGAATTAATCATATTAATTGTGTGTTCCTCATACAATCTGCTCCCACCTTGTGATGCCTATCACATCAGACTACATGACTACAGTCATAGCCAGCCTTAGGCATAGGCCAACTAAGCAGCCGCCTAGGGTGCCGCTTTAGTGGGGGCACTTTACCAGTATTTATTTGGTGTAGGTAGACCAGGATGGGGGCACTGGGTGGTGTGGTGGGGAGTGCCATTGTGCCCTTTGCCTAGGGCACCAGTTGACCTAAGGCTGCTCCTGACTACAGTATCTGGAATGGCTGCCCATTAGGCGATGGCATGGTGTTCGACTGTACGGAATCAGTGGCCTGTCCAGTGAATTAATCATATTAATTGTGTGTTCCTCATACAATCTGCTCCCACCTTGTGATGCCTATTACATCAGACTACATGACTACAGTATCAGAATCGCTGCCCATTAGGCGATGGCATGGCGTTCGACTGTATGGAATCAGCGGCCTATACACTGACTTAATCATATTTGTATGTTCTGCATACAGTCTGCTCCTATCTGGCTGATACATGGGAACCAAGACTCTTCAATATAGACAAGTAGTTGGGTTGTGGGAGCCACATCAGTTGGCCAAGTCATGCTACCGGATACCTATTATAGGTTTGTCACCTTTTCCATTGGCCAAGGTGGGACTTTAGGGTTACCACCTGTCCCACTTTTCGAGGGACACTGCGAAAAAAATCAAGAGATAGAAAATGTCCCGATTACAGGACATTATTATATTCTACGTTTCATTAATAGTTGCATAAAACAGTTATTTTATATATGAAACTTCTATATGTTATGTGAAGTAGCATAAGCAATTCAAATGCAACTAGATTAAGCTTTTATTTGTGCAAATAAGTATAATCCTGTACTAAGCACGGCTGTAGGTATGTTTTGTCCTGGAAAGTCTGACATTTCTACAGAACATGTCCCACTTTGGCCATTTGGAAAGGTGGCAACCCTATAGGACCTGTATGTAGAGATATCAGACTTTGCAGGGCAACACATTCTCATAGCTAGTAGAAAGGGGAGTACTTCACTGTTTTGCCTAAATAAAAGGTTACTCTTGTAGCATTATAGTTGCTTATACTATTACTTATAACATTTAGGTGTTTCCGGTGAACATAATTGTTTTATGCAACTACTACAGACAATATAGGTAATCTTTGCCCTAAATCACAGGACATTTGCCATAATTACAGTTATTTTGCAGGGCACAACTGTCCAAAGGGGAGTGTCCCTCGCAAAGGTGGACAGGTGGTAACCCCAACCCTATTATTCTATCAACTTTCTAAGGTAGTCGGTGGAACATGCGCTTTCTCTCACTATCAGACCTCTCATACGAATGGGGAAGAATGAACACTGAATCAGGGACACTGCATAACGACCTCAGGGACACATTTAGAAGGTTGGTGCTATTAACCTGACACATTGATGGACCCAGAGCACATATGTATTCATACACATTGTCTGAGGTACATGCTGTTTAGGACTCTTACATGTTGTCTTTATTCATTACATGTATTCGGCCACCTTTCTTCCTAATATCACTAGTTCTAGGAGGGTTTAGTTGGGACTGTGTTAGATTCTGATTCGTAATCACGGACGTCCCTGGTAATCGGGGACAGTTCAATGATATGGTCCCTATGTGTTCCCCCAATGGTTTATGGACTGTCCAGTAGATGTGCTCTTTAGGTTTGGGAGGTATGGGCGTCTATACCCACATCGGAATATTACTTACACCCACGAGGCAGTCCTAATACGTGTCTGCCAGCCAACACCTGCACGCCTTGGCCCATAATCGCATACCCATAGTTCCCCTACCTGCCACTACTCTACAGCACTCATCCTTACTGTGGGCGCAGGTGGGATATGAACACACCCCTACACACTGCCCACTCTCCCTGTGTCGGGACACATGTCGTATGTTGTGTCAACCCATGTGTTATCAGGCTTGCACAACCTACTGTTCCGTGTACAGCTACATCCTGGTCGTAATTGTGTTCCCCCATTGGGTGAAGGTACCAAATTTTTGGTGTCCCGCAAGGGACGTCACTGTCCATGTTTAAAGTGTAGACCTTGTAGATCTCTCCCACTGGTAGTTTCCTGCCGGTGGTCTGAGAAGCAGTGTTGTATTTACCTTTATTGCGTGTCTGTATGTCTCACCGGCCTAGCTGGGGGGGTGGGAGGTAGACGTTTGTTGATTAGACCTCCCACCAACATATGCCTGGTCTAAACATATGTTACTCGTAACTGCTGTAACATAACCTAGGTATATATATGTGTATATTTACTTTAACATTATATATATATATATATATATATATATATATATATATATAGTTACTTTAATATGTACAGATATATCTGCATATATATTCATACATGTATATTCATATCTTGCTGTCTGTATATATATATATATATATATATATATATATATATATATATATATATATATATATATGTATATGTACATCTGTGTGTCAATACATTCCCCTCTCATATGCAGTTACACATGCGTAATGGTGTTTATATATGCTTCACCAGCATATTAGTGCCTTATTCATTATAACACCGACACTTCACTCCAGTTATCTTGTAATCGGTATGTAGCACGTTATACAGTGGACAGATGTCGATAAATGTTCATGTACAGATTACCGATGGTAATTGTAATGTGATAGTGTGATTTGACACGTCCCTCTTCTGCACAGCCTATTATTCCATCTACTGTCGATGTTTGTATGGGCACATTCCTATTATTTATGTCAACAAATGGAATGCATGTGCTACAGAATTTGTACTTCAACATATATTGTTGTCTGCATGTGAGTATTCATAAATACCTATTACGACCTTGCTGACCTCCACAGGGCGGTCCATTTGAACCGGCCAATCTAACCCTGGCGCGCCTGGATCCATAATTGCATACCCATAGTTCCTTCACCCCACCTGTATTGAATTTACATGCGTAACATCCATTATCCACTTGTTATCGCAGCCATGACACACCTTTACACATTGCCCTCTCCAGAGCTTTTGGGGCCATACACACATTTTGTCCTGCCTCGTGTATTCACATGGTCTCCAGCCATGTATATTTGCACATACATGCATTTCCTGGGATTAAGGAATCCGGCCATTTGCGCTTCCCAATTTTTGGAGGTCCCAGCATGGGACTACATTCAGTCTGTGTGTAAAGTAGATGTAGCACTTCAGCGATGTTACTCCCACTGGTAAAACCCTGTCTGTGGTGTGAGTAGCGGTGATCTGCTCACTCCTGGGCAGCTTTTTATGACATATGCTGACAGCACTATATAATACCATATTTGCTCTTGATTCCCTTCACATCCCTTCTGTATGCTTTATTGTTACAACATCCATTCTTTATATATATATATATATATATATATATATATATATATTTTTTTTTTTTTCATGTATGTAGATATATATCTATACACACATATATGTGTGTGTGTTCGTGTGTGTGTGTCTGTGTGTGTGTGTGTGTGTGTGTGTGTGTGTATATATATATATATATATATATATATATATATATATATATATATATATATATATGTATATATATATTACATCTGTACACACAAACATACATTTCCTATGCTGGGAGCTGCTTACACCCTCGCAGGCGCACTTGCCTATGCTTACTGTGTGTTACATATGTTTACTGCCGCTTATTTGTGCTTAATTGTGCCTAATTCATTATGACAGTACCACTTTGATTGAAAGGATCTGGTTAATAGTCCCATGCAATACACACGTTCACCTTTACATGTTTAAATGTCATCTTTACAGCAGAGCAACATTCATTCCACAAGGAAAATGATATGTGCTATTGTCGAACTTGAACCGTGAATGCCTTTTGTTAGGCGGATGCTCTAACCACTACACTATTGGTGTTCTGCTTCATTTATATGTATACCCATAGTTCATAGTTACCCGAACACACACCTCACCACTTCACTTACACAGCAGGCATCCATTTTCTAGTTAGGAAAACCACACTACTACACATGCATCATTCCCTATTCCTTACTGCTCTGGACCCATGCCACATGTTGACTCACTCCGAGGATATTCAGACCTCCAAAGCCTATAGTCCTGGCACATAAGTGTGTTTGATTGTCAGGGTGTTCATATGGTCATCTGGGTTTAGGCTTGTCTGACTGGGGACCGGGACTGCCCTGTACCTAGTTGAAAGTCAGACTTAGCATGGAGAAATCATTCGATCCACTTTTAGCGTCCTACCTGTGGTTGGGGATGCAGAGGTGTGTTCACCTATGGCCATCCTGATATATAACAGCACTATATGTGTGTGTGTGTGTGTGTTTATGTGTTTATATCGGTCTGTACATATACATGCACATACACCTACATGCTTATTTACATTTCCCATACCGTTGAAACACCGCCACTTACCGTCGTACATACACACTTGCATACCCGCTTACGTCTAGGGTTGCTACCTTTTCAAATGGCCAAACATTTTCGGGACACACATCAGATTTTACAGGCTGACACATTGCCACGGTCAGTATAAAGGTTTGAACTTTACTTATTTGCCTAAATGAAAGCTTATTCTTGTAGCAGTTTAGTTGCTTATTCTGTTTCTTGTAACATTTAAGTTTACAGGCTGACACATTGCCACGGTCAGTATAAAGGTTTGAACTTTACTTATTTGCCTAAATGAAAGCTTATTCTTGTAGCAGTTTAGTTGCTTATTCTGTTTCTTGTAACATTTAAGTATTTTACATACAGAAATAACTGTTTTATGCAACTGTTACATGAAATATGGGACATAAGTATTTCCTACAATCACAGGACATTTGCCATTGTATTATATTTGGTCAGGACACAACTGCCCAAAAAGGGACTGTCCCTCGCAAAGTGGGACAGGTAGTAACCCTACTTACATCTGCCTTAAAGCACCTTAATCACCCTATATTCAACTGCCACTATGCAAATGTGTACGGTATATATTCCCGATAATGCACATAGGGAGACACGCATCACGGTCAGGTGTTTAATCCCGGGTCGTAGGTTCTGCAGGACTGGCTGGAGGCTGAGCAGCCTTGTGGACAACTACTGCTCGTACAACTTGCGTCCAGATGTATACAGGACTGGACATTGTGTTGTGACACCAAGTTTAATGTTTAGAACAGATACTTATCCCATTAGGGATATCCATAAATTGTGGGGACTGATGACCTTCTTTGGCTTTATGGCAATAAGGTAGGGTTATACATGCAAGGGATACATAGTTTGCAATCCTGAGACTGCCTAGGGTGAAACTGCCTACTAGATATGGGTAGGGGTCACTATGTGCAGATATGGCTGCGCCTATATAGCAGCCCGAGTATGGGTGGTTTTGGTGGACGTTCAGGAAGGGGAGGTGGTGTGCTCTGAAGGGGATGATGGGTATTCAATTATGTATCCATGTGTGTTGGGGTTGGATGGCTCAGTTCAGGCCAGACCATTATATGGGTATGTGCCGGTAACGTTTCTGTGCATGTGTATTGCACTTTTTAATGTTCATATGTTTGTGGGATTGTATTGCGGATGTGAATATTTGTTCTTTGGTTATCTTCCTGATTCACCCACTGCTCCCTTGTAGACCTCCTGTTCACCTATTGTGCATCCAACCCAGTTTCCCCTTGGCGAATTATTACATTACCCGTCACCCCCCACCCCCATATTCCACAGACACCATCCATCCCTTCTCTAGTTGATGGCCCATGGCACAGTCAACAGAACACATTGCGTACACTACATATCTCTGGTACCAATATGGTTGTGAGGACTACCCTAGCATTTCTGATCATCCACATGCTGTACTTCACGCACATAGGTACATGCAAATACTTATCTTTCATGACATGGTAGGTAGACCCGGGTAATACCCGTTCATCTATGGGCCATCCTGACAAGGACGACTTGGACCACAGATGGGCAGATATTGGGCAAATGCTCTGACCATTGGTATGGCTGCCACCTTTTCATATGACCAGGATGGGACATTTTTGGGACACACATCAGAGTTTACAGGCCAACACATACCCACGGTCAATACAAAGGATAGTACTTTAGTTTTATGCCTAAATATAAGCTTTTATTGTTGTAGCAGTGTAGTTGCTTATTCTGTTTTGTTTACTTGCTTATTTTGTTTCTTGTAACATTTAGGTATTTTATATATGGAAATAAGTATTGTATAGGACTATTACATAAAATATGGGACATAATTATGTCCTACTATCGCAGGACATTTGATATTTATAATGATTTTGGCATGGACACACCTGCCTAGAGGGGGACTGTCCCTGACAATGTAGGACAGGTGGTAACCCTAACCATTGGGCTAGGCTTAGGAATTGGCGGTGCGCTAACACGATGCATTCTGCTTCCACTTGGTATAACTATCAACACTACAATGGAATATGGGCACGGGGTTTTAAACATCATTTGTTCGAGGGACGGGGACTCAATATTCAGCTACGTGCCTTTGTGTTTACTTTTTATTTTGTTGTTTGCAAAAATGTCTTGTATGCTTTGCATACATTTCAGTATCCACGGACACTGACAGGAGTGATTACTATTAGAGGCAGGCTGTACTAGTCAGCGTTTTAGGTTGCGCGTATGCAGCCGACATGTTCACGCCTCCGTGCAGTGCTTGGACACGCCCCCTGCACTCGTACACATTTCCTGTGCACATGGCCATTACGGCAGTGTGCCTTCATTAATATGCATGTGGTGCTGCTGTGTCATCTCTACACTGCACGGTCGGTGCAAGGCTAACACCATCCTTGCGCTGAGCTTCATGAATCTTGGGGATTGTGTTAAAAATAGAAAGAGAAAAATTATATATATATATATATATATATATATATATATATATATATATATATACATACACAGAGACACACATACACACACACACACACACACACACACACACACACACACACACACACACACACGTCTTCTGATCGAAAGTACACTTTTCTGAATGACAGATAGGCAACTCCACTTTAGTGAAAGTGCACTTACATGAAAATGCACTTTCATGAACAACACTTTCATGAAGAATGGTCACTAATTCCAGGATCCTGTTGTAGTTCAGGTGTGGAGAGTTTTACTTGCTGTTGAGGTTTGTAATGGGAGGGAAACCATTACTGTTGAGAAAACTTGTTGTTATAGATTGTGGTACAATAAAGATTTATTTATTTAACATTTGTTTACTGGGAAAATCCGACTTGGAATGAAGCCATTTTTCAGCAGAGGCCCAGGGAGAAATGCTCCAAATGCATATATTTGAAACATGGAAGGAAACTGGAGCACCAGGAAGGAAACACATATGAACATTGGGAGGACACAAGCACTCCACACAGAAGGCAGTCCAGCCAAGAATCGAACTGGAGAACCTCTTGTTGTGAGGCAACAACACTGCCATTTCACCACTGCACCATTGCCTAAGGAAGTGTACCATTTTCCCCACTGTAGTGCAATCTCTGCATTAGTCTGTATTAGTAGTGGGGGTGTGTGGAGCACAGCCCCATACATGGGAGGTGCAGGGGGGCTTGCTGCCCTGCAAAAATGTGTTTGCAGAATTTGTTGTTTTGTTTTTGATTTTTGATAATGTGTTGTTCCAAAAGTGCATTTTCATTTAAGTTTACTTTTGCTAAAGTGGAGTCGGCTATCTGTCATTCAAAAAAGTGTACTTTCAATCAGAAAACAGTAGAACCATATACAGAGCATAACAAATATGAAGGAGAATATGAGTGTTTTAAAATAATGGGGACAACTCAAAAACATGTTTTTTATGGACAAGAAGGACATTTGATAAGTAGCCATGACAAAAGAAAATTGTATATTTGTGTGGAAATGGGACATGATGTAAAAATGTGAATTGAAATGTCATAAATGTAATAAAATTGGACATTTATGGATGAATTGTAAAGATAAACATAACAGTAAGGAAAAAGAAAAAAAAGAGAACAAAATGAAAAAAAGTAATTTTTAGAAGTAATAGAAATAGAAGAAAATATTAAGGCATTGGAGAAAGTTTTGAAATAAGAGATGAAGAAGACATAAATCGAGAGGCAGTAAAAGAAAAAAATTCTATTGGTAAAAGGGTAAAAGATAGAAAAGGAAATCTAAAGAGATAAGTACAAAAGAAAAAAGGAAAGGAAACCGATGAACAAGACTAATTACTTGGTTTTGGTAAAATGTTCAAGGCATTTGACTCACAGACACAAAGTACAGTGTTTGATTCTAACCATTGGGTAGAAACTTGGGAAGGCTTAGAATGGCCTATTAGGAAAGCTAGCCTAATAATTAGCTATGAACTTATGAAACTGTGAATCTGAGAAAAATGGTATATGAAAATATGAATCATATTAAGAATATAGTAAGAAAAATATGGATTTCTGTGTAGTGTGATACATGTGATGTAGATGGAATTATATTAGAAGACACAAGATTTTTAACAAATGAAGAAAGATTTCAAAAAGGGAAACTATGGGAAGGAAAGATAATCTGGAATTAGGGAAATGAGAGATGTTCTTGAATAGCCTGAAGGGTTAATATTTCCAGTTCTGTTAACATATGCAGATGACATTATAATAATTAAAAAAAAAACAGAAAATAAAATTTGAATTAAAAAGTAATAGCACAAATGTGTGTCTAGTGGTGATAAGGATGGCTTTAAATAAAGAAAAAAGTAAAGGTTTAGGTGATGTAGTAAAGACTGGGGTAATATTTTACAATGAATGAAATTTTTGTGTTAGGTGTAAAATTTGGGAATGAAGATGCAAGTACAATTCAATGGGAAAAATAGCAGAAGAAATAAAACAAATCTGTCTTTTCTGGAGAACATATCAACTATCCTTAAAGAAAAATGACTTATTTGATAAATTCAGTACTGATGGGGAAAATAGCATGCTTAGCTAGTATATTTTGTGTTGTCAACAGTATTTGAAATGGACTTATTGCAGATGATTTTTTTTTTTCATTTATATGTGATTCTAGATTAAACCCAGTAAAAAAGAGGAGTTTCATATGTAAATAAAGAAGGAGGTTTGTGGTAAATTAACCCAGTGGTATATGCTGCTTCATAAAATTAGTAGTAAAAGTGTATAAATATATGTATGGCAAAATTCGTGGTATGGTAAAAAAACAGAAAACGAGTATATTAATGAAGAAGTAAATTACTATCAAGAAAAAATATTTTTGTAGAAAATAAAAAATGATAATATAGAAAAAGATAGAAAAGTATGGTTTAAGAATGTAACGATAAAACATTACTATGTAAAAACATGGGAAAATCTAACAGGTGAAAAAATAAAGCTATAAAAATAAGAATAAAATGGTATAGGGGTGTAAGGGACTTGGCCTTGCAAAAAAACAAGAACATGGGAATATTTTGTCCTTTTGGATTTCTGGCATTTTTTTTTTTCATTCTGTTGAAATGTCAACTTTCAGTAAGTCTGTGTTTCATAGTAGAACCCTGTGCAGCAATTCATATCTATTATGATGTTCTAAATCCTACAATTTAACAGCATTTTTTCCTCTTCACTTTCTCCCCTTTATCATTTAGAACTCCCCTGCTCAGCTCTTTTTCATTTATGTTGTTGTCATCTTCTACAGTTTATTTCCCACCCATTTTTATTACATTCTTCATCCAGATTTATATTCTTTGTTATCCTCTTCTGTATTATTTTTCTTGCCCTTTACCTAATTACTGACAATCATTACCAAAGTGCTCTGTTTGCTTGCATTTTGTGAAATACATTTAATATGCTAACATCAATTGCATTGTCTTTTCATGTATTTATTTATTAAATAGAATTATTTCTCCTAACAATATAAAAAAACACAGTGCCTTTTGGCGATTCAATATTTATAAATCATGAAAAATTTCACATTTCATTCAGACTCTGATAGTCATTCATATCTCCCATGTCTTGATATTTGCATCCAATTTACCTCTGCTATATGAACAAAATAGTTCTTTCCATGGTAAATCATCTTTCATTTCATCACACAACTCCATTACTTTCAACCACATTAAAGCCCTTCACCAATTAGCTGCTATTTCATCATCATTTCTTTCATAATTTGAGTCTGCAAATGTTTATCAGTAGACTCCATTACAACTATTTAGTTTTTCCCTCAAAAATATTTCCAATATGCTTTATAATTTGCATCAAGTTGAACATGGCCTCTAGCTCATTTGCCAAGTCCCCCTCCACCCTCCTGAAGTAAAGCCTGACATCTTTTCCAGTGGAAAGAGTAGGGGAAGTTTCCCTTTGTCCTGGAGATATTTCACTTAGTCATTATGAATACCAAGTCAGGTCTCCTCCAAAAAGAGGCTGAATGGCCTACTGGGACTAACCCAGTCAGCAGAGGGTAAATAAAAAAAAAATCATAAAATAGCTGGAATAGTTCACCACCCAGGAGAATGAGAGGTTACTGAAGGCCTTTCACAAACATGGCATGTACATCCTGGATGATAATAAAACATGCCAACTTTTGGGAACCCTGAGTAGGAGGGAGTAGTTCAAGCCATCAGTGCTGTGGGTAGCCATAACAGGGCTCAAATGCAGTAATCCGCAATTGTCACAAATAGAATACTGCAGATCAGGACCAAGGCATAGGACATTGCCAGGGACAGGTCCATCAAGAAAGTGGACCACCAGCACAGAAGTGGATCACACAAATGGAACCGTTTCTGTTATCCTTGGCTAGGATGAGTGAGTACACCCACATTCCTATTGGTGGCTTGGCTATGGAAGCTGAGCTGTTGATGACTGCCCCAATGTCTGTAAATGTGGCTGCACCACATTGTTACCGGCTATTACTAACGTGATTGCACCACATTACTAATAGCCAGCCCTTTTTATGTTTTACACTGACCTGCAAGTGAGAAGGACTTATTCAGCCCAATAGTTGTGCATATCTGTTCTCCAGGTACATCAGGGCTGTGATCGCAACACTCTGCACTACAAAGTATGCATGTGCCCATATGTTATTCATGGAACTGTCATGTACCAGTATGCAAGTCACTGACTGGATGTGTGAAGCATATATTCCAGCACTGATACATGTATGCAGGACTGTATGCTTCATACTTCTATCCAGTCAAGCATATATCCCATCGCTGACACATGTATTTTATCTTAATGCTTTCACAAGTTGCACTAATGATGGGTGTAGCATAACAGAACCGAACATGCTTGACCAACAAATCATGTGTGAATTACAGTTATGGCAACATTTCACAATGTAGGACAGGTGGTAACCCTAACCATTGGGCTAGGCTTAGGAATTGGCGGTGCGCTAACACGATGCATTCTGCTTCCACTTGGTATAACTATCAACACTACAATGGAATATGGGCACGGGGTTTTAAACATCATTTGTTCGAGGGACGGGGACTCAATATTCAGCTACGTGCCTTTGTGTTTACTTTTTATTTTGTTGTTTGCAAAAATGTCTTGTATGCTTTGCATACATTTCAGTATCCACGGACACTGACAGGAGTGATTACTATTAGAGGCAGGCTGTACTAGTCAGCGTTTTAGGTTGCGCGTATGCAGCCGACATGTTCACGCCTCCGTGCAGTGCTTGGACACGCCCCCTGCACTCGTACACATTTCCTGTGCACATGGCCATTACGGCAGTGTGCCTTCATTAATATGCATGTGGTGCTGCTGTGTCATCTCTACACTGCACGGTCGGTGCAAGGCTAACACCATCCTTGCGCTGAGCTTCATGAATCTTGGGGATTGTGTTAAAAATAGAAAGAGAAAAATTATATATATATATATATATATATATATATATATATATATATATACACACACACACACACACACACACACACACACACACACACACACACACACACACACACACACACACACACACGTCTTCTGATCGAAAGTACACTTTTCTGAATGACAGATAGGCAACTCCACTTTAGTGAAAGTGCACTTACATGAAAATGCACTTTCATGAACAACACTTTCATGAAGAATGGTCACTAATTCCAGGATCCTGTTGTAGTTCAGGTGTGGAGAGTTTTACTTGCTGTTGAGGTTTGTAATGGGAGGGAAACCATTACTGTTGAGAAAACTTGTTGTTATAGATTGTGGTACAATAAAGATTTATTTATTTAACATTTGTTTACTGGGAAAATCCGACTTGGAATGAAGCCATTTTTCAGCAGAGGCCCAGGGAGAAATGCTCCAAATGCATATATTTGAAACATGGAAGGAAACTGGAGCACCAGGAAGGAAACACATATGAACATTGGGAGGACACAAGCACTCCACACAGAAGGCAGTCCAGCCAAGAATCGAACTGGAGAACCTCTTGTTGTGAGGCAACAACACTGCCATTTCACCACTGCACCATTGCCTAAGGAAGTGTACCATTTTCCCCACTGTAGTGCAATCTCTGCATTAGTCTGTATTAGTAGTGGGGGTGTGTGGAGCACAGCCCCATACATGGGAGGTGCAGGGGGACTTGCTGCCCTGCAAAAATGTGTTTGCAGAATTTGTTGTTTTGTTTTTGATTTTTGATAATGTGTTGTTCCAAAAGTGCATTTTCATTTAAGTTTACTTTTGCTAAAGTGGAGTCGGCTATCTGTCATTCAAAAAAGTGTACTTTCAATCAGAAAACAGTAGAACCATATACAGAGCATAACAAATATGAAGGAGAATATGAGTGTTTTAAAATAATGGGGACAACTCAAAAACATGTTTTTTATGGACAAGAAGGACATTTGATAAGTAGCCATGACAAAAGAAAATTGTATATTTGTGTGGAAATGGGACATGATGTAAAAAATGTGAATTGAAATGTCATAAATGTAATAAAATTGGACATTTATGGATGAATTGTAAAGATAAACATAACAGTAAGGAAAAAGAAAAAAAGAGAACAAAATGAAAAAAAGTAATTTTTAGAAGTAATAGAAATAGAAGAAAATATTAAGGCATTGGAGAAAGTTTTGAAATAAGAGATGAAGAAGACATAAATCGAGAGGCAGTAAAAGAAAAAAAAATTCTATTGGTAAAAGGGTAAAAGATAGAAAAAGGAAATCTAAAGAGATAAGTACAAAAGAAAAAAAGGAAAGGAAACCGATGAACAAGACTAATTACTTGGTTTTGGTAAAATGTTCAAGGCATTTGACTCACAGACACAAAGTACAGTGTTTGATTCTAACCATTGGGTAGAAACTTGGGAAGGCTTAGAATGGCCTATTAGGAAAGCTAGCCTAATAATTAGCTATGAACTTATGAAACTGTGAATCTGAGAAAAATGGTATATGAAAATATGAATCATATTAAGAATATAGTAAGAAAAATATGGATTTCTGTGTAGTGTGATACATGTGATGTAGATGGAATTATATTAGAAGACACAAGATTTTTAACAAATGAAGAAAGATTTCAAAAAGGGAAACTATGGGAAGGAAAGATAATCTGGAATTAGGGAAATGAGAGATGTTCTTGAATAGCCTGAAGGGTTAATATTTCCAGTTCTGTTAACATATGCAGATGACATTATAATAATTAAAAAAACAGAAAATAAAATTTGAATTAAAAAGTAATAGCACAAATGTGTGTCTAGTGGTGATAAGGATGGCTTTAAATAAAGAAAAAGTAAAGGTTTAGGTGATGTAGTAAAGACTGGGGTAATATTTTACAATGAATGAAATTTTTGTGTTAGGTGTAAAATTTGGGAATGAAGATGCAAGTACAATTCAATGGGAAAATAGCAGAAGAAATAAAACAAATCTGTCTTTTCTGGAGAACATATCAACTATCCTTAAAGAAAAATGACTTATTTGATAAATTCAGTACTGATGGGGAAAATAGCATGCTTAGCTAGTATATTTTGTGTTGTCAACAGTATTTGAAATGGACTTATTGCAGATGATTTTTTTTTTCATTTATATGTGATTCTAGATTAAACCCAGTAAAAAAGAGGAGTTTCATATGTAAATAAAGAAGGAGGTTTGTGGTAAATTAACCCAGTGGTATATGCTGCTTCATAAAATTAGTAGTAAAAGTGTATAAATATATGTATGACAAAATTCGTGGTATGGTAAAAAAACAGAAAACGAGTATATTAATGAAGAAGTAAATTACTATCAAGAAAAAATATTTTTGTAGAAAATAAAAAATGATAATATAGAAAAAGATAGAAAAGTATGGTTTAAGAATGTAACGATAAAACATTACTATGTAAAAACATGGGAAAATCTAACAGGTGAAAAAATAAAGCTATAAAAATAAGAATAAAATGGTATAGGGGTGTAAGGGACTTGGCCTTGCAAAAAAACAAGAACATGGGAATATTTTGTCCTTTTGGATTTCTGGCATTTTTTTTTTTCATTCTGTTGAAATGTCAACTTTCAGTAAGTCTGTGTTTCATAGTAGAACCCTGTGCAGCAATTCATATCTATTATGATGTTCTAAATCCTACAATTTAACAGCATTTTTTCCTCTTCACTTTCTCCCCTTTATCATTTAGAACTCCCCTGCTCAGCTCTTTTTCATTTATGTTGTTGTCATCTTCTACAGTTTATTTCCCACCCATTTTTATTACATTCTTCATCCAGATTTATATTCTTTGTTATCCTCTTCTGTATTATTTTTCTTGCCCTTTACCTAATTACTGACAATCATTACCAAAGTGCTCTGTTTGCTTGCATTTTGTGAAATACATTTAATATGCTAACATCAATTGCATTGTCTTTTCATGTATTTATTTATTAAATAGAATTATTTCTCCTAACAATATAAAAAAACACAGTGCCTTTTGGCGATTCAATATTTATAATTCATGAAAAATTTCACATTTCATTCAGACTCTGATAGTCATTCATATCTCCCATGTCTTGATATTTGCATCCAATTTACCTCTGCTATATGAACAAAATAGTTCTTTCCATGGTAAATCATCTTTCATTTCATCACACAACTCCATTACTTTCAACCACATTAAAGCCCTTCACCAATTAGCTGCTATTTCATCATCATTTCTTTCATAATTTGAGTCTGCAAATGTTTATCAGCAGACTCCATTACAACTATTTAGTTTTTCCCTCAAAAATATTTCCAATATGCTTTATAATTTGCATCAAGTTGAACATGGCCTCTAGCTCATTTGCCAAGTCCCCCTCCACCCTCCTGAAGTAAAGCCTGACATCTTTTCCAGTGGAAAGAGTAGGGGAAGTTTCCCTTTGTCCTGGAGATATTTCACTTAGTCATTATGAATACCAAGTCAGGTCTCCTCCAAAAAGAGGCTGAACGGCCTACTGGGACTAACCCAGTCAGCAGAGGGTAAATAAAAAAAAAAATCATAAAATAGCTGGAATAGTTCACCACCCAGGAGAATGAGAGGTTACTGAAGGCCTTTCACAAACATGGCATGTACATCCTGGATGATAATAAAACATGCCAACTTTTGGGAACCCTGAGTAGGAGGGAGTAGTTCAAGCCATCAGTGCTGTGGGTAGCCATAACAGGGCTCAAATGCAGTAATCCGCAGTTGTCACAAATAGAATACTGCAGATCAGGACCAAGGCATAGGACATTGCCAGGGACAGGTCCATCAAGAAAGTGGACCACCAGCACAGAAGTGGATCACACAAATGGAACCGTTTCTGTTATCCTTGGCTAGGATGAGTGAGTACACCCACATTCCTATTGGTGGCTTGGCTATGGAAGCTGAGCTGTTGATGACTGCCCCAATGTCTGTAAATGTGGCTGCACCACATTGTTACCGGCTATTACTAACGTGATTGCACCACATTACTAATAGCCAGCCCTTTTTATGTTTTACACTGACCTGCAAGTGAGAAGGACTTATTCAGCCCAATAGTTGTGCATATCTGTTCTCCAGGTACATCAGGGCTGTGATCGCAACACTCTGCACTACAAAGTATGCATGTGCCCATATGTTATTCATGGAACTGTCATGTACCAGTATGCAAGTCACTGACTGGATGTGTGAAGCATATATTCCAGCACTGATACATGTATGCAGGACTGTATGCTTCATACTTCTATCCAGTCAAGCATATATCCCATCGCTGACACATGTATTTTATCTTAATGCTTTCACAAGTTGCACTAATGATGGGTGTAGCATAACAGAACCGAACATGCTTGACCAACAAATCATGTGTGAATTACAGTTATGGCAACATTTCACACTCAGATGACTTAGTGACACTATAAATGGAATTCCATGAAACCCACTCCTCACTTACTGCAAGTATCAGACTTTGCAGTACTGAACACACTTTCTAAATGTAAGCTACCTGCATATGGGAATCAATCCTACTAAAATACAGTCACTCCCTTCCTACTAAACCATTTTGACCAATGTAAAAAAAAACATTGAATCCTGTGGTCTGCAATAACTAGAGTAAATTAAATACGTTTCCTTCCCTCTAGGTTTTCATTGTCTTCACTCTTCTTCTTCTTGTTCTTTCAGCTGCTCCCGTTAGGGGTCACCACCGCAAATCAACTGTTTCCATTTCTTCCTGTCCTCTTCATCTTGCTCTGTCACACCAACCACCTGCATGTCCTCTCTCACCACATCCATAAACCTTATCTTAGGCCTTCCTCTTGCTCCTTGTTACCTGGCAGCTTCATCCTTAGTATCTTTTTCCCAATATACTCTGCATCCCTCCTCATCACATGTCCAAACCAATGTAATCTTGCCTCTCTGGCTTTGTCTCCAAACCTTCCAACCTGGGCTGACCCTCTAATATACTTATTCCTAATCCTGTCCATCCTCATCACACCCAGTGCAAATCATAACATCTTCAACTCTGCCACGTCAAGCTCTGACTCCTGCCTTTTTGTCAATGCCACTGTCTCCAACTCATATAACATAGCTGGTCTCACTACCCTCTTGCAGACCTTCCCTTTCACTCTTACTGGTACTCGTCTGTCACAAATCACTCCTGATACTCTTCTCCACCCACTCCATCCTGCCTGCACATTCTTCTTCACCTCTCTTCCACACTCACCACTACTCTAAACTGTTGATCCCAAGTACTTAAACTCATCCACCTTTGCCACCTCTACTCCTTGCATCCTCACCATTCCTCTATCCTCCCTCTCATTAACACACATATATTCTGTCTTAGTCCTGCTGACCTTCATTCTTCTTCTCTCTAGAGCATATCTCCATCTCTCCAGGGTCTCCTCTACCTGTTCCCTATTCTCACTACAGATCACAATGTCATCTGCAAACATCATAATCCACGGGGACTCCTGACTGAGCTTGTCTGTCAACCTGTCCACCACCATTGCAAATAAAAAAGGGCTCAGAGCTGATCCTTGATGTAATCCCACCTCCACCTTAAACGCATCCGTCACTCTCACTGCAGACCTCACGGCTGTCACACTACCCTCGTACATATCCTGTACCACTCTTACATACTTCTCTGACACTCCCGACTTCCTCATACAATACCACAACTCCTCTCTAGGCACCCTGTCATGCTTTTGCTAAATCCACAAAGACACAATGCAACTCCTTCTGACCTTCTCTGTACTTCTCCATCAACACTCTCAGGGCAATCATCACATCTGTAGTGCTCTTTCCTGGCATAAAACCATACTGCTGATCACTAATCATCACCTCCCTTCTTAACCTAGCTTCCACTACTCTTTCCCATAACTTCATGCTGTGACTGATCAGTTTAAGTTACTACAGCTCTGCACATCACCCTTATTTTTAAAAATCGGTACCAAAACACTTTTTCTCCATTCCTCAGGCATCCTCTCACTATCCAAGATTTCATTAAACAATCTAGTTAAAAACTCCACTGCCATTTTACCTAAACACCTCCATGCTTCCACAGGTATGTCATCTGGACCAACAGCCTTTCTGTTCTTCATCCTCTTCATAGCTATCCTTACTTCCTTGAAAGATGAAGAAACTGCAACGAACCACCATGAATTAAAAGGTACAAAATTTAATGAGAAACTAGCGCTTTCACGCACACTCAGGTGCGCTTCATCAGGTTACTTACTTACTTAACTATCCTTACTTCCTCCTTGCTAATCCACTGCACTTCATGATTCACTATCCGCACATCATCCAAGCTTCTCTTCCTCTCATTCTTTTCATTTATCAACCCCTCAGAGCACTCTTTCCATCTGCTCAACACACTCTCATCGCTTGTGAGTATGTTTCCCTCATTATCCTTTATCACCCTTACCTGCTGCATATCATTACTAGCTCGGTCCCTCTGTCTAGCCAATTGGTACAGGTCCTTTTCTCCCTCCTTAGTGTCCAACCTTTTATACAACTCTTCATACGTCTTATCCTTAGCCTTCACCACCTCACTCTTTGTCATGCACCTCATCTCCTTATACTCTTGTCTACTTTCTTCATCTCTTTGACAATCCCACTTCTTCTTCGCCAGCCTCTTTCTCTGTATATTCTCCTGTACTTCTTCATTCCACCACCAGGTCTCCTTGTCCTCCTTCCTCTTTCCAGATGTCACACCAAGCACCTTTCTAGTCACCTCTCTTACTAGCTCTGCTGTAGTTACCCAGCTATTCGGTAACTCTTCACTGCCACCCAGTGCCTGTCTTAACTCTTCCCTGAACATCACCTCACAATTACCCTTTTTCAATTTCCACCATTTGATCCTTGGTGCTGCCCTCACATTCATCTTCCTCTTCTTGATCACCAATGTCATCCTACAAACCACCATCCTATGCGGCCTAACTACACTTTCCCCTGCCACCACTTTACAGTCTCCAATCTCCTTCAGACTAGCCCTTCTACTTAAGATATAATCCACTTGTGTGCATCATCCTCCTCTCTTGTATGTCACCCTATACTCCTCCCTCTTGTTAAATTACGTATTCATCACAGCCATGTCCATCCTTTTCGCAAAATCCATTACCATCTGACCTTTTGCATTCCTTTGCTTAACACCATACCTACCCATCACTTCCTCATCCCCTCTGTTCCCTTCACCAACATGACCATTGAAATCTGCTCCAATCACCAGTCTCTCACCCTTGGGTACAGTCATCACCACTTCATCCAACTCACTCCAAAATTTTTCTTTCTCATCCATTGCACACCCAACTTGTGGAGCATATGCACTAACAACATTTATCATTACACCGTCAATTTCCAGCTTCATAAACATCACTCTATCCGACACTCTTTTCACCTCCATTCATTCATTCATTCATTTTCTTCACTCTATACTCTGTTATTCTACCCATGAAGTCACAGTGATAATGGAGAACACTGGACTGTTAAGTCGAGGTCAAGAATGTAGTGCCATTTTCTGTTATCTCAATATATATGCTGGACTATGATGTGTTTTTATTCAGTTTAAATGCTAATAGAACAGCTGTTACATCACCATTCTTTTTTTAAGAAAGAAGAATGAAACTTTAATGCCTGTCATTGACTGCAATCAATAGTGGTTTCCCAGAAAATCAAACTCTTTTCTTGGGCAAGGGCAACAATACAATGCGACACAATCAAGGTGTGTTACAAAGTTAAAAAGAACAACAGTTTTACAATGAATGTGCATCTTCTGAAAGGTAACAAGTATGAGTATGAGGGACAGTACAAAAATATGAGTCGAAACTCAGAAATGTTAAAACAATAACAGAACAATATGATTTTTTTATCAACATGATGCATTTTTCCTTAAAATAAGTAGTGTGAAACTCTAATGTCTGACATTATTGACTGAAAGTAATCTTCAGTGGTTTACCAGAAAATCAGTAATTTTTACAAGGGACAAGGCAAAAGTAAGGGGCACCATTTTAGTCATTTTGCAAAATCTAACAGCTGTACAAGTGCTTTATGTTATCTATAAAAGCTATCAAACTCTACTGCTGTAACATTCAAAGCAGCACAATACCAATCGAATGCAGTCCAGTGTTCTCCATTATTGCAGAAATATCTCTCTGCCTCCTTTCCTCCTCATTTTCCCTCCATCCTTTCACTCTCCGTCATTGTTTTCTTCTGCTTCTACCTTTCTTCCCTTACATTTAAGTATATATATTGTATACAATGAATACAAAAAACAGATTCCATCCATCAGCCATACTGTACCCAGTGTGGGCAGGGATGTTGGTGGAAACCAATGTTCTGATTCCATGTCTTTTCTTGACTAGGGACCTCGCATCCATCAGTGGTTGCGCAGGACAATGATCCAGGCAGAAGCAGCTGCTATACATACCATGGTAAAGATGATGACTATGGTGCACTGCCTGTATTAGGAAAATCAAGAGCTGCATGGAATGTGGGGTTCAGGTATACCTGTTTCTACTCCTAGCACATTAACTTGAGTGAAGACTGCTGTACATGGAAAGTCTTGGTATTCAGAATGGAGGAGTGCTGTGCTCATAATGCTGGATTTGTACACCTCTGAATCCCTCTGCTTTGTTTGATTTTGTCATTTGCATAAGCAATGACTCTCATTTGTACAAAGGCACCAATTTACATGATATTGCACAATCGTTTGCATGCCATGAACATCACTCTACATCACCCACAGTGCCATTGTACTACGTGTCTCTGAATTACCCTCCATTATCATGACCACTCATTTCTCTACTTAACTTAAAGTTATATGTGTCATACTCTCCCATTATCAGTGTGCTAGGTACACAAGAATATCTTGGGGGGATATAAAATCATCACTTATAACTTGCAAGCAAAGTTGAATCTTAAATGGCTTTACAACCCAGAGGTTTAAGTGTAGAACTCCATTTTGTGTTTTGATCATCTTGAATGGTGCTTATTAAAAATATTTTTCTTTAACTGATACAGAATAGTGATTTGTGTATTTCTTGTGTTCATGTGGTGATTATTGCTGTTGATTTTAACTTATTTAAGAGTAAGCACTTTCTTGCTCCTGAAATGACTCAGAAGCAGAATAGTTCTGGACTCGAACAATAAAACTTATATTCCTACACTATATTTACATTATTTTTAGTGTGCATCCTGCCATGAAACTGATAGGTGTATGTTACTACTATTAAGGGAATTTTGGGTTTCTCACACAGTGGGGATGGGGAGTACAAGCTTGAGTATTTTTTCAAGGTCACACAGTCTCTTCTCCCTCTTAAGGTCGGTGTGTTTAGTATTTGGGTGGGAAACCTTGTCCATGATTGCACCCCACATAAACCATATTATAAGTTTGTCTGTTGTCCTTATTTTTTACTTTCCACATAAACTGTATAATAATTTTGTTTATATTCTTTCTAAAATAAATGAATCACCAACCAGTAGTAATAAATTCACCAGGAATCAGGAAACTATGCTATAACAACTTGATTTATTGATAAACACAATGGTTGAGCGCTTTCCACAGTACAAGACTGTCTTCATCAGAACAGCGTATGATAAAATTCATTAGCTTATATACAAAAAAACACTCTGAAAACCCGCCCATAATAGCAATTAATCAATTAAGTCCTTAACATTAAGTTAATAAAACAAACTTAACTCACAACATAAACTGCCATATATTGAAATACATACTTAAAATAAAAATCAATATATAATCTCTGTGCAGTGAAAAATATTACAAACAATCCCTTTCAGTGGTCATGCGAGCAGCCCGTAGGGTTTAATGTATTTGCTATATTTATTATTGTTCTACTTTTGCTTTGTTCCCCATTGTACAAATATTTGTAGTATTCTATACATTTATACTTTTCATTTCTGTATATAACATTCCTACACAAGGTTTAACATCACTTGTATTATTTACAAATTACTACTACATATAGCATGTAGTACCCTACATACACATATATTCCTAATATAAGTTTTTCCTTTTACATACAGATATACATATATATATATTTTTTTCAAAAGTGTTAGGATTTTTTAGAATCAATAGAAAATTTATTTATTTATTCATTTTATAATGTTGAAATACTGATTAGTTAGGTTTTATATTTCCTACAGGCATTTTATACTTGTGCAATTGATTGTATTTGTAATATTTTTCACTGCACAGAGATTATATATTGATTTTTATTTTAAGTATGTATTTCAATATATGGCAGTTTATGTTGTGAGTTAAGTTTGTTTTATTAACTTAATGTTAAGGACTTAATTGATTAATTGCTATTATGGGCGGGTTTTCAGAGTGTTTTTTTGTATATAAGCTAATGAATTTTATCATACGCTGTTCTGATGAAGACAGTCTTGTACTGTGGAAAGCGCTCAACCATTGTGTTTATCAATAAATCAAGTTGTTATAGCATAGTTTCCTGATTCCTGGTGAATTTATTACTACTGGTTGGTGATTCATTTACTTGTTGATCACTGGGACACCCCTGTTTCGTTCTTTCTAAAATAATTTGGTGATGTTGGTAGATGTTGCTTTTAACATAAGCAGTATGTTAAAAATGTGTCTTTTCCTAGTAAAGGAAGATGGAGTCTTTACTAGATGTGGTAGTCACCACAGAGTTGTTGTTGGAGTGGTCTGTCCTCACGTTTAGCCTATGGTTAATGTCTCCTAGCAATGGTGTGCCTCTGTTGTCCGTCAGCAAAATGTATCATCTAAAGGTAAGGTTTTTTTCTATTTGATCTTCAATGCTGATCTGTTTATGGAAAATGTATTTTTCTTTGTCTTTTCTTTTCTTTTTTTAACATTTAGTTTTAGAGCTGAGAATCTGTGAAAATACCGCAAGATGCTATAAAATATTACTAGGTCTAACATTAATATGTGTGTACTTTCCCATTCACACATGCTGTCAAATGCATAAGGCCAGTGTTGGAGTGGGGTTTTATTTTGAGGGAAAGATGATTACCACTGTATATCCATTTTTCTAGTGGGAAGTGTTTGGAGACTGTGGTGTCCATCATTACTGTAGATAGATATACTACTCTGATTGGTGTTACGCTGTTGTGTTACTGGATGATGGGTAGTCATATGTTTATAATGTTTTCCACAAATAGTCCCAAATTACAGAATAAAAAGATTGGTCAAAAACTACTGATGTAGCTAATGCAAAGGAAAGATAAAGCCTAGAATCATGGGTAACATTTATGAGTAAATGTCAAGGGTGTTTGCTGGTCCAAATTGTAATAAACCCTGCTTAGTTTTTTCAGACTACATACTGGACTATTGTTTGAAACCTGACTGCTATTAGCCAAGTATAGGCTTTTGTTCCTACGCTGACATGGCATATTGGACAGTACTTAGATACATCTAATTTGTTTTTGCTTGGCTTTGGATTACAATAATAAGTATTTCGGTGAGAGTAGGATGCTTCCCAGTGGAAAGAAAAATCATTAAATAAACATAATACTATTCAGGATAGCTTCAGGATTAACACTTTGCACAAACATGTCTATGAACTGTCTCACCATGCTGATTTCCTAGATGTGCCAACCTGAATGGCTTTCTTGGTTTAATTCAGTAGTTAACAGGTCCAGTAGTTATATCTCTTAACAGTCCAGAGTTTCACAGAATTCCAGATTTTTGTCTCATATTTGTGGTCTGTTCCTCATAAAATTTGTGGTTTTCTGGCAAATCACTGTGATTATTTGAGGATTGAAGTTAACAAATAATGACATACATTTGACTTTCATTCTTCAAATCCTTCAGAAAATGTATGTTAACACAACCCTGCTACTTTTGCAACTTTATAAGAGCAATATTTAAAATCTTTTTGGTTATTCGTCCCCCATTTTGGCAGGCCTTGTCAAGATTTCTTGCACTAAGGTTGAGAAGTATGTTACCAATATCATTTGGTTTAAGCTGAGGTAGATGAAGATTTTTTCAAAAATTTGTCAACTAAAACTGCATTTATGTTTCATATCTCCTCATGCTAGAAGTATATTTCTTTGATAAAACATTGAAAAAAAGATTTATTCATATATTGCTGATTAGGAAGGTTATCTTTTATTGTTGAAATGAAAATTCATCCATTTTCTTCTTTCACTCTATAAATCAGGTAGCTTCCAGGTTTGCAGTTTTGAGGTGAAGCCTGCATGGCTGCTCCTTTCAAATACCTATTGGCATTCACTTTTGCTGGTATGACAAGTTAAAATTACAGGCACTTATTCTCCTTCATGTTTGTGTAGTTTTCAAATATATTTGATTTGCACTACTCCACAGGCTATTTCACTGTTTATTTCCATACTCTTTCCTCTATGTTTAGTCTTTGTCATAGCTTAAGATTGACTGTAACTGACTTTCTGTAGCTGGAACTGGAAACTATCCTGCCAATTAAAATATGCAATCACTCCGGTTTGTACCCGTATGCTGACTTACACTTTGAGTGATAAAGGTTCTTGCTCCTGCATTATTCAGTATTTGTGTGTCATATCTCCATGAATGTTTACATGTGTGCATGGGCTTTATCTAACAGTGATCAGGACTCCAGAATGGTCTGCAAGTTTGCAGTGATATATTTTTTTCAATCTGTTAATTTCTATGCTTAGTTTTTTGTGGAATTAACTAGTAGTATGTTTTACTTTCTGACAGTGTTATGAGTGAAATGGAAGTGAGAGGCTCTCTGGAGAGAACTGTCTCCATATTTCACATAAGCCAAGTCCATTTTTTATTCTTTTTGGGTCATATTGTTGCATCATGCTCTGCTCATTTCTTGGGAAGATCTATCCAGTGAGTAACTATGTTAAAAGTCCACACTTAACAAGGTGGGTGTGTTATTATGATTAGATTTGAGAAGTGACAAGTGAAAATCTTTTTTTTTTTTTTTTTCAAATATAATTTTTATTACATTTCACTTCTATTTAAGTACAAGAAAAGAATGAGACAGAAAATATACATACAAGCTACTTGGAATATCAAGTTTCAGTCGTCCAAATACGATATACATAACATAAATCATCAATGTTAGGGTAACAATTATAAAGAATTGTTTAATAACCAAGCTGCTCTTAATGATCTGTAAAACAGACATTTACATAAAGATAGTATACAGCATATTGAAAATGTGACATTAAAACATTGCAACCAGATATTCTAGTCTACCTAAATAAACATTCTGTCTTGCACTATGTACAATATATACATTGATGTCACCTTAATGTTCATCTTATATGTGTTTGCCCTGACCTGTACACTGCTATTGTGGGTATTTCTATAATAATTGTCTTTAGTTTCCCTTAATTATGTAAAGTAATATTGATGGTGAAGTCCCTTGGTCATAAATCAGTTTTGTCCTAGGATTTCTAAAAGCGTTTTCCAATGTTTCTGATAGTAAGATAGTTTTTTTTTTGGCTTCTTGTAATTAATTTGCTGGCTAATAAGTATTTTATAGCTATTCCTTTAAATTCTTCCCATGTGATTTTACTTCTGTCTAACCAATTTTGGGCTATATATGATTTAATCATTGCACACAATGTGACTATGATGTGTTTATTTTCCTATGAGAAATTATTAGGGAATATATGTAAACTTGCCATTTCCCATGACAGGGTAGATTTGGTGTATCCCTTTTTTCTAACTTGGTTCTTAGCGAACACCACAGCTTGTAAACATTTTTACAGCTCCAAAAAATATGAAGGGTGTCAGCAACAGTGTTTTGGTATATGGTACAATAAGGGGAGTGGGAGGGATTAATTTTAATAAGAAAAAGTGGTGCGTGATAAGCATTGTTATTGATCATAATTTGGGTATAAATTAATTTTTTTAAGGGGGGTTAATTTCAAAGTAAGTTCAATAGCATCAGATTTTTGTTCATCGGTTATCTTATTATTTTTCTCTTCCCAAAATTTGGAATATAGAATTGCATCTTGATGTCTAATTTTTTTATTAATCTATATGTATTTGATAACATTTTAGATCTCGAAAGTAGCAGGTTAATAATTTGTTGATATACCTGCATGTCTTGGTTGTCTATTTTGACATTCATAGTAATTGTGTTGATCGGGTATATTAATTGGTTGATTATGGTATTATAGCTTTTATTTACTTCAAGTTTTTGTCTAATATTGTCAACTGAGAAACTTTTGACCTGGTATAGGTCCCATATAGTGGTAGTTTTAATTTTTAGATACTGATTCAGGTTTAGTATTGTTTAATTTAATATTAGGATTAAGGTGTACTGGGTGTCCCAATACCAAAGTATTTTCAAGATTTAGGGAGGCTACCAGCTTTTGAAATATTACTGTGTTTCTTATTATTATGGGATGAACCTTAAAATGCTTTAAAGTCTTAGAATTTAGAAAGGGTACTGCTCTAGGGTTTAAATTGCATGAGATTAGATGATTGTAATATATTTTAATCCATAGTGGATACCATGCTTTGTTGGATGGTTCAAAAGTTGCTATTTGTATAATTCAACTAGCATTTAGTATGTTGTAGTATGTTTGGAATTCAGGTAGGCCTAGGCCCCCTTTTTGTTTGGGTAATGTTAATTTAGTGTATTTTATTCTTGTACTTTTTGGATGCCAAATAAACTTTCCTAGTAGTGTTTCAAGTTTGGAGAAGAAGTTTTTTGGTATATTTTGGTTAATAGCACTAAAATTAAACAATAGTCTTGGAAGAATATTCATTTTAACTATGGCCACCTTAGCTAGTGGAAATAGATTGAGGTTTAACCATCTCTTAGTGCCTTCAGTGATGTTAGGTTTTAAACAAGTTGTTTTTAGTCATATCAGATTGGGGGTGAGTGAACATAATACCCAGATATTTGAGATTATAATTGACTTTAACTTCAGTTTCAGGAAAATAGAATTCCTTATGTCCTAGAGTATTCAGCGGGAATATGATGGATTTATTAGGGTTAATTGCATAATTCAATATTTTTGAGAATTTTTCAATGGAGTTTAGTGTCTTATTCAAATCAGTATTAGGGAATTCAAAATAAATGTTAAGATCATCAGCAAAAGCTGTGTACTTTATTGGGACTTTGGAAATATTCATAATATGGTGGTAAGTTCTTTGTGATATTTTAAACAGCAGAGGTTCTATGTATATATTGAACAGGTAAGGTGATAGTGGGCATCCTTGCCTTGTACCGTTCACTATTTGAATAGGCTTTGATTGCTTTTTATGTATAGATAGTGTTGTTGTGAAATTTTTGTATAAAGCCCTAACCATGTTTATATAGCTCTCAGGAATGCTACATTTCTTGAGTATATTTAATAAAAAATTGAAATTTACTCTATCAAAAGTGTTGGTTGCATCTACTGAGATTGCATAGCTAGGGCATTTATCATTCACTTTTAAACTAATGACTGAATCAATAGTAAGTGTGTTGTCACATATTTGTCTGTTGTTCATAAAGCCTAGTTGCTCAGAAGATATTATGTGAGGTAGAATTTGTTTGATTCTACTAGCTAGTATTGTAGAAAAATTTTAATTTCAATATTTATGAGAGCTATTGGCCTGTCGTTATTTGTGTTTGATGCATCAGATTTGGGTTTTGGTATAAATATAGTTTTTGAATTATTGATATACAGGTCTTTGGTACCATACTTTATTATGTACCTGTATATTTTCAGTAGTATAGGAGCTAACTGTTTCTTGAAAGTCTTGTAAAATTCTGCCACGTAACCATTAGGACCTGATGATTTACCTGGTTTCAACTTATTTGCAGCAGCAATTATTTCTTCTACACTTAAGGGAGCTTTAAGATTATTTATTTATATCTCATTCAGTACTGAAAATTGTAACTCTTTGGTAAATTGATGAAATAATGACTCATTAAACTGGTCTTGGGGACCATATAGTTTTTGGTATATCTCTTCAAAAGCTGCGATGATCTCTTCATCTGTCTCTAAACGTTTATTATTATAATTTAGTTGCTTTATTTTGGTAGGAGGATTCTTAATGCTTATGATTCTTGCCAGTGCTTTTGAGGGCGATTGAGCCCATTCGGCATATTTGTGGAGGAGTTTAATTTCATTGATTGAGTACTGCTGTGTTTGAGTTTCACGTAGTTGTCTTTGTAGTGTAACCATTTGACTTTCAAGTACTGGTGAATAATTTATTTGCAGTTCTGACTATATTTTTTTTAATTTTGATTCTATTAATTTTACTTTTTCTCTGTTTAATTTTTGCTAGAAAGCAGCTTTTTGAATGAAAATACCCCTAATAGTGGCTTTTGTAGCTTGCCATTGAATGTCGCATGGTATATCAACTACTTCTAGGTTGTTATAAGTTTGGGTAAGAATGTCTATGTTATTTTGTGAAACATCTTTAAGCTTTAGTAAGTTAGTATTTAACGTCCAGTTCATAACTGTTTGGGGTCCTTGCACTGACCTCCCCAACTTTAGTGTAATATTTATATTTACATGATCCGATATTGTCCTAGGATCACTATTGTATGTGACTGTACTATTTAATAAGATTTCAGATATTAAAAATACATCTATCCTAGACCAAAACTTGTGATATGGTAAATAGTAAGTGAATTTACTAGTAGTTATACTATTTCTATAGTTTTCAAATGGGTCAGCTAACTTAAAATCTTCCATTATTTCAGCTATTAGTGTAGTAAGCTGAACCAATTGCTTGTTATTCTTATTTGTCCTATCAAGTTCTGGATTAATTAACATATTCCAGTCACCTCCTATGATATAGAAGTAATTAGGATAGTTCTCTAAGATTCTGTATATCTCGTATAGATAAGTTATTTGATGCAAACATGGGGCATAACCATTCAGGACTAATAAAGGTTTTTTTAAACGGTGGCGGTTCGCAAGTAAAATAGCACCATCTACCATTTGGGTCACAGCTACCTTACCATATATTACCATCAAAAGATTTTTTAACTACTATAGCAATGGCCCTAGAAGCCGTACTGTCACCAGCAGCAACAATATATTTTACCCTTTTTTTTGTATCTTTCTCCAATTGCTCTTTCAACATATGTGTTTCTTGTATGAAAGTTATCTCTGCCTTAGATTTAAAAATTAAGTGCATTAATAGATTCTTTTTTTTCTTATCTTGTAAGCCCTTTACATTCCATGAATCCACAGAGATCATCTAAAGGGTATAATACACAGATTGCTGGCTTTCAGAATAAGTGGATATATACAGGGACAAAATAACATTTCAAAATTATTAGAATTTTTTTGTACGTATCAATGGTGTGGATATAAGTGTGACATCACTCCCTTTCAGACCCCCCCCCTCCCGTGCATACCCATGCCAGCCTATTACCTGAAAGAGAGGTTAAAGGAATATTAACACCTATAATACAAAATGTTTCTGTCATTCTAAGTCCCAGCAATAAAACATCACACATAACAGCATGCCCAAACACATTATGTATAAAAGATATGCATTCTAACCTTTGGTTCATTTGAAAATAATTGAGCTGAGCATATTTTAACTGAAATTTATATATCTAGCTTGATAGGCAAATATCAATCTAATCAAAATATAGTTCAAAGCAAACTATTGCATTTTAATTGTTTTCACATATAGAAGAGTAACAACATACACAATTGATTTTACCTTAATATAGTTTTGTCAAACAGTGTTTGCATGTTCCTTGTTATGCTGGTTATACGTACATTCCTTTTATATATATATAGCAGCTCTTTTAATTGTTGGGTCTGCGTTTACTGCTACAGTTATATCCCTGGGTGTCCATTTATCATGTAAGAATCAAGCATATATACAAAAAAAAAACAGCATTGTGATTATAAAAAGAAAGAAAATATGAGACAGAAAAACAAAGACTCCCTATATATTCTCTGCTGTACAAGATTGGTATACTCACACTTGATGCATACTTATTTTAAAGCTTAAGAAAGAATATTTTAACACTATGTAAAACAATACAAACCTAACTACAATGGTTTGCTTTTCCTAGTATGGGCTGAGTATTTATTGCAGCTGCAACAGCTGCTACAATTTCTAACCCAGAAGATTTTATTAGTCCAGCTTGTATATATTCAGGAAGGAACAAATAACAAGAAAAAAAAAAAAAAAAACAAGCAGCTATATATTATCATTTGTATATAATCTAGGCTAGATTTACCTTCCATACACCATATAAATGAGAATCTTCACGTTTTGAGTTAGGAAGATGTAAATCCACAGGTATTTTGTTATGTGCCAAGTAAAAATCTTTAAAAGTGCACAATTTATTTGTCCTGTATAGTACAGCCATAATAATGATTCTTTGAAGAGCATTATATCTACCTAGAATAGCCTGTTATGTTTGGGGTCTCTTGTCTCCCAGCGTATATCTTTGTATACAAGAGCTACCACACCCCACTTTGAGATCTTGGACAAATTCTTAAACAATGTTTCTTACAATTGGTTGAACACCTTTGTCTCTTGCAAGATAACTATGTCTGCGTGTTTCGTTTGTTAAGAATTTTGTTTTTATGTGTTGTTTTGCTTGTGAATTCATTCTCTGTATGTTAAGTATTTGACATCTAATAAAGTTCTGTGACACTCCATTTGTTGTAAAAACTCTTTAATCAATGTGCAAACAGTTAAACTTCAAATGTGTGTGGGTATTGAAGTAATGTCCTACAATCCTGTGAAAGGCTTAAGTTGTAGGCAATTATTTTAAATTTCACACAGTTTCCAGGAACTTACAACTTCCGTTAATAACAAGTAAAAGTTCTAGCACACCCTGTGTATAGCCTATTGCCTAAGTTTGACATTCAAGCTGAGCCAGTTGTATATAGTAAATTTCTTGCTTACCAACATCTTGATAAATTTAACAAGGAACTAAATAAAGTGAAATAAAATAAAGCAAATGCACCAAACTAAGAATGATATACTCATACTGATTATCACTTAAAATGAATCAAGTAGTGTATGCATTTTGCAAATTTCGAAACAAGTTTCCTTGTGAGTCACAATCAGATCACCTACTAATCCATTCTTTTGTTCCTCAGTAACATTTTTGCAGATGTAGTGCAATAAATCTTATCATAATTCTCTGTCTCTTTGTTGGGCTGCCCTCCAACCGTTTAAACATCAGTGATCGACTTGCCCTGTTCTTTGGAGTATAAGTAGTACCTTTTTGTTCTATTCCCTGACGCTGAAGAGATATTCTGATGTAGGATTTTGTACTAGAGTTGTTTGATGGGGATGCAGTTTCTCATCAGGAAAGCTATAATAACTCTTTCAGTATTTCTGAGTTGGCCAAGCACTTCAAATGTATTCTCCCTTAGTAGTAAAATAAACTGCATCTGTGGAAAAGGGTCTGGATCACCTGAATCCTGGGTGAGCCTGCTTGTTGCATTATCTTTCATCTTCATTTGACTGTCTTTTATTCAGGATTAGTGTCACTCAGCATTACAGTAAGGTTCTTTTTGGTGTAGGTGGTAAGACTACTTTCTGAGAAGGTCATAGTATTCTCTAAGGCTTCAGTCTTTTTGATCGCATCTTTCCACTTGATCTCATACAGATAGATTCAGCTTTTTATACACTAGTTTAAGCCATAACCATTTTGCACATTAATATACTTCACAAGCATACCTCTTAACTTTTTAGAGCAAAACATCTGGACAACGCCATCAATAAAAGTAGGACAAAGGCCCAAAAATATGGACATTTGTTTTTAAATATTGCTCTTACAGACTTAGAAATTTGATAGAAGAACAGGCTTTGCATTTGCATGAATTTTCTGAAGGATATGAAGTCTTAAACTCAAATGTCTGCCATTATATCGTAACTTCAGTCTTTAATAAATTGCCACTAATTTGCCAGAAAACCACAATTTTATGAAAAATGGTCCAGAAATATGAGACAAAAATCTGGACATTCTGCAAAAATCTGTACAGTTCAGAGGCATGTTCACACGTACTACCTTCTTTTGTATCAGACCGCTCAGCTGTCCCTGTTTTGGAGAAATGTTCCTATTTCCAGGTCCGATTTAGGATGCCCCTATTTTTTGGAAGTATGTCTCTATTTTCAGGCTTGATTTACCCCTAAACACAATTTTCTGAATCTGTCTTATAACATGAGATTTTTGAAGATATCTAGTATACAGAGAACCACATTACATGACCAACATACTAGTGGCAACAATAATTTAAAGAGGACACACATCTCCCAACTCCCTCTTTCTATGCAAAATATATGACCTTATGTGGTGAAATTTTGTGAAACAGTTCAATAAGGTCTATAGGTTTTATACAAACTCTTTCATAATGTGCTAATCTTTTTCCACAGTTTTTGTCACTCTCTGTTTTTAAATGTGTTTCTGAGTAGTGCCCCTTATTCGTACTGGAAGCTGAAAATGTTAGGTGATATTTCACGTTCATTCAAATTTTATGCTAGTTAGATGAATAGATTTTTAGCTATCTGTTCCTATTTTGTAAGGGTCTTTGTTCCAGTTTTCAATGTGTGCAGGTTGAGAGGTATGTCTTGGACTGTTTCAATTTGTTATGATGTACCTTGTACTTTTGACAGTAGCGCTTCTACACAGTACGGTGCTACACAAATCTGCTTTTGGTTTGAGATAGCTGAGCACTGGCTTGCTGTTTTATTATTAGTATTATTGTGATTATCACTATCATCATGCTTGTGTATGATTATAAAGCTCCAAAGCTGTCTACACTGCAGCAGCATACTGCATTTTCCAAAGACATGTAAGGTGCTATGTAAATGTGTTCTCTCAGTCACAAGGATTTAGTCGGTCATGCTTAAAGTGATACCTCGCTGCATATTTTTCTTTATCATAGTTTTTCTTCATATATTAAAACCTTTATATGATACAGAACACTAGATGCCCTCTTCACTGAGATTCTGCACTAGGTCTCAGCAGATTAACAAGTATTACACAATGATTGGCCATTAACATTCAAAAGCGCGCACATTGATTGATCGTGCCTGTTGTAAATCACGCATCTACTGATAGAAAAAAAGTCCGGTCACCTAGACTTTCTTCTATTGATATATGCTACAACTTTTTTAATTTTCTTGGCCTTAAAAAAATAATAATAAAATTTGAAATCCGGACAGCTCAGAGGTACAAGAGGGACAGGACAGCAGGACAGAGAAAATGCAAGGAAAATCAGATACGTTATGCAAAACTAAAGAAAGTACCTGTTTTTCCCCATATTTTCTCTGTCTCTCTCATATCTCTGAAGTGTCTGGGTTTCAAACTTTATCAAAAAAAAAAAAAAAAAAAAGGCAACGTAGATCTTCCTTTCTCTATTGCTTCCTTTCCAAAGCTCTGGTGTACTGTATAAGCATGGGAACGTATTCCCATACACATGTGCAGTACATCAAGAAAGCCCCAGGATATGTAAACAAAGCAGAAGAACACCACGGCACCATTATACAAGGATAGTATCTAAGAAAAGTAAGTCATTTGTTTCTTAAATAATGTCATTGTATAATAGCAATAACCTGTGGCTGGGTGTGGGTAATGCTGATTTACCCATGGTTGGCTTTATTTGGTCACTCAGGCTTTACCCTTATGACCAAATAACACCAACCATGGGTAAATCTATCATTACCCACACCCAGCCATGGGTTATTTTTATATGATTAGGTACTGCAGACAGATCTCCAGCAGTGCTTTTACTTTTTGTTAATGTCATTGTTCTGCAATGTTTTGAACATAGGATTGTGTTTCTTATTGTTCCACTTTGTACAAATCTCTTATCATCTCGCTTCTTTATCTGGCATTTTTCTGTAGCATTTTCGTACATTTGCTAGTATTCTCTGCCCTTACATTTTCAGCTGAGTGATTCTGTTTTATTTCACAACTTTAGCTATTAGTTTGTTGTTGCATTGGCTTGTAATGTCTCTCATTACTATTGTTAACTAGATTCCTCATTGTATCAGTTCATACAACATTTTTGTTGAAATAATATAGTGCAGTGTTCTCCTATCCTGTCTCTGAGACTCTAATTCCTTGCACAGACCTTTGGTCACATTATTTCATAACATATTTTCTTTTAATTAACCACGTTCATTACTGTCCTTAGTTTTCTATCAAGGTACTTGAGTTTTCTGCCTAGCATTCCTGCAGCATTGGCTGACTTGCTTTTTTCTTCTCTCATCTTAATTCCCAGACCACCTCATTTCCTTCTGCATTTATATTCTTCAAAACAATACCCCTACCCTTTGCTTTAACTAATTGTTAACTCTACTTGCAGTTAGACATTAAACAGCTAAATCAATATCACTTGCATCACATAGAACTCACAAACATTACTGCATATAGAAAACTAAAACATGTTTTATATCTAATACAAAGTACCTACACAAAAAGTAAAACTGTTGTCAAATACTTACTCTAGACACCTAAAAGTAAAAATATGTACACTGCGGTACTTAATTGCTGCTTTATGTTCGTAGGTTCATAGGTGTGTACTAGACTATTGGCCCTGGAGCCTTTACAAGCCTAGACCATAGGATTACCCTGGCACTGTGCCACCCATACTTAGTTTCCACTGCCTCTGTCGAGTAGAGCAAACGAGTGACCCCAGCGTGAATTTTCTATTTCCCATCCACTCATCAAGATTTCTCTTGAAGAGAGCCAGTGAGGTGCTCTGCTTGACATGTATGGGAAGTCTATTCCATAGCATGGGCAGTCTCTGGTTATGAACCTGTCCCTCCAGCATGTTCTGTTGATTGTGGTAATGAGGTTGAGGTCTCTGGAACGTGTGGTGTGGAGGGGTTCGAATTTCTTTAGATGTAGCATTTCTAACACAGCTGGGTCAGACATGGCTTTGTAAGTCAAGCAGAGATCGCCTCTAAGTAAGCTATAAGACAGAGAATAGTTGGTGTTTTTTGAGTCTGTCCATATAGAACAAGTGTTTAAGGCCTAGGATCCTCTTTGTAAGGTACTTTTGTGGCCTCTCCAGTAGTTGCCGGTGTCTAGTCAGGTACATGCCAAATGGGGCATTGTACTCGATGATTGGCCTAATGAGGGAAGAGTAGAGGGAGACTATGACCTCTTTCTTCCTGGATGCAAAACCCTTAGTAATGAGATGTGTCACATAGAAGGATTTTCTGACCACAGTGGCAATGTGGTGGTCAAAAGAGAGGTTGCTGTCAACCTGTGTTCCCAGATCTCTTATAATGCCTTCTGTGTTCAGTGGACTACTATCAATGTAGCAAATCAAGGGAACTGGGTTTTTCCCAAAGGGGATGAAGGCACATTTTTTTGCATTGAGCTTAAGGCCATGATTCAGACACCAGTTGTTGGTCTCATTGAGGACTTTCTGTAGGATGTCAACATCACTTGGGGAGTTAATAATAGCTCCCAACTTGCAATCATCTGCAAACTTTGTCAGCCAGAGTCCCTTCATGTTGGCCTGTACTTCAGAGAAGTAGATGCCAAACAGGCAAGGACCCAGGACCGAACCCTGTGGGACTCCACTAGTGACTGGCCAGCAGTCTGACTTGGAGTCAGCTACATTCACACTGTGGGTTCTATCTGTGAGCCAGTTTGTAACCCACCTAGTGATATAGGGGTTGATGCCTATCTTAGTAAGTTTTTCTATGATTCCTGAGTGGGGAATGGTATCAAAGGCCTTGGCCAGATCAAGGCAGGCTGTATGAATCACCTTACCTTCATCCATAACTCTGGTGACTGACTCAAAGAAGTCGACTAAGTTGAGCAGGCATGATCTACCCTTCACAAAACCAAACTGTCTAGGATCCAGAGTTTGGAGATTCCCTATATTTTATTAGGTCCATGATGATGCGTTCCATAGTTTTGCATATCAGACCTGTCAGACTAATGGGGCGATAGTTCCCGGAGTATGTACTCACTCCTCCTTTGTGGAGAGGGATAACTGTAGCAGTGCACCATTTGGTAGGGACAAAGCCTGAGGTGAGGTTGTGATTGAACAGGGCACACAGGTGAGGTGTCAGTTCACTCTGTAGTTCATGTAGAACACAGCCAGGGATACTGTCAGGTGCCATAGAAGCTGTATTCTTGGCCTTGGACAGTGCTGTTTTAACCTGTGCAGCAGTAATACTGGGTGCCTGGCAATCTACTGGTATTGTGATTGGTCCTTTGGGGGGTAAAGTTAGCACTGAATTTGTCTGCCAGTATATTTGCAATAACTGTTGGCTCGGTGTAGGAGGTACCATTGTGCAGTAACTTAGTGCAAATCTGGGTATTGCCATGGAGATTCTTTACATAACTATATTTTGAGATTAGATTGCCTGAACAAGAAGGGTGGGGGCGTAGCCATAATATATAAAGCTGGGCTCCAAGTTACTTCACTAGATATACACCCACTTTCAGATACCAATACTGAAACTCTTATCACTAAACTTCAGCTAAACACTTGCAAATCCATCTACATTATATGCTCCTATCTTCCTCCTGGTAATATCGCCACCCTTGAAAATATTCTTAGCTGGATTTCCACAAACTTCCCTCAAGAAACCATAGTGCTAGGTGACTTTAATATTGACTGGAAAGCTGTAATGCTGATAATCCTACTAACCACACAAATTTCCATGGCTTTTCCCAAACTATCTCCTCTCCTACCAGAATCCACAAACTGACTAATAAAGAAAGCGCCTTAGATTGGATTCTAACAAATACTCAGTCCCCAACATATAAAGCAAGCACCCTACCAGGCGACATTAGTGATCACTCACTAACATATATAATTAGACAAAAAACTAATATTCCCTGCCCTACCGCTTACAGAACCACTCATTCTAATAAACATTTTAACTCTGCAAGCTTCCAAAGTGAACTTAGTGTGTGTGTGAATGGTCACCCCTAAAACACCTCCAGCTAGAGGATGCAGTGACATACTTCAACTACAAATTCTTAGAAATCTTGGACTACCATGCTCCTACTTGTACTCTTAGGATCAGGACAAAAATTGTTCCATGGCTAACTAAGGAAACTAAGCAAAAAATACAACTTAGAAACAAATTTTGGGCCAAATGGCGTACTACTAAAGACCCAGCTGATCATTTAAAATTTAAACAGCTTAGAAATACTACGAAAACATCAATACTATTAGATAAAAGAAACTTCTACTTTTAACTTCAACAAACTAACCAACATAAACCACAAAACGTCTGGACAGGTATCAATAGACGCCTGCATCCAGGTCACTTGAAGACACCAACCCCATTAGGAATAGCCCATGAGACTCCCAAACAAATTGTTGATGCCTTTAATACCTTCTTTACTGATGCTATCCAGTCACTCGCTAACTCATTACCTCCTGTATCCTCCAATCTGCCTTCCTCCTCAACTTACTTAGCGTCTTCATTTCAACTACAACCTGTTCCTACATCCCTCATCTGTACCCTTCTTCACAAACTCAAACCATCTACCCCCTCTGCTGACCTACTACCTGCCAAATATCTGTGAATTGCAGCAATTGTTATAGCATATCCTATTTATATCCTAATAAATAGAACCATAACAGAAGGTATCTTCCCATCCATCTGGAAAATCTCCCATATAATCCCCCTACACAAAGGTGGTAATTTAACAGAACTCTCAAACTTTCGTCCAATTGCCCTACTCTCTCCCTTAGCTAAAATTATGGGAGAAAAATGCATCCACCATCAACTGTTAGACAACCTTCTCCAAAATAACCTATTAGCTAACTCTCAACATGGCTTTAGACCTTTCCATAGCACCACCACTGCCCTCCTATCATTTTCTGGCCACATTAACAAAAACGTAACAATAACACCCTTTCCTCTGCAACCTTTATTGATCTTTCTAAAGCATTTGACATGGTCAGCCATCACCTGCTGCTGAATATACTTAAGTTCCTCTCACCTGATACACATGCACTACTGTGGTTCAAGTCCTACATAGCTAACAGGCAACAGGCAGTGCTTTGGGACAATAGTCTATCTAACCACCTTCCTGTCACCCTTGGTGTACCCCAAGGTTCTATATTAAGCTCTCTTCTATTCTCAATTTTTATTAATGATCTAAATGTAAACATCCCTCAAGCTACATGCATACAATACGAAGATGACTCCACATTAATATGCTCCGCTACTGGATTATCTGAACTGCAGTCCCTTACCCAAAATGTCTTTGAATTAGTAGAAAATGGTTCTTACAGCGCTGTCTCCTCCTTAACCCTAAAAAGACTAAAGTATTGCTCTTCACTCCCACACAAAAGTGCACCCCAATTGACTTCATTATCAAATCTAATAATGGCACAGTCATATCTCCGGACACTACCACCAAACTCGTAGGAGTAGCAATAGACCACAGTCTTAACTATGATACTCATATCAACACCACAATAAAGTCAGTTAACAGAAAACTAGGCTCGCTCTATAAAATTAAACCCTTCCTTACCCCCATAGCTAGAACTACTATTGCCCACACCCACCTTATCTCTACTCTCTTCTATGCCTCTCCTATAGCCACTAATCTATCTAAAAGCAACTTCAACAAGCTGGCAACCTCCTACAATAACATTGCCAGATTTGCAACTGGCTCCCCTTTTAGAACCCACCATTGCCAAAATCTGAAACAACTGGGTTGACTGGAGATGCATAATCAAATTCTATTCCACCAACTCATTATTGCCCATAAGACCCTTTATCATCCAGGCAACACACCAATACTCACAAATCTAATCACCCCATATAAAAATCTTACACACCTACACTCAGCAAATAAACTACTGGTATCTAGACAAAAACCCAACAATAAAGCAGGGGATTCCCTTTTCCCTAACACTGAGGGAAAAAATTGGAACCTACTTCCTAGTAAACTCACATATCTTTCTTCTACTCCACTATTCAAAAAGGAACTCAAAATATACCTTAAAACCTACTGGCTATGTCCTTGTACCAACCCTGACTGATATCCCTCTTCCTGTTATCCCAAAGTCTAGCATTAAATACTACTCACCTCATAGCTACTTTTAAGACCAGTACCTCCTTCCCCTCTGTCAATCTGCTCATGTAGCTATCCTGAGACTGTACAAAACTCATTCTTGTCAGAGACTATAATAGATTAGGATAATTGTACCCATGAAGGCCTTTACAAATGTGTCATTGCCTTATACATGAGTCACTGCTATTAAATTTGTGTCCCTACCTTGTAAATAATTATCTGTTCTTCTGTGACATATACATAACTTTGACTTCAAATGTCTCACACCCTTCTGAATACTTTCTTTCTTCTACTAGTGTTTGGTCAAAAAAAAAAAAAAAAAAAAAAAACTTTTATTTTGTTTGTTATCTATCATAATTACTATGTTACCTTGTATACAAATATTGTGTCTGACAAGTGAACTGTATCTGTAGTTGCAATATTCTGCTTTGTTTTATGTGGAGCTTTTCTCCCCAGGCCTCTACTGAAAATGGACATATATCCAGTTAGACTAGCCCGGTCAACAAATGTAAAATAAATAAAATAAATAAATAAGGCCTTGTTGTTGTCTTTACTATCTGCTGCAATTCTGTTTTCATAGCTATCTTTAGAGGATTTGATGAGGGACCTCAACCTTTTGTTGAGGTTGATAAGGGAGTTTTTCCAGTCTTGGAACTTCACCTTATTCCGCATCAGTTTCCTCCTTCTGTTGTACAGTTTGTTTATGGCAGAGGACCACCAGCTTGGCTTCCTTTTTTTTGAGGAGAGATTCTTAGCTCTATTGGGCATGGCGAGATCCATGCATTTGTGTATGTGTTCGTACAATGCATTGGTGTATGATTTGGTGGTCATGCAACTATTCTCCATTTGCATGGGTGCCGTAAAGTTAGCCACCTCTGTTTTTAGGAGCCCAAAGTTAACTTTGGAGAAGTTTTTCATGGTGGTTACCTTTGTTGGGGGGGGTGGGAGGGATGTGGATTTCCAAGGTGATTAGCTTGTGATCGGATCTAACCAGGAATGAGTTGACTATTGGTGTAGAGCAACAGTTGCCCATGTTAGTAATAACCAGGTCAAGGATGTTGCTACTTCTAGTGCAGGTAAGAACGAGCTGGTCCAGGACATTGGAATTAATGAATTCCAGAAAGCGTTGGGCAAGTGTATTGGTACATGAGTAGTTTTCCCAGTTAATGTAGGGGTAGTTGAAGTCACCCAGTATGAGAGCATTGGGTTGGACCCTAATATTCTCCAGGGCGCTTAGGAATGTGGAGTGTGAACCTTGGGACATAGTTGGGGACCTATAGCAGGCTACGACCTGAATCACTGTCTTATCCAATGTTAACTGCTGTTAAATATGACTACCAAATATTATATTACTTACAAGTAATTACCTATTTCACCAAAAACTAATTATTTTCCATTTGCTGCTATTCTAATATTTAACAATTACAAATTAATTTATGTTCTCTTACAAATAATAAAAATATTAGAAAATGTGTCTATAAGTAGGGCAGCTTCACCAACAAAGACATACCTGAAGCATCTTTTAGCATTCATATCCTTTAAGACAGAATGATTTTTTCCCAAAATGGTAATAGTATGAACATATTTTCACCTGATAAGAACATTATCTAATTGATCAGCTTCTTATTCTCTTACTTTCCATTTAATAAAATACCCATCTGATGCAACCAAGAACAGCAAACACAAACAACACAAATGATTATCAAACAATTCTCCTCTTAGTCCCCTACAAATGCAGATATACAACATTATTTCCTTCAAAGTCCACAAAAACATCCAACAGACCACTCAATGTCTCAAAAGTTTATATAAAAACTCAGGTGAATTTATTTGGTGAGCACTTTTGCGGTGTAGATACACCACTTCATCAGACGTAAAAACTGACAAACATAAACTCCATATATAGTTACAGTAGTTCAAAACTACCAATCACAATTAAGGACCAATTAATTCAAAAAATCCTCTCTTAAAAAGACAACATATTCCTACCACAATATCAAATATATGCAACCTTAACAAATTAGCAACATAAAAATACATTTACAAGACATACATGATAAAAGACATATCTAATACACTGAAACATTAATGAAAGTCCTTAATTAACTATATTACTAATTCAAACATTTTCATTTAAAAAAATAATAAAACATGCTTAAGAAGTTCCTTTCCTAGCCAAAGGTCTACAGCTTAGTATGGGCTTAAGGGGTACTCTGTCATTCAAACCTTTCCCTTTGTCCGTCCTGAGTCTCACTAGCCACCTACTTTCAGTTGTCTCTGTTCACAATGTCACCCCCTCTTTCATTTTCATGAACCATTTCAATAGCAAGAAACCTAAACGTGTGTGATGCATCTGTATTAAATACATGTTTTGTCAGAGCATTAGTACAATCACCATTCTTGATTTTTAATAAATGTTCTCTAATCCTGAATCCGAGTTTTCTGTTGGTCTTTCCAACATAGAAAGATGAACATATGTTGAAAACAGCCAAATAAACAATGTTTATGCTGTTGCAACCTGCTCTAACCTTGAACCCAAAGTCAGTCTTGAGGTCTGGGTGTAATAAATTTGTTACTGGTGTCTATGTATTTACAATGGTTACACTTATAACAAGGAAACTTCCCTCTCTTAGCATTCACAGCATCCATGTCTCTTTCATTTTTGGGGTAGCATAAAAACTGTTTAAGTGATTTCTTGTTTTTGAATGAAAATCTAGGCTTATCACCTACAATATTATGTATCTCTGAATCATGTATTAGGACAGGCCAGTATTTCCTAATTGTTTCTGTAACAACATGCATGTCACTTGAAAACTCAGTAGGTACTCGCATGTAGTTGTTCACCTTATTCTTTTTATGGTTTCTCCCATGTGTAGATGTAACCCCCTCACCTGAATAATACGGTCTCCCAACTCCACTTCTTAAGTCTTCTGCCTTAGATAATATTTCACGAGTAGTGAAATCAGTGTATCCCCTCTTTAAGAATCTCTGCTCTAAATCTATTAACTCACCAATAGGAACAGGACATCCACAAAATGTTTGTAGAAAATCACCTGTCCCTACCTGTCCCCTAATAAAATATAATGGTTTTCCCAACTTGCCATTACCAGATTTGTGTAGCTATTGGCACAAAAAGTCTGTTTTCTTGTAAGACAGTATGATGTAGATGTTGTCTTTGCAAATGTTTTATGTCTGTGGCTTTTATGAAATAGGGTCTGACAAGAACAATAGATAAACAAGGGAAAATCACAAAGGAAAATTATTTTTGGAACAAAACCTGTAGGTTAAAGTTGGAGAGTATTTATAATTATGGAATTTAAATGTTAAGCAGTTAAGAAGTAAACTAGATCTTACTGCAATAGGCATCCAATTTGTCTTGAATAACGAGGTTCAGTTGCATAACTGGGAGTTAAACAAAATATTTTTGGGAACAACCTGCAGGGATTTTGCATTTATGGCAGAGTTAAGTTGATGACAGGTGGCCCATATTTAATTTTTGGCATTGGCGTCTTGATTGTAGTAGCTATGCAAGCTTCAAGTGGAACATAGCTGGAATATTTTAGGCAATTGTTAGTGGCTGAAGAACTTGTTCTAAGTAGTCAAGGGTCAGAAGAGAATCTTAGTTGTTAATTATATGTTATACTCAGATATATCTGCTGGACAACATTAGGATAAGTGATCCTTTAGGATATTTTATCAGTCAGCTAAATTGTATTTGACTTTTTTGATGAGTGTGAACAACCATCATTATTTTATTGCAGATAATTCTGAAGTACACATTTTTTAGCCATTTCCTAGTATGGATGAAATCTGTTGAACTATTTTGATGTAGTTCATTTTGAGAGTTACTGAATCTTAAAATTATGATGTCATCTGCATAGGCAGTACAGTTTATATTGGATAGGCTGCATAGAATGTAATTTATGAAAATAGAGAATGATTATTGTATAACCGGTAAACAGCACAGAGAATTAAGGCTATGAGCTATTAAGATACTGCTATCTGTAGTCCATGGTTTGATACTCTCTCCCCCAATTTACCTATAGTTTGACTCTGAGCAAGTTAGTTACCACTGGCATTTGGTATATTGGCCTCCTGGATTACATGCCTGGTAACAACCTGTTAACTTATGAAACTATATCTTCTAAAATTAAAAACACAGCATTATATCCTTTGTCTAACCCTCCAATGTACCATGTTAGCATAGTTCCTTCTGGTTCCTGTTTGCATACATACATTATGTTAAATAAGTCAGTATATGTAAATGGGTAGCATTATGATCTTATTTCTTGCACATTTTAATAATCTAACCCTTTATTTTTAAGTAAGTGGGTTAGCTTTACAGTTAGTTCATTATATCATGCATTGGGGGTCTTAGGTTGGATGCCAGTAGAAGATTCACCAAGACATATAATCTTTGTCTTGCAAGGAGTTTACCATTTCCTCATCCACTGCATTGTATCTATTATGGAATTGTTGTAGAAGACAGATACATTAAAATATTCCTTGATTTTTCAACCTCATGTTCCCTTTACTTCAATTTCTGCACATCGTATATGATTATGCAACTGCTCTTAGTGTTTCTTTTCTACAGCTTATATTTTCTTAATGAGCTCATTTCCTTTGTAATACCAAATGTACAATTCTGTAAAAACTACAGTGAAGCTTCTCTATCATCCTCTTTTACTTTTTATTTATTTTAATGCCTTAGATACAATATTATGATCTGCACTTTTTTAAACTGGAGATATTCTAAAGGTGGAACTAATCTATTTAATGTTTTTCCACTGGTATCTAGAATCTTAAACTAGTCTATTCAGAAATTCCTTCCTCTTCTATACTTTATGCTTTCTTGTGGCCAAAATAAATGTTGAAGGCCACAGCATAGTTACTGCAGTACAGTATGTATCATTTTATCCAATTCCTGCTTCCAGTTTTGTCACAAGATGAGAAATTTGATGAGAATTATAACACAGGGTGAATAAAAATAGTTTACAAACATTGCAAATACATGATTCAACATGATAATCACATAATCAGATATTTTAGGGATTTTTAATGGATCCTCACAAAAACAGAAGTTAAAACATTACTACTCACACTTCGGCGTGAGAAGCCATAATGACATTCTGAGGGATATTTCAGCAAGTCTTATCAAAGCAAAGCTTTGCGGCTTACTTATTCAATTCCCTTCATTACACTTCAGATAAAATAATAATACTCAGCTGAAATATTCAGTTCTAATTCATCTAATACAGCATTAAAACTAGTTTCAACTAGCTCTCTTGAAAAATATTCTGTCTACAAGCTTGTGTGTGAAACTCACTGTTTTCAGCAAAAGTATTTGTGCTCCTTGAATCAAGGATATTATCTTATTTTGCACTGTCTCTGTTTGATGAGGCAGTATCTGTTTACAGTCTAGGTTATCATTTCAGATCACACATAAATAGAAATGTGCATACTAATATGTTTTTTTGGCCTGATATCAATCTGGAAAATTTTGTTTATATTGCATTCTGTTCAATCTCTCAGAATTCAGACTAATTTATGTTTGTGTTTTGTTTTAGTTACCAAAATTTAATTTGCTCAGTTCCATCCAAATTTCTCCCAGCTCATAGCTTTAGTGACATTCCACCAGTGTGACATATTCTCAGCATCACTCCTGTTTTTATCAGCACCTTCCTGCACCATACTAATTTATTCTCTGAATCTGTTTGCTCCTCATAATCACTGTCTCTATTTTCTTCACCTCTCCTTCCCTGCATGTCAGTCTATCTAATTCTATCACTACATGGTCATAGTCAGAGAAATGTCTTGCTCTGAGTTCACTGCATTGATCCTATTCAGTCGTAATACAACTTTCTAATGTGTGTGTCTAATTTACGGCTTTGTTGCTCACCATACTAGGTGTTGATGTTTTGTATAATCAACTGATGTCTATTTAGCATATAACCAATTTCTGCCCTCTCAGCCCCTTCTCTTTTCTTTTTCCAGAACTCTCTGACTTTTTGTATCAGAGTCACATTTATCAAACTTCTATGAGGCCTGGGTCTCATTGTCAAATTAAAGTCACTGTGAATAATGTCATACTGCTGATTCCGATATGTATTCCTCATACATAAAAACAGTAGATTAAGAGTTCTTCCTCATCTATATTTGATCTATATCAGTTTCCAGTCTTCAACATCAGTCCTTCAATTTCTATTCCTGCTGCACACTACTTGCTGTCTTAACTCTCATGAATTAATTTTGGGCAAACCCCCCAGTCTTCAAATCATTATGATGACCCACCTCTTGCTGGCATTTGTATTGAATCCTGTCATTACTCTCTTGTTAAATTTCCCATCTTCAGTGCCTATTTCCTTTTTAATTGTACTTTAAATAAAATAATATCTATTTATTCTTTCCCTTATTTGAAATTATATTACTATCCTTATTGAGATGGAAGTAGTCCAAGAAATCATACAGATCATCCTCAGCTCTGGCTCCTCTTGCTCCTTACATCCTCTCACATCCACCTTGAGTGAGGTACTCTCTGCACCATTGGAATTATCACCTACACCTGCATTTTAAGTGAAACGTTAATCATGGATAACTTTATCAGCAATATTTCTTGTCTGATAAAAATGTTCTACAAACCCTTCTCTGTCTAATCCACTCTCAGTAACACCATCACCATGAATACAGTAAAAGAGCATAGAGTCAGGCATAGCAGATTCTATGCTGTTTGAGAAATATGATGGCAATTTGCTACACCAGTAAGTAATGCACAAGAATTTTGCACATACTAGTGATCAAGGTCAAAGGTAGATATCCCAAGGTAAAAGTTATTGCTGTAGTCGCATCATAAAGAGATCAAAGAATAAGAAAAACTACAAAGAGGTAATCAGAAGCTATCAACCTGATCGGGTTGATTTTCTACAGACATGACAAGAAGAAATGACTGCAACTGACACATGGTCAAAGTATCACAGTCACAAATAATTCCTGCTAAACATCTCAGAAACAAACTCCAAACTCTCACTCCCGTAGATGGTAAAGGGAATCAATGTATTTGCAGTATAACTCTTAGATTGGCATGAACAGCTAAATCCACAATCTCTGATGTGCTACATTTTAACATTTTATTTTTCCACCAAAAATTACTGACATCTAAATCATCCATAAGTGATTTGACTGCTACATCATATTCCTGAAGGAAGAACGGTTAAGCTACATCCATCATCTGCATAAGGGTGGTAACACAGACCTCTCCACTTAATCCATTTTCTCAGGGGCACCATACTCACATTACATAGCAACATACCCAGAGAGGAACTCCAAATGGTAGGGAGAGAATTAATTAGTACCCAACACTGCCATTTGCAAATGCCCAGAAATTTGAATGGCAAATCATCAAGGACAGTAATAAGATGGAGCAGGATGGATGGATGGAGAAAATTAAACAGAACACTATGGTCAGTGCTGTAAAAACAACATGAAGAATGAGGAGTGCAAAGCTGAATAACAACATTAGTCCCTTATAATAAGGACATCCTTTATTATCATCATAACAAAGGTAGTCACACTATTATGTTTAGTCTGAAATCTAGATGAAACTGATAAAGATTACAGTCCTTTAAACATAATTCAGTTTGTTTATAAAATCTTAGAAACATTAGCAAACAATTCAAATGTAAAATGATCGAGCAGTAATTATTATAAAGTTTTGCATTCAAAGAACTATTTATAGACAGCAAAATTAAAAAAAAGTGTCCTTAAAATGGAGCAACTGTGTAATCTACCATTCACAGCTAGAGTTATGGAAACAAGCTCCATATAACTAGGCACTCAAACTTGTCCTAAAAAGAAGGAAAACTGCAAAGTATGCCTACATTGGTCCATGTGGTTAAGTAGCAAACATATAACACCTTTTGGAAGCAAGCTTCCAAGTGAAGACCTAAGCAAAGGGCAGCCATCCTTTTAGATATGTTCAGGGATACTGTATAATGACTCAGCAAAAATTAAATCTTATTGCAGTATGGGGGCTATAGCTTTCTAGACACTTATTTATATTTTGGGGAGAATGAGTGTTACTGCAGGGAAAAACTTCCAGTCAGGGGAATGGAACAATTATCCATTACTGTTTTGCCAGTGGTGAGGTGTGGGAGTCAGATGGACAGGAGGATCTGTAAAGGAGCATGACTACAACTCTAATCCTTTTTCCTGGTCTCTAGTTATACACATATGAATATCCAGGATTCAGTAATTAACATCAATGTCAGGGTTGTGAATGCCTAGATGGAATTCTAACTGTTCTAACTTTTCTTTAATGCAATCAGCATTTATAAATATGTTTAAGGAAAGGGATCAGCACTGAGTGTTTATGAAGTATTATATTTGGGGACCTGGACTGAATTTCCTGTTGATAATAATAATAGAAACAAATCATTTAATGTAATAAAATAAAGAAAAATGCCATGATAAACAAACAGGTAATGAGGGCTCAATACCAGTGTTAAAATATTTTATCACTTGCTTTATTACTGGCAGAACTAAATTAGCCCTTTCAGCTTGTATCATTTAATGAGGCTTCTTAAGACAGTTCTCATGGCTTGCTTGTTTTAGCATGGTCTTTTCAGTTTGTGTTGCTTATAACCTATGCTCCAAGGCATTATCAGGTTTTATTGCCTTCATTTGTTACCAGCAAGAAGAAGCAAATGAAAGATTTAGCAGAAATGGAGAAAGACATTTTTTGAACAAAGGGTTTTGCTTTTAATATTGTTTGGATTATTTCATAAATTGGTTAATATGTAAATATTATATGAAGACAATGGATTATTGTGTTTGTGGTGGGTGCAGTGGTGGCTGGTGACTTCAAATCAAAGGGGGGCTGCAGGAGACAGCTGAATGAGTGGGGTCAATGGAATGGGGTGTGGCCAACACGGAAGGGGTGGAGCTATGGTGCCAGTCAAAATCAAGTATAAAAAACAAGAAGCATTCAACTCAAACCACTTCTCCTTGTAGTTCTAATTATAATTTATATTCAGCTTTATAAAAGGACCAAGTAACATGCTGAAAGTAACAATCTCTGGGATACCCCCACTTGGAAAAATGTATTTTATCCAAAAAGGAAATAAATAGAAATTATGGCCATATAGTTATTCTTAAATGCATTGCAACTTCCCCACATACACAGTATAAGATATAGCAATGCTAGGTTTACACAGATTTCAACAAATAAAATACAATGCATAATAATATTGCAGCCACAGTAGATTGGATTTATGTGGAGTCATTGAAATTACTTTAAGTGACAGGAAACAAATTTATAACCATTCACTGAAGCTACATTCAGCAAATACTACAACAAAATAATTTTGCTGGGGGCAAGGCCCCTGCCACTTCCATGTAGGGGGACACCACATCACCCATAACCCAGATTTATATAAAATAACTCCAAGGTCACAAGAAACAGTGGAGAAAAAAGCACACCGTATTGTGAGTAAAAGTAGTTATAGTGAACAGTATCCATTCTTTTACATTTACCAAAACTCCTTCTTCGAAGTGACATGTTCCCACCAGATAAAAAGACTCCTATTTAGCAGTGCTCAAACAACAGCAGAGGAAAGAAACTTAATCTACAGATCACCTCCATATCCATCAATTATGGCCACTTTACTGACTGCGTTCACCTCAAATGTGTGCTTGTGGTAAAAAACTATAAAGAAAAATAAATAAACAATAATAGTCAAAGTAAAGCAAAGTAAAACAATCTCATCTCAGTAATGTAATCCATCTTACTTTACATAAATGCACACTAGTACTTATACTGACTATTTAAACTAAGCAAACAACAAGAAAGTCAGTTACTTATGCAAGACTTTAATAATCCACTCAAACTAATATACCAAACTCCAGTAGCTAGGGATACATTCTGATCTAATTATGACCTGAACCGATCAACACAATTAAAAAGCATGAAGTATTAAGCTTAACAAGAATTTTGTTAAGTAAAGTACTAATCCTGGAAGAGGATACCAATAAAATGGAAACAAGAAGGGAAAAGTCTCAAGGCAGATGCGTATACACTATTATACCCAATCAAAAGGATTCTATAAAACACAAATAATTTTCAAACACATTTGCAAGATACCATATATCAGTGTATAAATGGGAGACATACATGTTTTCCTAAAGACAATATTGCAGCGCACCCTACCTCTTAACTGCCCAGATTTTTGCAGAATGTCCACATGTTACCTAATATTTTTGCTCTGTTCCTCACTGTAGTACTCAGGCTGTTAACACAAGAAATCTAGACAATGTCTAAAATAATGGAGGAATAAGGGCTTAAAAATAAGGTCAGATTTTAAATATTGCAGTTATAAACTTAGAAAGTTGCTAGAAAACAGGTGAGTGTAAGTAAGCATGTATTTTCTGAAGGATATGAAATCTGAAACAAAAATGTATGCCATTATTTAATTACTTCGAGTCTATATTAGATCACCGACCACTTAAAAAAGTGAACAGTGATTAATCAACCCTATGTAAGTGAAAGCTTGCAATTTTGAACTGTCAGAACAAAAAACGCTGTTCCAAAACACATACACACAACACAAACACACCAAACAAACAGCAATCTACACACATACACCTAAAATCTTACACCTAACCCTACACTAAACTATATACACACCACTAACTATCCACTTACCTTAGGCCAAACCCTAACCCTAAGGTCCGTCACTATCACACACTCACCTCACCCGATCCCTAACCCTAACTCACCTAACCCGGCCTAACCCTCACATCCACACAATCGCACACATATCTAACCCGCACCCTAACCCTAACTCACTTAACCCACCCTAACCCTCACGTCCATACAATCACACACTTACCCGAACCTGATCCATAACATTCCATCACAACACTAAAAATACTGAAGCAACAGAAACGGACAACCAAATTCTTTCCTTAGGAAAATATTTGGTTTTCTGTTGCTTCAATATTTTAAGCTTTCGCTGCATAGGGTTCGATATTAGAACATTCGAAGGTTTGAAACCTCGATGTTCTAATATAAACCTGTGACTTCAGCCCTTACTAATTTGCCATAAAACCACAAAACTTAATCCATTACTTGTTGAGTTGGAGTCCTAGGCTAGCCCTAGATGGTTTACAAGAAAAATCAAAAACTGTATGAGGGTCAGGGCAAGCATACTGAAGACATCAAGATTGCTCTACAAAATCAGGGGCAAGACAAGACATTAAGACAACTACAACTTAACATTTTTTCTCCATTCACTAACCTGCTATAATTTATATTTCAGTTCCACTTCCTATCCTTTTCACTTTCCAACCCAGCCAGGCAACAAGAGGTGAAAGAAGTAAGGTATGCTGCACTGCTCTGCTCTGTCTGCTCTGCTCTTCGATCAAACTCTGACTCCACTCCAAACAGGCACTGCTGCTGTGCTGAATTCCTGTTTCACACTCTTCTTCCCAGTGTGGGCAGAGAGCGAGAGGAGAACCAATCACTAGCCATCCAGCCATCCACGTCACATACATGACTGCGGATGTGGCAGTTCGATCCCCTTCCACTTCACAGCGGTTACAAACTGCATAGACTTCTGGGCATCTTACACTGATGCTTTCTCTTGTTAATCTGTACTGATTTTGCAGCAGTCCAAATTTACAGTTTCTTTTTAAACCCGGAACTCGCCGAGCAGGCATGCTCGATTCGAGTTCTGGAACTTTAACAGCAAGTCAGTCGGACTCACAGGTTGCAACTAAAATATTTTATTTTTTTAAATTTTACATTTTTTTTCTTTATTTTCCTTTCACAGCTGGGGGGTGGGGGCTGCAGTCCTGCATTCTGATGGCACGAGCTGCCACTGGGTGGGTGAATATGTTGATATTAGTGAGGACAAATGTAGATATGGCTCATGAATTTTGTGGAGGAGAGGGCTGACTTAGTAAAGTTGATGATGTTGTAATGAGGAAGGATTTGTCTGGGGGTCAAGTATATGCTTTTTTGTATAGAAGAAACAAGAATAACGTTTTGTAACTGTTGTTTAGCCAATAGGGAAATGGGGTGGGATGATACAATGATAGCTGGTGGAAAAGATTAGTTTGGAAAGGAATATAGTTGAAGTCATTGTTTAAACAGAATAATAAAGAATGATTATTAGGCAAGCCTTTGTTGTCCTTAAAGTTAGCAGGCCAGGGAGATATGTGGAGATTATTTAAGGTTGTAGAGGAAAATGGGATAGCTATAGCCCACTCAGTAATGTATGCATCCCCAAGAAGTCCTGTAGTACCTTGTAATAAAAGACTACCAGGACAGTTCCAGTCATGTAGGTTAAGAAACCAAAGCAATTAAGGTTATCTGTAATGTGGCTGTACTGCATCTTTAAGAGAATTTGATGGAAATAATCAAAACACAATGCAAGTTGCAGTCAGCAAAATGAGGTCGTTGGATATAAAATACAAAGTCCACAAAAACATCCAACAGACCACTCAATGGCTCAAAAGTTTATATAAAAACTCAGGTGAACTTATTTGGTGAGCACATTCGCGGTGTAGATACACCACTTCATCAGACGTAAAAACTGACAAACATAAACTCCATATATAGTTACAGTAGTTCAAAACTACCAATCACAATTAAGGACCACTTAATTCAAAAAATTCTCTCTTAAAAAGACAACATATTCCTACCACAATATCAAATATATGCAAGCTTAACAAATTAGCAACATAAAAATACATTTACAAGACATACATGATAAAAGACATATCTAATACACTGAAACATTAATGAAAGTCCTTAATTAACTATATTACTAATTCAAACATTTTCATTTAAAAAATAATAAAACATGCTTAGGAAGCTCCTTTCCTAGCCAAAGGTCTACAGCTTAGTATGGGCTTAAGAGGTACTCTGTCATTCAGAACTTTCCCTTTGTCCGTCCTGAGTCTCACTAGCCACCTACTGTCAGTTGTCTCTGTTGAGTTCACAATGTCACCCCCTTTCATTTTCATGAAACATTTCAATAGCAAGAAACCTAAACATGTGTGATGCATCTGTATTAAATACATGTTTTGCCAGAGCATTAGTACAAGCACCATTCTTGATTTTTAATAAATGTTCTCTGATTCTGAATCTGAGTTTTCTGTTGGTCTTTCCAACATAGAAAGACGAACATATGTCATAAACAGTCAAATAAACAATGTTTATGCTGTTGCAACCTGCTCTAACCTTGAACACAAACTCAGTCTTGAGGTTTGGGTGTATAAATTTGCTACTGGTGTCAATGTACTTACAGTGGTTACAATTATAACTAGGAAATTTCCCTCTTTTACCATTCACAGCATCCATGTCTCTTTAATTTTTGGGGTAGCATAAAAACTGTTTAAGTGATTTCTTCTTTTTGAATGAAAAACTAGGCTTATCACCTACAATACTGCATATCTCTGAATCATGTGTTAGTACAGGCCAGTATTTCCTAATATTTTCTGTAACAACATGCACGTCACATGAAAACTCAGTAGGTACTCGCACATAGTTGTTTACCCTATTCATTTTATGGTTTCTCCCATGTGTGGATGCAACCCCCTCACCTGAATAATACGGTCTTCCAACTTCACTTCTTAAGTCTACTGCCTTAGATAATATTTCACGAATAGTGAAATCAGTGTATCCCCTCATTAAGAATCTCTGCTCTAAATCAATTAACTCACCATCAAATACTTCATCCTCTGTGGTGAGCCTAGAATCTCTTAAAGTTTGTCCTTTAACAACATTTGTAAAAGTGTGTCTTGGGCGCATGCTACTTCTATGCAAAAGATGGTTTCTATGGCAGTCCTTCCTATACATCCTGGTGGATAATTTTCCAGTATTGTTCCAATATATACATAAATCAAGAAAATTCATCTCATCATGTGAAGAATTCATCTCAAACGTGAGAAAATGTGTTGTATTAGTGATGAACTTACAAAAGCTCTCAAGATCAGCCATATTGCCCTTCCACAATAGGGCAGGTCATCCACAAAATGTTTGTAGAAAATTACCTCTCCCCATCTGTCCCCTGATAACACATAATGATTTTCCCAACTTGCCATTACCAGATGGGCATAGCTATGGGCACTAGAAGTGCCCATAGCTCCGCCTTCTTTCTGCAAATATGTATCATGTTCAAACATCATAACAGAAGATCAATGACTTTTAACAAATGTAAACAGAAATGAATGAAATGCCTTAACACTGAAAAATGCAACAAACGGCAAACGTTGTTTGGAGGACTTGGTAAACTACATCTATAAAAAAAGCATCTAAAACTTTTCGACAAAGCCTTCAAGGGGGATTTGAAGCATAAATATCAAGCAAAATAAATACACACACACACACACACACACACACACACACACACACACACACACACACACACACACACAGACACACCTTCTGCTGCTACATATGCGCACACACACACACACACTCACATACACACACACACATTCACAAACACATACACACACACACACACACACACACACACACACACACACACACACACATAGACACACACACACACACACACACACACACACACACACGCACACACACATAGACACACACACACACACACACACACACACACACACACACACACACACACATATACACACACACACACACACACACACACACATAGACACCCACACACACACACACACACACACACACACACACACACACACACACACACACACACACACACACACACACAATGATTAAACATTTAATTCCCCCATCAGAAGCATCAGTTAATTAGGGGTGCACTTCCAACTGAGTTTAGCATTCAATTGTACATCTTAAAGTCATATACTTAAGCCAAAAAGGCTTTTCTTATAAAATAACTAATTATCACAATGAATACATTTATTCCTATTTACTTGTTCTAAACTGCTACCAGTTAAACAAGATGGAGCACTATATTTAAAATTCATAAAATGTTCAGCTACACGTTTCAAACTGTTTTTTTTTTTTCAATTTCCGGGCATAATCCTGCAATCTTAGCTTAAATAGTTTAACAGTTTCATCACTGTAGCATTTTCATCATGAGCATTTCAAGTCTACATCACATTCTCTGAATTTTACACAAAATGCACCTCAGGTAGTACATTTTAAACTGTTCATTTTATTAAAATACAGATAATTATTGACACAGAGCACAGCAATAAAGGATAAGGCTGTATATAGGAGTTCAACTGTAAACAATTCCACCAAATTCAGCAGAAAAACGGAACTCCGCATACCAAGCAGATTCAACCAAATACACTTTATTCAATCAACAAATCTTTTGGGCCATCACCCTTTCAAAGTGCTCATTTAAAATCAATCCCATACACTCCTTTTAAAAAAGCATTGAGAAAGGGTGATGGCACAGAAGTTTTGTTGACTGAATAAAGTGTATTTGTTTTAGTCTGCTTGGTGTGAGGAGTTCAGGTTTTCTGCTGCTTTTATTGATGCAAAACACAGGTAATACAAGTAACAGTGCTATATTTAGGAATATTTTGAGAGAAAGGTACAGTACTACAAGGTGCAAAATGACCATGAACCAAGTAGTCTACCAAACGTTTACCTCTAATGTAAGGTCCAAGTAAAGCAGGATAAATAAGATCATACAGTGCAGGATCAGATAGCAACATCTATCAATATTTCTCAGCAATATAAAAATATATCCCTTCTCTTTCATCAATATTAGTACTGAACAAACTACTCTGATCCATGTTTGTCTCCTGGCAAGGAAGAAACTGCCATTGTATTACACAGGAGACTTGTAGTACCATTTAAACATATTCACACAATCATAGCCCTGATTGACAAAAATTTTAATAAATTTGGTAGCTTTGGGCTTTCATGTGCCATTAAACTTTATCATTCACTTATAATCTTGGTAAACTCATTATTTTTAATTCTAATTAATGAGAATAGCAGAGTTTAATTTGCCTTCACTTACTAAGGCAGGCAATGCATCTTTCAGGTTTTGTTACAAGTATTTTGGCACAGCTTTGTGCCACGGGCAAGTAGATAAAGACTTAAGCCAAAGCTAAACTAGAACACATGGCAATTCTGTTTTGTATTATAGGAATGACATTTAAATCATGAGAGAATAAGCCAATGTCTAAAAAATGTTTGTCTGCTTTATACAAAACCTTCAAAAAGAGAGGATTAGCTATTAGTACAAGTAAAGTACAAAAAGGAACTGCTGTAATATTTTTGCGAATGGCTCAGAATAGTGCAAAATGAGAAGGATCTGAGATCAAAATGTGCAGAATATATGTAATGCAGATTCACGTAAAAAAAAATGACAGATGCAAGGTTTTTAGGGGAAATGGTATTTTAGAAAGCTTTTGATCAATATTTAGAAATTATTCTGAGACTACTTTATAATGTCACTATGAAGAAAATGACTGTTGCTGGCCCACAACAGCAAAAATACATTTGAAAAAGTGAAAAATGCACTTCAGCAGAGTGTTTGGCTTGGAACAATGGATCCTACTCAGACTATTATTTTTGACGTGACTGAAAACATTCTGTTAAAGGAAATGTAGCAGCAGGATATCTCCAAAGTGAAACAACCATTGGGATTTTGGTAGAAAAGTATGGACTACAAGCATACTATAGTACATGGGAAAAACCTGTGTCAGTAGTATATACCAGTGATGGTGAGGTGGTAACACATTATAGACAGCATAATCAAGGGAGCTCTGATGCTTTGTTTTGGTAGGATTTGCTGAAACACCCTTTACATTAGAGTGCCGGCTTTCTTTCATACAGAATGAGGAACAGTGTTCTGAATTCCCTTATTGTGAGTATTCAAGTTAAAAGCTATATGTTTTTTTACAAAAATCTGTTGAGTCTTTTAATATTTATTTATTCGCAGTGCATGTATGCTATATTTCCTCACCCTGTTTATAAATCTGTTAGTTTAATCAACGTGTAACAGGAAGAGAGAAGAGAAGTGAAGAAGTGCCCCTGACACTGAGACTGCAGTATTAGAGAGGCAGCTGGTGAAGTTAAAGATAAGAGAAGGAGCAAAAGTATATATATATATATATATATATATAGAGAGAGAGAGAGAGAGAGAGAGAGATAATTAAGAAGATAATAATGACCAACCTTTATAGAATGGGAATAACAGAGACTGAAAAGAATGTGGTGAAGAAGTAGGGAATCTTGTAGAGTGAGTCAGAAAGAGCAGGCAAGGTACTAGTCTAGGTACAGCTGGAGAAGAGAAGAGAAGAGAAGAGAAGAGGAGAGGAGAGAAGAGAAGAAATGTCATTCAATTTTTAGAACTGTGCAAACAGTAGGGCAGGTTACTTAGCAGACTAGGAGTGACAGAGGTGATTACAGTTCAGTTATAAATTTACTGATGAATAAGAAAAATGGGTGTTCCAGAATGTAGTAAGCCCATGATAATCAGAGCTGGAGGTAAACTGAGCTAAGTACAGAGGGGAATGATAGACAGATTGATTGATGAAATAAATTGAGATGCCTGTTTAAAACGTGAAAGCATGTAGTAGGAGTAGAAGGCCTTTCAAAAGGCCTTTCAAAAACAAATTCCATTTTTCTGAAGAAACAGGAAATATATGGATTAGAAGAATGTGTATGAATGAGTTAGTGCATGGATCAGAACCAGAACAGCTATATTTTACTACCCCATTGTGATCAGGATAGAGCATATCTGGGCAGTTATAGTCCCATGTCTCTTATAAATGGAGACGAGAACATAATTTTTGAAGGTGCTATTGAAAAGGACTAATGTCACCATTAGCTGGGTATTATCAGGAGGACATTGTTAAGACAACATCTGAAGAAGAGAGTTGGTAAGCACTAAGAATCCTCCTTGAAGAAAGTACTAGGAGGCAGGAGAGGAACATCACAGTTAGAATTTTGTATTACAAATTCTGTTTTGTTGAGTGAAATGCTCTGTTTGAAGTATTAAGATAAAGACACTGCAGTTTAATGAAAACATTTTAAATGTATCAGGCATAAAAATTCTAATGAATGGTATTTTGTCAAAGGAGATGAAAAATGGAAAGGTGACTAGACAGGAATGTCATAGACTTCTAGTACCTTTTTCTCTAATGCAGATGGTAATAGGATGTTGTCGGAGATTGGGAGTGAAGTAGTTGGAACCATATGAGAGTACCCCAGCACTACCAGGTTATACCTCATACCATGCTTTTCGGCCCCAAAACTTGGACTGAACTACAAAAGGAGGGGGAGTATCAATATTCGTCAAAGATACCCACACCTCCAGGTTGGTGGCACAGCACGAAGCATCAGAGACTATCCATTTGCAACTAACAGTGGGTAAAACTTCCTTCCAGTTTATAGCCTGCTACAGACCACCCTCCCAAACCCAGGAACCTCATTCAGCCTTCCTGAGAACACTGGAAAATATGAAGGTCTCTCCAAACACCATTATACTGGGTGACTTCAACTAACCAAACATAGACTGGGAGCATTACTCTAGCTCCAACACCATAGCCCAAAGGTTCCTAGAATTTATAAACTCAAATGCTATAGAACAACTTGTTACCACTCCCACAAGAGGGGAAAACATACTGGACCTGATCATCACCAACATGGGGACTCTGTGCTCCAGACCAGAAGTGCATCCCTCACTGGAAAGATCAGACCATAAACTAATCTCACTGGATATTCACATCCGACCCCACCCCCTGCCCAGAAAACCACAGTGAAAAACTTCTCTAAAGCAAATTTAACACTCCTCAAAACAAAGGTGGAATCCCTCAAAGCCCCCGGGCCTGTGGAAAATATGGCCCAGACCACGGAATCCTTTACAAATGCATTCTATGGACCCCTTCTGGAATGCATGGATAATGCAATCCCAAATAAAACCAAGACCCAATCCTCCAAAGGCAGACGTCCTGTCTGGTGGACCCCAGCCATAAACAAACTATACAATAGAAGGAGGAAGCTACTACATGATAAAGCAAAATCCCAAAAAGGGAAGGCATCTCTGATCAGTATTAGCAAAAAACTATGGGCACTCATAAAATCGTCTAAGGCCAGCTTCGAGAGAAAAATTGCACAGGATACTAAGGATAATCACAAGGTTTTCTTTAGTTATGTTAGGAACCTGGGTGGGAATTCCCAGATATGCTCAGAATTAGTCCAAAATGACAAAAACTACACCAAACCCACAGACATTGCCAACATCCTAGCTGACAGGTTCAGCGCAAACTTTTCCCCCCCTCCCCACCAAAAGGGCAAATATCTATCCCAGCAGAGTGCTGCCCCCCTGACATCTCAGATGCTCAGGTAAGAGCCGCCCTCTCCAAAGCAAAAAACACAGCATCAATGGGACCAGACGGTGTCCCGGGCTGCATCCTACATGAACTCCAAGAAGAGCTAAACCCAAACATAAAACTACTGTTCAATCTCAGCCTTACTACAGGATATGTACCCAAAGAGTAGCGTACAGCAACAGTGGTCCCTCTCCACAAAGGTGGTGCCTCAACGGATCCTGGAAACTATTGCCCCATAAGCCTGACTAGCTTGGCTGCAAAGCTATGGAAAGGATCATCATGGACCTCATAAATAAAGATATTGGGGACATACAGACACTGGATCCTACCCAGTTCGGCTTTGTTAAGGACAGATCCTGCCTCTTAAACCTGGTTGATTTCTTTGAAACAGTCACCAAGGCCATTGACAAGGGGAAGGTGGTCCACACAGCCTACCTTGACCTCGCAAAAGCCTTCGATACAATACCCCACTCGGGCATTATAGATAAGCTCACCAGCTTAAATATAAACCCCTATGTCACTAGATGGGTTGCAAACTGGCTCAAGGACAGAACCCACATGGTTAGAATTGCTGGAGCCATGTCAGACTCCAAACCAATTACAAGTGGCGTCCCACAAGGCTCAGTCCTGGGACCTCTCTTGTTCGGTATATATTTCTCGGAGGTACAGGCCAACATGGAAGGACTGTGGCTGACCAAGTTCGCAGATGACTGCAAACTGGGCGCCATAATCGACTCTCCAGCCGACACAAGCATCCTCCAAAAGGCCTCATAGAAACAGACAACTGGTGCCAGAGCCATGGCCTCAAGCTAAACGCCAAAAAGTGTATAGTCATCCCCTTTGACAAAAACAAAGTGCCCACAAACTACCACATAGGTGGTAATCCATTAAGTACAGAAGAAGTAATTAGGGACCTGGGGACCCAAGTTGATAGCAATCTCTCATTTGACAACCACGTGGCCAAAGTGGTTAGAAAAACATTTTATATAGCCCACCTAATCATGAAGGGATTCACATCTAGATCAGGGGAGGTCATCTTGCCTCTTTACTCATCCCTCATCAGGCCCATAATTGACTACAATGCCCCTTTTGGGATGTACCTTACCAGACACCTGCAGCAACTGGAAAGACCCCAAAAGTACCTCACCAAGAGGATCAAAGGGCTCAAACAGATGCCATATGCTGCCCGGTTAAAGAAACTCCAGCTCTACTCAGTGGCATACTGCCTGCTCAAAGGCGATCTGTGCCTGACGTATAAAGCCATGTCCAACCCGGAATTAATGGACATGCTGCACCTCAGAAAATCCAAATCCCATCGAGTTACGCACTCGAGAGACTTGAACCTCAGCACTGAAATAAATAGGACATGCTGGAGGGACAGATTCATAACCCAGAGGCTCCCTTCACTCTGGAATAAAATCCCAGTCCAGATTAGGCAGAGTCCCTCATTGACTTTCTTCAAGAGGAATCTTGATGAGTGGATGGGAGATCATAGGTTTACCCCAGGTATCACTTTTGTGTCAGTGTTAGACAGAGGCACAGTATACTAACCTCGAAAAAGGGCATAGCAAAATTAATTTAAAATGGGTGGCGAAAGCCAAACACACTCTGGCTAGGTTTATAAATGCCCTAGGGCAGATAGCCTAGTATGAACCTATGAACCTATGAACCTATGTGGTTGACTGTATACTGTATACTGATCACCAACCACCTAGATCCATCGTTCTCAGAGGCCTGTGAAATGTATGGGGAATGTAAAGAGTTGTCAGGGAAGAGGGTAAATAAGATATTGTAGTTAAATGCTAAGGCAGCAGAGGCTAGTAGCAGAGGATATGATGAAGAAAAAAGTGATAATGAAATATCCATTAATCAAGGGAAGCAACTGTAGAGCAAAACTATTCTGCCCTTAATGGGGAATTCAGTATTTGATGTCTTGGAGAGGAATTTATTTATTAATTGGGAGAATAAACACTGTACAGATGATGGCTCAATATTTAGGAAGGCATGAGACTATATAGTCAGCAAATAAATGGATGATGGCACCTCGAAAAGAATGTGAATGTATTATGTCTATACAGGTTTAACTATTTGGATGACTAGAGAAATTCTGAGATACATATGGACTCAGAAAAGATGGGGTTTCTAGAGAACAAATATGCCGTGGCATTCAAAGAAGATGGTGTACATGCACTGTATAAAAAAGAAAGAAATGGAGAGTAAAACAAGCTTTGAGAAAGGATCAGGGATACAATATTCTAGTCTATGAGCCGATGTATGAGGAATAGACAAAAAGGCAAAATGGAGGAGGTGAGCAATTTTGCAACAAAGGGAAGTATGATTGTGGGTAAGAAAAATTTTGAATATACTTAAAGAGCAAATTAGATAAGATGATTGTGTCTTTCTTCTGTTAAGCAAATGTGATATAAAACGGGGTGACAAAATGGATGATGATACTTAAAAGATGAGAAGAGCACCCTGACTCTGTAGTGTAGATGAATAAAGCCCCATATCTAATCCAGATTATATACATTTGATTAGCAGTTCAAGTACTGCAAGGAACAGAGTGGAGTAGGACAGTAGTGACTGACCAACACTGGCTCACCCATCTGAGGGAAGAATGCAGCATGGTTTGTTGCTCTGCTGACTTGAGCAGAAATACCCACTAATTGCATTAACAGATAATGGGTCATTATGACTACTTCCTGCTGATATGCCAAAGGATGTGTGTGCATGTATACAGAAGCATGTATCAGATCTCTTTAGAGCAAAAACATCTACAAGAGCCACCAGCTGCCATAAGTGAAGGAGTTAGGCATTGAAAGTGGGCCTGCATCACCTCAATGTGGGGTTCCTTATTTTTGACCCCTGACACTTGTGGAATGAATGTGATTATAATGCTTTCATACTGATCAGGGAACAACTGAAACATATATCTCTTGCCCCGGATGAAGAGCAAATCAATCTGACTTGCTAATATAGGATGAATGAATAGGCCAGCTAGGTGTAGGAAGATATGCTTGATGATGATTGGGGGAGGCAAAAAAGATGAGCAACTATAGAAGGGAGAGGATTTTGAAGAAATGGGGAAAGACAAGTTGTAGGAAGCATGAAGATTAGTGAGATTTAATTGAGAGGCTGTAGGAGAGGTTAGGGATTGGACAGGGGAAGGGCTTTATGATGGAATGAGTCTAGGCATATGGTTGCCCAAGAGATACAAGCCATAATGTTCAAAGAGAAAGATAACTCAGAGCCTTAAACATGGGAGCAAATGAATACAGAGTTTCTTATTAGTGTAGGTCAGTGGTTGAAATCCAACGAGCTTACAGCATTGGTATAAAATTTCCTAATAAAAAGAAAGAGGGAGTAAAATGGTTGGTAAAATAATTATACTATTAGAGATGTGGAGGTAGATAGCCAAGGTTAAAAGCAATGTGCCCTTTAAGAACCTCCTGTCCAAAAATATTAGGAGAGAAATAGTCTCAGGGAAAGCTGGAATTGTAATGAGGGGATATGAACATAAAGGAGAAAGAATGAATCACTTCCTTCAAAAGTAAAAATGGGTATTTGGAAATCAAGGATCAGCACATGAGGCTTATTCACTGGTGTTGCCATACACTTATGAACATAAGTTAACATTGGGCCAGAGGTGATGGCTGTTATTAGGGCCTTAGCCAGAATTTATGTTTTGGGAATGTTGTGAGGTAAAATAAATGTTCAGAGATCTGCATAACTGATGAAAGTATACACAAATGATACATCCTGATACAAATTAAGTTCATCATCTTTGTGTATATGGGAAACATCTGTGATGGGAGCATTGACCATGGAACAACTGATAATGTGGAAGTGAGTTGGGTGAGAAGTGTAATAGTCTGACGCTGGAAGGTGAATATTTCCAGGAGGAAGAAGCAAGTGGCGGAGGAGAATCTTAATTGTACAGATAGGTGTTTCAGGCGTCCCCAAGTTGGCAGGAGAAAGAAAAGGAAAAGGTTGTGTACTGTGGGAATAAACAAGTTCTATTATAATGGTACTGTTTATAGTACTGGTTAACTTCATACCTTGCTGCCACTGTTGCAGTTTAGCACTAATTGATTTGCACAATCATTTATTATATCTTAAGTAACATATTAATAAAAGGAATGGCAAAATAAAGCTTTTGGGTTGTTGCTTCTTGCCCTGCATAACATCTTTACATCTTCATTTAAAGAGGATGTGCATTGCTAATCCTTGCTGGATGTTGCTTGGTGATCTGTTCTTAAGTCTGCAGCTGTTCAGGTAGCAATCATTTTGAACTTGATGCTGCTATGGCTAAGGAAGTGGACAGCTTACGGTTGATGTAAGAAGTTCCTGATGTCATATAATTTTAAATTATAATTCTTTGAACTTGATACTTACCTTGTTTTTATCTTAATATATGCACTGATTATTGCAGTGGTTGTTCTACTGTGTTTTATTTTATTTAACTTCTGAGTCATGTTATTGTACTTTTCTTAGTATCATGAACTAATAAATATCAACTTTGATCTCTGAATTAGTTTCCACAACAATATAGAAACCCTACCATGTAAAGACTCACAGTTTTCCTGATGTCAGTAATCCATGAAATGTTTCCTAGTACTTCTCTTTCTTTATTTCTTTTCCTGTTACTTTCTTTATTTCATTATTTGTCTATTGACAGGGTAAAGTACCGATGTAGCTCGATTTATAGCTCTGACATAGAGAGTTAGAAGCAAGAGGCAATACAAAGACAATATTGCTAGAAATACCTTCCAACAACAGAACCATAATCAGCTCAGTTAATATTCTGGACTATGAACCGAGGTATGAGGAATAAGGAACTACAGACATCCCCACAGTATTACTCCTCCCAGAATATAACTATTCAAAACTTGCCTGTAGAAACAAGTTTACATATATGCAATAGCTGCAAATGTATACTACTTCTTTGTCGTTAGCAAAAAAAAAACAAGTTACTACTTTTTCTACCAAAAAATCTTAACCATATCAAATCCTCCTTCTCAATACATTCTCTAAAATAACACCCTACCTCAGGTTGAATTGAATACAAAGCTTTTAGGAATTATTATTGATGACCAACTCAAATTTTACTTATGGAACAACAACTGTATCAGGAAAACTCATCACTTTCTCTCCAGGGAAGCTAAGATAACTCTTTTACCTGCTTACCTATTACCTAGTGTAATGTATAGTTCTCAAATTATCATCAATCTAAACTCAACTCTCCTTGCCAAACTGGAATCAACTTAAAATAAGATAGCTAGATTTGCTGCCCAGCAAACTATAAGTCCCATCACTGCCTCTCTCTGAAACAGCCAAACTGGCTTGAATTGCCTCACCTGCTCCTGCTCTCTCATCTCCAGATTATCCACTGCACCCTCTACCAACCTTCCTACTGTCCAGCTCTTTCTTCTCTAATCTCCTACTGTTCACCTGCTAGACCTCTCTGGAGCTCCACTGAAGACCTGCTATTAACTCACAAACCAAAAACTAAGTTTGGATGTAATCTCTACAGCTATAACCCCACCAAGGCATGGAATTGCCTCCCTCATGAAGTTAGGTCCAACAAGCAACTAACAAAACTAAAACAAATTTTAAGCTGTTACCAAAGAATACCTGCAAAATAAATGGACTTGCCACCGTATTCACCCTCCTTAAGCAAAGCACTACTGTAAAACTCCACCATCTGTCCTATCTGTATCTTATAAATTCCTTACTGTAACACCATCAGATAACCTCATGCTCTCTACTACTGTTTAATAATAACTTAGAAGAGTGAGATTACTGTTATTTTTTGTGTTGTTTACTGTACTGCATGCCTACTGCCAATTATTTTTATATGCCTGTTTTGCTGCTTTATTTTTATTAATTTTCATTAATTTGTTTCTGTATACATTCAAGACTTCTTCTATTCCTCTGCTTTTCTGTTATGTCCATGTGTTTCATTTTTTTGTATAATCTGTTGGGAGCTTTTCTCCCTGGGCCGCCACTGAAAAAGGGCTACTTAGCTCACTAGGACTAACCCTGTCAACAAATATAAAATGAAATAAATAAATAAATAAATAAATAAATAAAAACTTCTGAAGATTTCACAGCTTCATGTATAAAGGCAAAGTAGTGACTATACATCCTGTCCATTATGGAAACCTCCATTCCTACAGATGCTTCTTAATAATAGCAGTAACACACCTTCAAATGGGGTTTGGCAATTGCATAAGTGTAACTCAATATCATGCAAGAAACACACTAAGCTAATTAAGCTCCATCTGTCTAAAGAAAAGGTACAGAGAAAAAACATTGCTTAGTGATATAATTTTGGGGAATAGATAAACTGTTCTTCCGAAATTACAGGCTTACAAAGATGCCACCAAATGATTCGACCATAAAACATAACAGAAGAAAGGCAGTAATGCAATTCCAAAAATCAGTGGTCAGCAACCCTGGCAGTAATCATACATAAAGACACATAAAGTGCAAGGAATACCCTTTTCCCAGCTTTTCTCTCAGGCATATATCCCTTTGTATCTAACATTAAAGCTAAAATAGGAACTATTTCATAAAGAAACGGCTCATCCTGCCACCGGTTAATATCAATGGAAAAGAATGAGGAAGACAGACCCGTAACACATACTATATCTTCATTCCTAACTGTTTAATCCAGTAAAGTTGTCTTGCCTTTCTCACTTCCAGTAACTTACAATGAAATAATTTGCAGTCTTTTCCAGCAAAGACAAAATAGAAACACATTTAACTGACCTGATAATAAACTAGGCTAAACTCTATTCACAAATCTATCACTCATTATATATGTTTGGGAGCACTGTCGTCATGGATTCTATAGTCTCCACTTCTAATAGAAATAACAAATTAATTCAGTCACAAGACATTGGGGGGAATTTAATAAAGCCTACATGTGCTTATTTGCCATATAGGCAGAGCGGCATGGTGCTTATATGGAAATAAGCAGATGTGCTATCCAGTAAATGGAGCTGAGGGGCATGCATGAGTGTGCAAACATGGAAGTGTCTGTGGCATGCATGCAAATGAGGCAGATGGAGCAATCCAGCAAGCAGACAGGCAGTCAGACAGACCCCGTATTGGTGTCTGTAATGTACAGGGAAAATTTCAGTGTACAGGATATAAAATTACATCAGAGGCTGTAAAAGTGTAGTTATAGTGGCAAAAATAGTGTAGGGGACACAGATATGTACAAAAGTAACCACTGTGTGTCCAAAACGGTATGGAAAATAATGTAAAATAATTTTATTTTTTTAATACCCTGGATATGTTTACATGGTGTGCCACAGTGCACAAACATGCCATTATGGAAAAAAATTGTAAAAAAACAGAATTTTTGAGTATGTAACAGTAATGTATTAAAGGACCCTGTGTAGAGTATGTACAATGTAGGATTGCTGTGGTTGCTAATGAGGCAGAGCCTGAAACCATGTAGTTTCCAGGTACTGTGCACAGATCTGTATGCAAATGTACTGGGGTTACTGAATAGCACAAATGGGTATCAGTGTCCACATATCACATCCATCTTAGGACAAAACTGTGTTGGTGTCCACAGAAGAAGTAGCTGACATCAAAAGGGGGGTGTGTGTGTGCAAACTTTTAAGCTCATTGGAGCTCAGTGGCCCTGTTTGCGCGGCGTGCCACTCTGCTCAGCAGGTGTGTCTGGTGACTGCTAAGCTTTGTTTACCTTAGGGGCAAGTGTTTCAGAAGGTTTGAGTGTGTTTACATGACACTCAGCCATGCTGAGTGTGACCTTCCATGGGGGGTTGTCTGCTCACTCCTAAGCCTTGTTTATCTGTGCAGTACAGATTTGAGTGGCACGCCACAGTGCTCACCAAGGAAGGCTGTCAAAAAAAATTGGCTGAGAAAGACAATGATACATTAATTACTGATAAGCCCTCTTTCACTTAAACTAGGGCCATTAAACCCCTTAATAATGTACTTGGCAGGTGTAATACAGCATTGCTAACCAATCACACAGGCTACACCTACAGCAGATCACTATAAAGTATGCTTACACCGTACAATCTGATTTTCTCCCATACTCTGTACCGTTGGAGTACAGACTTGGGAATTTTAACCTAGAGAATGCTATGGGCTGCTGCAGGTCTGCTACATATGTACATGCTAGATGCTGAGGTCAATGCAGCTGCTGCTGATGCTGCCATAGGCCTAGACTAAGAAGGGAAAGAGTGTTCAGGCCCAGGGTAACCTAAAAGGAGCTACATGAGATGGAGATTGTAGAGTGCTACAGGGTGGATAAGGACATACTAAAAGAACTCATTGAACTCTTCCACCCTCAACACAGACCCAGAGCCAACAGAGGGGAGCCTATCACAGTGGAAACAAAGGTATGTGTAGCCCTTAGGATACTAGCTACACGTACTTTCCAAAGACCAACTGGGGACATGATGGGGGTCTCATAGGCATCTGCTTCCAGGGTACTCCACCAGTTCCTGGATGCCATGCTACCACATGCTAGTGAGCACATTTATTTTCTCCACACCCCTGAGGAGAGGGCCAGCAGTATGTGACTCTTCTACCATATAGCACACTACCCTGAGGTACTAGGTGCCATAGATTGCACTCATGTACACATCAAGGAACTATCTGGTAAAGAGGGTAGAATCTACTTCAACCAAAAGGGGTACCACTCCATCAACTGCCAGGTCATGTGCAATGCCTAAGGCATTATCATGAATGTGTGTGCTGGGAGCCCTGGCATTTATCATGACTCCCTTGTCTGACATGCATCACAGGTGTACCAGATGTTTGCTGAGGGGAACATCCCTCATGGCCATTTACTTTGGGATGCTGGCTATGCACATTGTGGATAATAACAACCATCAAAAATGCACACCCACCCACTGAAGAACACCATAATGAGGCACACACTCAAACCAGGAACATCATAGAGCATGTGCTTGGGCTGTTGAAGTCACAGTTCCGGTGCCTCAATATATCTGGTGGAGCCTTGCAGTACTCTCCAGCCACATGTACACAGATGTTCACAGTATGTACCATGCTACACAATATGATCCTGCAGAAACAGCTGCAACAGGATCAGCAAATGGAAGGGATACACAGCCTCCCACCAGTGCCTAGGTTACCACAGCTGCATCCACAGGGAGACTCACAGGATGAATCCCCAGAAGCTGCCCCTGTAGGCATGCATAGGCATACCCAATATGCCCTGGCATTGACCAAAAGACGACGCATAGCACATTCACTAACAACCTATGGCCCTAGGGACTGACATCTTACTCTGACTCACATACATATTAGTAAAAATTATGCCAGTCAGCCCACAGAATCTGTACAGCACCATGTATTGGCAGTGGACAGCATGCATCAGACAAAGTCAGCCCCAAGCTACAGGTCTGTTAAATGCTGCATTCACAAGGTAAGTCACTGTCCTGTACACAACTTGTAAGTGGTACTACAACATGGTAGCATATGTATGGACCTCTTGCGTGTATGCAAGGGAACATAGTGGGCTATATATAGTGTGCTACTGGGCTACTTGCAGAGATCTATAGTGGACTACTGGGCTACTTGTACATATCTAGCAGCCACTTGGGACAACAGGCACTCTGTTCACTAGTATGTGCCCCATAATAGCCACTAGGTCACATGGCTGGAAACTCCACGACAGTATTCCAGGAAGATGCCAAACAGTGGGGGTCACATGACAGTCACATGACTCTCTATGCCAGCAGAGCATAGGCTGGTTGTCCCCCACCCCAAACAAATCAGTGTTCCCATTCAACTGCTGTAACAGTAAGTCTGCAATGATATACCAGCAGGCCAGGCAATTCCTCTATCTTGTTGATAGTGTGAGGAAGGAAACCTCTCTGTCTGGTGGCTGGTGTGGCTCACTGAGCAAGGGATAGTAGCATGTTTGATGGTGCTCATGGTTTGATTCTGGCAGCATCCATCATCTTTTGCATGCTAGGTACTCATATGGAAGTAATCCTACAGATTGTTATAATCCCTCAATTTGTTACTGCAAGAAAGCTGGACAAAGCCAGAGTGAATAGGGGCACAAAGAGCCATATCTACATACAGACATTACACAAGCTGTGAGTAATCTAGCAGGTGACTGGTATAACAGCTAGCTGTAACAGGTCAGAGTATTTGCAGGAGATAAACGCCATAACTTAAATGTTTCAGTAGGTACAACAAGTCAGTGACCACTGTTTACAGTATAGCACCAGGAAATCACAAATGTATGAGGAACACAGCAGACATATAGGGCAAAATGCTAGACTTTCTGCAAAAGCATGTATAGGGAGAGGTATGCAGACCATCACTCTGTATGTGGTGTTTGATCATGTAGCCCAGTCACATCATACCTCTCAAACTCTTAGAGCAGGGAATCTGGCCAAATAAAGTAATTAAAAGTGGGACCAAGGCCCACAAATTGGGACAAGATTTAAATATTTGTTCCTACAAATGTAGACTGTTGATAGAATAAAAGTTCCTGCATTAGCACGACTCCTGATGTGCATGGAGTCTGAAACTCAAATGTCTGTCATTATTTATTTACTTTAGTCTTCACTGATTTGCTACTAATTTGCCAGAAAACCACAATGTTATGTGAAATGGGCCAAGCATATGAGACAAAAGTCTGGACAGTCTGTGAATCTCTGTACAATTCTGAAGTTTTACTCACATACTAAGGTCAGCAAACAGCTGGGGAATGCCTTAGGCAATATCAGGAAACTGCAGTACTGTGGTAACAGGTGTAGCAGCCAATGGTCTGCAGCACACAATAATTCTGGACTGGAGTACAGGTAGCTCTGGCCTGGAGTCTCCTTGTAAGTACTGGCAATCACACTGGGCATGCTCCTACACTTAGCTAACTTGAGCTCAAGTCTGTTATATCTACTGCCCAAAGACCTGCTATGTGGAAATATGTCTGCACATATTTACAGCTATGTATATATATCTGTCTCTCCCTATCTCCCTCACACTTGATTAGTGTCACTATCAGTATATATATATATATATATATATATATATATATATATATATATATATATATATATATAAAATAACAAGCTGTATACAGTATGTAGCTGTATAAAGTACAAAGATACATAGACCCCCACATACTTCTACATAGCACATTTATATTACTTACACACACAACTGCATTTAAGGAGACAACCCTGTTATACATATTTATATAGATATGATCTGGGATGTACGAATGTCTCCACATACCCCTGAATGCTGGGATTATCTGCACATACACATCACAACAGCTGTCTGATAGCACCAGACCAAGGCCACAACAGTATATAATCCATTCACCCACAGACCCTTTGCCTGCTGACTACATTTAAAGAAATCCCAATCTCTCTGCACCACACACTCCAGGGACCTCAACCTCATTACCACAATTAACAGAATGTACTGGAGGGACAGGTTCATAACCCAGAGATTGCCCATGCTATGGAATAGACTTCCCATGCATGTCAGGCAGAGCACCTTGCTGACCCTCTTCAAGAGAAATCTTGATGAGAGGATGGGAAACAGAAAATTTGCCCCAGGGATAACTCCAGTGGCTCTGTTCAACAGAGGCACTGGGAACTAAGGTTGGGTGGCACGATGCCAGGGTAATCCTATGGCTAGGCTTGTAAAGTCCACAGGGCCATTAGCCTAGTACACACCTATGAACCTCTGAACCTATGAACCACTCAGACTCCTGGGACAAAAACATACACAGGTCCAAGACACACCTGTCATTCTGTAGCATTACTGCCAGTGTACCATCAGACAACAAAGATACACAGCATTCCAGCATATAGTACTTGTTGTGGCCCACAGCAACTGCCATGGCATAACACTACTGCATTACAGAAACACATGTAAATTTATATAGTCACCCTATACATCTGACACATGTATGCAGGCCCCCACATCGATGGCACGGATGTCAGGGATGTGGCACAGGTATCATCACATGCACAGGGTGTTATGTGGGCATGCCAGAGGCTTAGGCAGTGCCAAACAATTGGAAGCATGTGTGTGAGTCAGAAAGGGTTGCTGGTTACATAGGCCATGGAGAGGTGCCGTGTGTGTCTGTAGGTGACCTGCATGTGACTTTGGTGTTGGAGTGTGTGCATGTACATAGTCAAGCCTAGTGCTAGCCCTACACATGTGTATGGTGGACAGCTGTGGACTGTACATGGTAGAGTGGACAGTTCACCATCTGTGGCTATGAACATGGGAACTGACTTCACCAGGAGAAGCATGGGCAATAACATGCCCAAGGTCAGATGCTCTGCTAGTACCTGACAGTGACTGTCTGCTGGGCCTGTATCCCCCATGGGACCAACCAGGACCACTTGCCCATGGCCTACCACATTGTGGTGTGGACAGCACACTTGCCTCTGTAGCACTGGAGGTACTGCAACTACAGGAGCATGAGTGTGCACGGCCACGTGAACTCCCAGCAGATGGTGTTTCTGACCTTTGTCTATGTATCCAATACCTGTCTCCAATCACATGTTCCAGCACAGACAATGTGCGCTCAAAGGCAGGCATTTTCTCAGCCCACTGTCTGTCCACTACATCAGAAAAACATTCTAGGGCATAACCAATTCAGTGGAGGCAGTCACGGATGTCAGACTGTGCTGTGTCTATAACCCTAAATATCTGTCTGGTGTGGAATTCAGATCATGCCTGTTCCTTCATGACAACCCAAGACATGCAGCAAGTGACCTACAATGTGACACTTGCAACAGGAGGTGGATGGGCAGCAGTCCCCCTTTGAGCACCCCTGTCAATCTGCCTGTGTGTGACCTCATCGGCTCTCTGGCTATGGCCAATGCCTACACTCACTGACACCATAGCTCTCACACTGTCCTGTACAATGTCACCACCCTCTGACTGTCCAATATATGTGGCCTCTGGTGACTGGATATGGGTGGGCATACTGAATGTGTGTGTGGGGACAATGGGGGCAGAAATGGGATGTCAACCTTTTGGACAGATTCAGCCACCTATAACCCCATCTGTGCCTCACTATGGCCATCATCATCATTGTCAGACTCCGATGAAACACTGACATCAGATTGTGAGATGGACAGACTCCAACCCACCTGTTCAACTGTGAGAAGCAAGACAAAAGCAGAACATTACCAACTGCACTATTATGTATAGTAATCCACACAGATTCATACAGATGAGGATCCATAGCTGCATTACATGTCCCACATCTTCTCATCTCTGATCCATGCACAACACACAAACTCAAAACAACATACACAGATAACCAAGGCCATGTATAAAATGCACATCACCTACATTCAGGTAACATTGCCAGTACAATACACCTGTGAGGTATGCAATATGACAGTGTATGTGATAGAACTACACATAAAACACAGTACATCAATCTTGAGAATGATATGCCAGTTGTAGTATCACTGCCTCAGGAATGTACCTTCTCCCTATTGTGTTTGAATGGGCATCTTTGAGTAATTGCCTCATGCAGAGCAGTTTGCATAGTTGCTCATAACTATAAGTGCAAACATGTTAATGTTCATACAAATACACACCTGTCATTCCCTAGGCTATGCACTGCAGTTAACTGCTCCGACATGGAACATACAACTATTCTACTCTGGTTAAGCACAACAGTTGTTCATAAGGCAAAATGGCAGCCCTTAACTTTCATAGGGTATATATGTTAAGCAACAGTATCACACTTACCAGGTACAAGACGATGGACTCTGGACACACCTGACAGATCTATGAAAAGCTGAGTGAGAGGTATTGTCAGCAACAGCAAATGTTGCAGTGTTACAAGGTAATATGTGCTTATATCTACATATACAGTAGCCAATGTGATACTGGCTATGTTGCTGACATTCTAAGTATGTGTTCACAACTGTGGGTAAAATCCACCCCCCCCCCCATGCATATAGACCTGACACCAATGTATTGGTCTATAGAACCTGCCACAGTGACTGCTAATGTATTGTACTGGTAAACACAGTAAGTTTACCTAAACACTCCTCTGGTGTAGATGCTGTGGCACCCACCTCCAGGATGTATGATGTGATGGATGGCTGGGATCTGTTGGTTGATCATAGGTTCACCAGGAATTCCTCTGTGGCTGAGAGTGGTTATTCTGTTGCATGCCTTCCACCGGTGGCAGCACGATCCCTGGCAACAGCAGTTGCCCTTTGATGTGCAGCATTGACCATATCTGTGGCCTGGTGTTGGACCTGCTCGTAGGTCCTGTCATGTTAGCCAATATGATTAACAGCCCTCACAAGGTTGGCACACAATGCTGCCTGCTGTTCATGATTGTGGCGACCCTTTGAAAGCAGGATGTCATGGTTGAGTGTGAGGGCATCCAGTACAGCATCATTCTCTGCAGATGAAAATGGAAGATGTCTCTGTCGGTACATCATTCCTGCAAGACAACAAGAGGTTAACTCATTACAGGACCAGATACTTGGATGTCTATTATGTACAGACCCTACACACACATAATGGCCTGCACTATCCACTGCTCCCTAACATGTCATACCCCATAGTCTGGCAACATACTACATGTGTGGCTATCACCAAGATAGCAGCAATACTGGGTAATGTCCCTGTGTGCCATGACAGATTCTGATGTATGTCTACACCCATCACTGCAATGTACTGTGGTGTGTCCCCTATGGGCAAATCATCACTAATAAATCATACAGCCACTGTCAGACAAATAGCAGTGTGCTATTACAACAGCTATAAGGGGATAGTCCAGCAACACCAGTGTGCCACAATGACAGACAGCAAAGCAAACCTGCTGTAGTATATTTTCCCTGTAGGCATCATACTTTTCAACAATGCAGATGTTTGCAGAATGTCGCCATGTTTGCCTCATAGATGTGGTCCATTTTCCACACACTTGTGGATGTCTGACAAATGGTTGTCCAGTCATTGATGATTGCTGTCAAAATATTAAAACAGAATCTGTCACCTGTCAGACCCCACAGAAAACACTTGTGCTACAGTAGTATATGCTAGTCTATTCACATTCTTACTTTGTATGGCCAATATGTATACTCTGTCACTGAGTTTGGTCCTTTGACCCCATTAAATATGGCTTTGTCCTGATTTCTTACTGTAGGAGGTTGAGAGGTATGTTAGGCATAGCTCTCAGCCAGACAGGGACGAATTTCCATGAAACAGAGACTTAGCCAGAGCACATCAGGGACATTCAGGGACTCTTTTACAATGTTAGTACTATTTATGTGTGGCATTAACAGACTGAGAAGGGGTGAATTACGGTACATTGTTTGATGTTACATGATTGTCACTATGTCATACATGTATAACACTATCTTTACTGCAACAGCCAACTGTTGTAGAGGAATGGACAGGGACAGAGCAAAGATGTGATTCAAAGCAGGGACAGTTGAGAGGCATGCCTGTAGGTATTGGACAGCAGAATATCACTGACATGTCAATATCACAGATTTAATACAAACCTACTGTTGTAATCCCTATTGCCCATTTCTCCATCCTTCCATCTGCATCTCATTTTATGGGGAAATGTAGTACATACCTGGTAGAATGATATATTCCTTTTTTGAAGCGTTCCTCTGCAAATGCTTTGCGCATACTGTCTGTGTGAGTAAAATCATATATAGACCTGTTCCCCATAATAATTTGCTTGCCATTTGTAGGTAATACTCATTAACAGGTAATTGTCTCTGCACCAGTCTGTGGCTCAGAATTGCTAATTGCATCTAAAACAGTTGAATTACAGTATCATTAGCCAATGACATGGCACCACAGTGCAATATATAAGGCCTTCATGTAGGCCTTGGCCCCTTTCTTAGTTTTTGAGATGAACATTACTGAGGTGTGGAGAATACAGTTTTGCCTCATATGTTTGGTCATGGTTCCATGACAGTGTGGTCATCTGGCAGTTCACTAGTAGATATTGTGGGCTGAGGTCACAAATGGGAGAGAGACATGTGAGTGTCACACTTCATACCCATCAGAATATTCATATTAATACAGTAGCTGCTATTCTATCAACTTATTATCTTTGTAGGGTCAAACTGTGCAACATGTACCTATCTCTAGGCCTTTTCCCCCTTTACATATGGCTGTGTCTGGATCCCTTGTTATAGGGAATTGGGAGGTATGGTTGGTCTGTAGCAGCTACCTTAACATACAGCCATGTATGCTCCAAGCTGCAGCTGCTGCTGCAGACTAGGGCACATGGGGGGAGTGTGAACACTTTGAATGCCAGCAAGCTGTATGTGTAACTGTGGCAGCTATGTTAGCCCTGTCATTACAGTATAGTCAGGGTAAGGGTACTCTTTACACTCCAGTTGAGGTATGCACTTAATAGGTTCATATGTAGGTACTAGGCTGTCAGCCCAAGCGCCTATGTAAGTCTAGCCAATAAGGTTCCCTGGCTTACGCCACCCAAGAAAGTTATTTTCCTGTGCCACTGTCCGGCAGAGACACAGAAGTGATCCCTGGGGTGTATTTCCTATTTTCCATCCACTCATCAAGATTTTTCTTGAAGAGTGCTAATGAAGAACTTTGCTTGACATAGATGGGTAGCCTGTTCCAGAGTATGGGAAGTCTCTGGGACAGGAATCTATCCCTCCAGCATGTCCTGTTTATTGTGGTGACAAGGTTTAGGTCCCTAGAGCATGTAGCTCAGAGGGATTGGGATTTCTTTACTTGTAGCATGTCCAACAGCTCTAAATTTGGCATAGTTTTATATGTTAGGCAGAGATCACTTCAGAGTAGGTGATATACTACGGAGTAAAGCTGGAGTTTTTTGAGGTGGTCAGTGTAGGGCATTTGTTTAAGGCCAGTAATCCTATTTGTGAGGTACTTCTGTGGCCTTTCCAACTGCTGCAAATGTCTTGTGAGGTACATTCCAAAAGGGTCGTTGTACTCTATAATGGGTCTAATGAGTGTCGAGTAGAGGGGAACAATGACCTCTTTTTTCCTGGATGAGAACCCTTTTATGATGTGGTGTGCCACGTAGAAGGACTTCCTGACTACTGTGGCAATGTGACTATCAAAGGAGAGACTACTGTCCACCTGAGTCCGAAGGTCTCTTATCATGCATTCATTGTTAAGAAGATTGCTGCCTATGTGGGAGTTCATGGGTACATAGTTTTTACCAAAGGAGATGACACTGCACTTTTTGGCATTGAGCTTGAGACCATGGCTCTGACACCAGGCATCTGTCTCAGCGAGGCCCTTCTGTAGGATGTCCACATCATTTAAGGACTTGACTATGGCTCCTAGTTTGCAGTCATCTGTGAACTTCATTAGACAGAGGCCTTCTGTGTTAGCCTGTACTTCAGAGACATATTATATTAAGGTACATCTGTTATGCAACAGTGCCAATAGCAGAGTAATAGGTGACATATAGTTAGGCAATATGAATATGTGCAGTATGTCGCTACCTGCAAGCCTTTGACTTCCAAAACTGGGTAGCAGATAATTCAGTATCAGTAACCTATGGGATTAAAATTGCATGACTCAGTCATTACTTGCTGTGTTCACAACAATGTAATTGAAGTGCAAAACACTGAATTTGAACACAAGACTGTGTGTGGCACAATGTTCTGTATGATAGACATTTAACAGACTGAGCAAGTGCTAGAGCAAGTGTATTTGCCAGATATATGTGCAGGCATACAGGCTGTGACACATGTCTGCATCCATCAGTATGTGCGTGGCTTTCAAAGGCAGTTGTTCTGCAGCAGAGTCCCATTTGAATATATGTTTTGTGCCATTAATGCCTTAGCAGCTATGTTTAAATATGTTGCAGGTAAAAGGGAACATGTACTTGCTATCTCAGGCCTCGTACTGACATTTTTATTTATTTGGCTGTTGATTGGTGTAGTTTTGCCTCACAATCCAGGTACACTCCCATTTTCCACATTAGGATGATTTCAGTCTGTTAGTGGCAATCAGTATGTATTGCTAGAAACACCTTTTTTAAGTAAGACCTGTGTGGTGTACTGGGTTAGTGCAGTAGGCTGTAATTGACAGGATGTTGCAGACATGATTATTTTGTACATGTGCTTAACAGTGTGAGAAACACATAAGATCATTAAGGCACATTAAAGCTAATTTAAGCAGATTTGCACAGCACTACACTTAGCTCCACACAAATCCGCTCTAAAAAATTAAAAAGAAAAAAAAATGGGGTGATAGGACAGTGGTGAAATGAGGGCAAGCAGGGAGAAAACACAGTGAAAGACAGGTAGGGATGTGTAAGAAGGGTGTAGGAAATAATCCAAAAGCATATCCAAAAGGTACCAAAAATCAACTAGTAAACACAAAAGGTACCCAAGTCCGGTGAAACAATAAAGCGATAGAAAGTAGTCAGGTAAAATGCTTTAATCCAAAAGTAAATACTGTAATCATGAACAAATCAACAAAAAAACATTAACGCCTCCAATATTAGTTTTTGTTTGAAAATACTTCATCAGATGTGGGATTCTTAACTACCTGACACATTAGGGCTTGTACCTAGCTCCAAAGTAACTTGGTTTCTCCAGCCAACCGAACAATTTACTTTGGTGCTAGGTACAAGCCCTAATGTGTCAAGTAGTTAAGAATCCCACATCTGATGAAGTCTTTTCAAACGAAAACTTAATATTGGAGGCGTTATTTATTTTTTGTTGATTTGTTCATGATTACAGTATTTACTTTTGGATTAAAGCATTTTACCTGACTAAGGGTAGGAAAGAAATATAGCTTTCCATTCCTTGTACAGCAAAAGCTGTGCATCTTGATAGTTTGTGGATGATTTTGGAGTCTCAAATCCCAGAGAGAGGGGTGAGGACAACATAAATGTGTTGACAAGCCAATTGGACCTAATTACTTGTGTCCAGTGGACATGTGTACAAAATGGAGAGCTATGTGTGGGGTCATTTTTATTTTTGGGGGGGGGGGCAGGTGCCCATTTCTTTTTTTTTTTTACATGGAGAGAGTGGAATTTTGGGGATAGAATATAGGTACATGTGGGGAGGTAAGTTGGATAGGAGAGAATGCAATTGCAGACAGACAAGACAGCAGACAGTGGCAGTGTGTGACACATGAGGGGGTAAATACCTTGGATGGGGAGAGTGTTGTGGAATCAGAATTGCATGGGCCTCCATATGGCAGCATCATGACTGACATCCCCACCCATGGGCAGTCAACACTGTTCCTTCACTTCCCTAAAGGTGGCTCTGCTGGAGGCTGGGCAGCAGGGCCAGTTGGCCCTACCAGGTTGTCCAGTCTTCCTTCAATCCAGCGCAGGTGACATTCATAGCTCTGGTGAACAATTCTGTGCACCATGGCTGGTAGTTGTTCCTGGGTGACTACCGCCCCTCCACCATTGTTTCTGGAGGGGATGGCCCCATTCCCTGAGGTGGATCCAACCGAAGGTGGTGCAGAGCCAGCAGGGGGGGGCACCACTGGCTTGGGTCCCAGAAGTGATAGGACACAGTGTCATGGCTGGCTGAGGTAGGGTGGGTGGAGCAGCAGAAACGAGCCTACCCTGACATGCTGTGGTTATGGAGGTAAAGCAATACATTTAAGTTAGTTATGAACAAAACCACTGTTAGTAATAATAGCATGCTAAAACATTGGAAATAACCCCATTACATTTCAATGCATATTAAGTGAAACACAACAATAAATAATAGAACAGTCAGTATATTAACAGTATGCCAGTAACAGTTAGGGCATATGGCCAACAGAATAGGTAATTCAACAAGATATGTTAATATGCAACTATTGCAATACATAATAATAAAACACGTGCCAAAATAAAGTTTATAGAAAAACATATGTTAATAGTAAATCATAACTGATGTATAACAATAATAAATATATGAAGATAAGGGGTGGAGAGAGAGAGAAATATACTCTATTAATACCATTATTAACTGCTAACTGCTATTTAATCTACAGTCCTGTCTTTTGTTTATGTGTAAAAGTGCCCTATAGCTGCTGTAGCATATACATACCTCTCAAGCTATCTGCATGGGACAGTATGGGCCAAGCAGTAACAACTGCAGGTACACAACTACAAAGAACACTTGCACATCAGGTGTACCTCTATAACTACCATGGTGTACTGTTGGCTGATGTAATGCTACTTTGCTATTTACATAATCATGTCAGTGATACATCTGTGACAGAGGGATTACATAACAGTAATTACATTTTGTGACACGTGACACTTGAGAGACATGTACAATATGTGTACAGAACTGAGAGTAAACATCTATCATGCCTTGCTAAGAAGGCATGAGGATAGAACCCAATAGCAGTGATTGCAGAGGACATCTACATCAAATGTATCAACTGGCTGCAGCAACCTTTAACAGACACTACAGACATGTAGCCATACCAAAGTTTAGACATTTCATTTACTTTATTTTATTTATATTTGTTTCCTTTATTTTATGAGGTATTTTCACATTCCTGGTAATGATTGTAGCAGTCTGTCACATCTAGACACACAATAATTTATTCATAATGTGGGATACCTCACCCATTTACCTGTAGTTCCTGTGGAGAGAATATCTGTAAACATTATATGACTGATACTGTACTATTTAGATCTACATAGCACTGTATTCAAACCCTGGTCTGTGTGTGGCAAAAATGCACTTCATACACAGCAGTTAGCAAACTGAGCTGCTGAATCACTGGTGATTACTGACTCACTAATATTTGCCTAGAGCTTACCTGGCACCAGAATATAACTTGGTAATAGTAGTACAGTTTTATACTTGACTGTAGTGACGGTTGAACACACATACATGATATTCAAGCATGACAGAGATATTAGGTAAAGGGTCTATATTAGAAGATCGAACTTTCAAAAGTTTGACCGTCATCTGGTTGACACCATATGATCAAACTTTTAAAAGTTCGAACATCTAATAAAAAAAAAAAAAAAATTACACAGATAACCTACCTGAACACCACGTGAGGGGGTCAAGAAACAATATCTGATTTTAGGTTATTATTTGCAGTCTACAACTAGTACACTGTTATACCTGACTAAATGCTATATCTCATAGCCTAAATGCTTGCAGTTGACATGCAATGGTGAAAAAAAGACAATCCTGCTGTACACAATTTACCTTGGTATTATTGCTATTGGTCCATGTGCCATTGCAGACCAGTTGTAAGTCATTTCTTACAAAACAACTCTGAACCTACACTTATTGCACAACAGGCTTTATTAGATATACCTTCATGCAAATGCTGATATTATTTCATGTTTTTATTGCAGAACAGTTGTAATAATTGATTTCTTGCAAAACACCCCTACTTCCACACTTCCTGAACAACAGACTTTATTAGATATATCATCATGCAGGTACTATTATTATTTCGTGTTTTTATTTCAGAACAGCTGGAATAATGGATTTCTTGAAAACAGATCTTCTTCCACAATCATTGGACAGCAGACTTTATTAGAGATATCATCAATCAGTTACTGGTATAATTTCAAATTTTTATTGCACAACACCTGTCATTATGCAGGTGTTGCAATACAGCTGTAATTCCACAGTAATTGCACTACAAACCTTATTGCAAATACTTTATTACAGTTAATGCTTTAGTCTTTCCTGCTTATGACACTACAGTCGGCAGTATGCACTTCTTGCAGTACAGGTGTAAGTCCACATTCATTGCAATACAATCTTTACTGTATATACTTATTCACAGTTAATACTTTACTCTTTCTTGTTTATTTGATTATAGATAGAAAAATACATCTGTACTCACCACACTCATAGTGTAACCTGAAAAAAGAACCCAACATGCACCTCGATGTTGTGAGCCCTTTCCTCTGCAGCTATTGGGAGAGAAGAACACCATTATGCATACTAATTTAGCAGACATTCAAGATTAGATATTGGTAAAACACAGGTAATAATACTTACACATATGTGGGACATTCCCTTCCCAGAATTCTTGGACCCAGGTGTCCAAGAGAGCCCCCTTCCATCTTTTCAGGTCATCAAGGTGGTGACAGCAATGCTCACCTGTGCAGGGGATACCAGTTGCACTATTAAGGTCCCTTGCCAGATGGTCCCAGGGCTCCACCTTGCACTCTAAGCCCTGGTAACCCCCCCCCGCATCAGCCGGCCCTCATGGTTTTTGATAAGGAGTCCAACCATGACACTGGACTTCTGAATGCCCCAACACTGCCCCCAAAAGTGCAAACCCTCTCCGATACCACCATTGTATCCTTCAGAGACAGAACTCTAAAGGATTATGCTGTATTCCCACATATTCAGCTTACTATAACCTGTTTTTCCATCCTTACACACCACTGGACAATATTTTAATATGCAGTGCATCACTTAGCAGCATGCAAACTAGCATGGCTGAGCTAAGCAGTGCGAAAATTGTAATACACCAAATACTTGACAGTGATTAGCAGTGTGTAAACCAGCCAAGTGGTGCCAAGCAGTGCCTAAACATTATCAGCCATTATTTTGTTTATGCAGAGCTTAGCACATCTTAGCAGGTCTTAGCAGAGATTAGCTGAGTGCAGCAGACCAGTATTTAAAAATAATTTGCATAATTTTTATTGCGCACAAAAATGCTAACTTGTTCTTTCATGTACTCAAACCGTGCACTTACTGCACATGAGGCCATAACTCTACACATGTAGTTATGTGAAATTTTGCTGTACCTTTACATATACCTCTGAGCTACCTTTAAGCAGTGCTGAGCACCAAAGTCCACTGCACAAACCCGATCAGCTATGCTTTAAACTTGACTTTTGCAAAGCTAATTAAATTTATCCAGTTTCTATTTTTAAATGTCTGGCAGGTGTCTCGGTACAACTTAGCAAAGTTGCACTCTGCGCCACACTGTGCAAACATACTTTTTAAAAAAATAAATAAATAAATAAATAATTAGATTGCTATAATACAATTGGATAGTGTGGGGAGTGTGTTAGATATTTGCAAACATAGCACCACACTCCCTACACTGATTCAATAACTGTGCTCCAAAGTTCTCCCTCAGCAATGTGCCATGATTAATATACATAATAATATGTATATGGACATGGTAACATTCTGTGTAGGCTGTACACTATGCCTACATGGATTTTATTAAATTTAGGGAATTAAGTTTAACCAAAATAGAGTATTTTGGCTTGTAGTGCCTATTGACTTTTTTTTTTTTTTGGTGGTGGTGGGGTTCTGAATTGATGCTTCATTATAAAAAAAAATTTCAGTAAAGGTGCAATGTCACATTCATTGCCTGAACAAAGTTTTAAACTTCCTGGCTTATAAGAAATGTAGAAATATTTTCTGTGCATCATTGAATTAAAGACGATGTCACTTGGTCTGTCTTGGGGGGAGTGGGCAATTCTTACCGCACAATTACAATGATGCAATGTGAGACACATGGAAAGGAAACAAATGATAATTTCAAAGACTCATCAGCAAATCTCCCACAGTGTCAGAGTCTGGTTATCTCTTAATGGTTTGCTAAAATAATTACATCTGTTCCTCATTTCAAGATCATTTGTGTGTTCCGTTAACCTTTTAAACTATCTGCTAGACATTTGGTTTTACTGTGACATAATTTTGCTTCTACCTCCTAGATTTGCTGTGACAGTGCCTCTAATGAGTGTTTTCCACAGAAAATTCTTCAGCAGGTATACAAGGCAGTGCATGTTACTGTAGTACTGACTTAAATGGAAAGGGGACATTCACCTTATGTGGAGATCAGTCAGAGAATATGAATACTGCACCTGTCTCTTAACTGGCACAGGTAATAAGGACAGAAGCAGTCACCTTAAGGCATACATATCAGCCAAAAAGTGACCTCCAGTCATGACCCAATGCTATGCAAAGTAGAACCTTCCAGAGAAGTAAGCTATTAAAAGCCTAAATTAAAGCCATAAGTTAAATGATAATTTATTGTGACCAACAATTCATGTGTATTTTTTCACATCTTCAAATATGTTAGAAGATTCAACGTGTGGGATTGTGAGAAGTGGCCTTGTACCAACATGAAAAAAGTTTAACAAGCATTTGGAATCTGTTATCAATGACACATTTATTCTGACTCTGTGGCATACTTATTTAATCAATTATGACGTAGCATAATCAATTAAGATGACTTAGAACATTTTTAATACAAACAAATATTTACCACTGATGGATAACTGTTTTGCTCAGCAGGAGAGCAACACTATGTCCTTGTCACAGGGCAGCTCCCCATCCATTTTACCTTTTAGTATTTGTTTTTATCAGTGACTTATTTACATCTAGTTAGAAATGCCAACAGTTCTATCTAAACCACATACAATTCCTTTAAACTGGAGTAAGAGTGGTTTCTCTTTTTTAATCACATAGTTATGAACTTCTTAACATCCGGAAATATTTTGCATATCACAGCCAGTTACAATTCTATTCTGAGGTTTAAATGTACCATTCTGTTCAGTACAATTAGTCACTGTAGTACTGAAATCCACAGAAAAAAATGTCGGCACCACAACTGCAAAATATATTGAAATTCTGCTTTACAAAGAAATATCCAACAAAGTAATTTGGAACATCAAACTTAATGTTAACAGATTATTTATGCTGTCAGTACATTATAAAGAATGTACATTTGTAGTAAAGAAAGCATATATTTCAGGTTTGTGAAAATAACCATGTTGTTGGAAGGCTATATTTTTTATCCTGCTGCATAAATACTGAATATTGAAATATTTAGACAACATCCAAGTAAAAAATGTGTTGTTTCTCACATCTTCACTGATGTTCACATGATAAGCATGCAGCATTGCAACACGTTTGAACAGATTTTGCAACTACATTATGACTACAAAATAACAAAATCTCCAATCACATTTCTTATTTTCAACGTATCCAGCTCTATGTGACTTAATCAAAATGTAATCATATTTCGTATTAAACAATGTATTTCAAGCTGAGCAGAAGGCAGTTGATCTCCTATTATCTTTTAAAAGTAAATTGCATTTGCCTTTGGATGAATCAAAAATAAATCTAACCTAAAATGTTCTTCGTGCATTATATATAGCAGAAACAAACTTGCATAAGCGAGAAGAAGTACGTTCCTGAATATTAAAATAAGAATGAAAAGTGCAGTGACATTAAATGATACAATGTTATTTTGCAAACAGATAATCATTCATGTGCAAATCTGATTATGAACTTGCTATGCTATGCACACTACTGACAAAAACATAGTTCATATTCATAAACATGGAACTCTGTCCTGCTAATGGGATGTGCACACTGACTCTAATATGAGGTGATGCATGTAATCTGATTTAGAAAAATGCATCAAGCTCCAGTACCCAGTAGAAAGTATAGTTGTGAAGTAAACTTACCATAACAGTAGATATTTGAATGACCACTGCTACACTGGCCTTAGCTATATGGGTTATATATTGCTAGGGATATAACAGCCAGCCATTTTCCAAACCTTAAGGGCACCTTTCACATGCCCATATTATTAAACATATCAAGCACAGCTGAAGAAATAAAATGGTTTGGGTGCCAAGGCTTTCAAAGCTTTCATGGCAACTGAGAGATGAAGGTTACAGCCCTGAAATATTTAATGATAGAAAAGTAAAAATAAAAGTCCTCTCCCTGGCAACAAAAACCTGGAAAAATAAAATGGGAGGAGGGAGGGAGTGGCTACTGCAGCAGTGATCATTCAAACATCTACTGTAATAGTGCATTTACTTAAATAGCTGAGCTATGTTCATCATTTGATCAATGCTACAATACCTTAGCTATATGAATAGATTACAATAGCTTAAAATAACTAGGTGGAGGATGTCAGGATCCTCTGGAGAATGGTCTTAGCAAAGCCCGCCCTGAACATGTAGAAAGGTGTGCACAAAGGACCAATCTGCTGCTTCTAAAGTGCTTCTAGAATCCAACCCTTTCCAAAAAGTCACAGATGAAGCCAAGACCCTGGTATAGACAGCCTTGCCCTACTTCACTATAGGCATAAGGGAATGATTACCCCTTAAGGAAGCCCTGTCCTTGTGGAAAATGAGATAAGGTTGACCCACTATAAGTGCTTGTAACTCAGTTACTCTTCTTGCAGAAGGTAGAGCAACCAGAAAACTGTTTTCTGTGTAAAGACAATCAGCTGGATGAGCTGGTTCAAATGGAGCTACAATAAATTCTTTTAAATATATTTAAAATCTCAAAAAGGAGCTACCTGTTTTTTAAGATACATGGTATGTAACAACCCTTTCAGAAACATGTTGACATGTGACTGCTTTGCAAAAGGAGGATCCGTGGGAAGACATGCAGAAATAGCCAACAAAAAACATTAACAGATCTTTAAGAAAGGCAAGTAGATAATAACGAATGCAAATTTTGTAGAACCAGAGAAGCACTAACCTTAAAAGGTTTCTTGTTCTTGTCTTGGCACCAAATAGAAAATCTTCCATTTGTATTGATTTAAAATTATCAGATGTTCTTGCATTTTTTTAATGCCTGCTGCGCATCCTCAGAATAAGGGTGCATAAAAAGTATTATAATTCAGTCATCCAGGCAGCTAGTTGAAGATGTTTCAAGTTGGGATATATCAAACACTGTTGCCTTGTGTGTTAAGGTCCAGTCTGTCAGAAACCTTGTGGGAAATTCCCTGGCCTTTTCCAAAAGCAGGGAGAACCACTGCTGGTTTTGCCAGAAGGGAATCAACACAATTTATCACTGGGGAGTCCTGCTGAATTTTCAAAATGACCTTGAATATCAACAAAAAGGGTGGGGAAGCATACGCAAACATTCTTGTACAAGGATAAGAGAATGCATCTCTTTTCAGGCCTTTCTGCATTGAGTCCAGAAGCAGAATTTTGCCAACTGACTGTTGTGAATGCAGGCAGGTATATCTATCTGTGGTGTTCCCCACAGCTGGATCAATTCCTGGAAGCAACCCGATTCACTTTCTAAGCACAACAATATAAACATGCAGCATAAAGCGCTTCCACTAAGCCAACTTATGCTGAGGTTGTTAAGAGAACACTGTTTAAGCCTCCCAGGATAAAGACTAAGAAACCTCAGACATTAATATACAACACAGAACACACCCACCTTTACCCTTCAAGCCCACACCTAAGTTGCTTACCTCTAAGAGTCAACAGGGTGAAGACTCCAAGCTCTTATGGCCAATTGAAAACATGTCTCCATATACCTAATCTTGCTCCCCTTCCCTTACTGAGCTCCTAACTTACACTTTCAATTGTTGAGAGTCACTTCTTAGACTTATGCCTTACTAATAATCTTTTTTTTTTTCTCCCCTTGTAACTTATTCCTGCATTGTTTCCTTCTGTTTTATTAGTCTAACTATAGTACCATGCTTTTATTTATTCTCTTTTTTATTTCTACTTTTTAATTATTTTTGATTCTTTTGCAATTTCTCTTGTTAACTTGTATATTTTTGTGCATATTAGTTTTTTTTGTGATATATAATTGTTGCTTGCCTTTCTGGAGCTTTTCTCCCCGGGCCTCTACTGTAAACGGATACATGTCCAGCTAGACTAGCCCGGTCAACAAATGTAAAATAAATAAAATAAAACTTGAGACTGCATCAAGCCATGATAATATTTTAGTAGTAGTTGACTCTGTTGTAAGGCATATGGCTATCACACTAGCAAGGCTTGATAAGAATAGATTGACAGATAGCTGTCTTTCTGGAGGCAGGATCTGGTATGTAACAAGATCTGTCCACCTGACAAATATGATTATGACCTGACAGTGGTCCATGCAGGAGTGAATGACCTTAGAGAGTCAACCCAAAGGGACATGCATAAGGATATGATTGAGCGTGCTATGTATATGTCTTAGCCATGAAAGACACTGATCTTGAGTGGTATTTTGCCATCAAATGGAATGATGCTGAGACTGAAAGACAGGATAACTGATTTTAATAATTAGCTATGCAGTTGGTGTCATTCTAAAAGGATCCAGCATGTGTCAACTTATGATGAGATGATTGGCAAGTCTTCCTGTTTTGCCAAGGATGTCATGTATCCCTCTTATCTAGGATTTTGGTTCCCTATCAGAAGCCTGAAACACTATAAGCTTGAAAATCAAAATCCTGAAACCAAAAGCCTGAAAATTCAAAATCCCGAAAACCCAAAATCCTGAAACTCAAAATCCTGAAAACACAAAATGGACATACTGACGTCATTGTGGCTTTGCTATTGTTAGCCCTGTGGTGTTAGGTCATGCATTGGGTTCAGGTAAGTGTGCAGTTGGTTTTATGTTAGGGTTAGGGGCGGTTTAAGTGAGTTAGGGTTAGGGCGCAGGTTAGGCATGTATGCAATAGTGACAAATATTGGGGTTAGGGGTGGGTTAAGTGAGTTAGGGTTAGGGTGCAGGTCAGGTGAGCGTGCGATGGTGACGGACCTTAGGGTTAGGGTCAGGGTCAGTTGGTAGATATTAGTGTCTTTATAGTGACATATTAGCATTATTTGTGTTTTCAGGATTTTGAGTTTCAGGATTTTGGGTTTTCAGGATTTTGAATTTTCAGGCTTTTGGTTTCAGGATTTTGATTTTCAAGCTTATAGTGTTTCAGGCTTCTGATAGGGAACCAGGATTTCACATTCTTGCTAAAGCCTTTGCTGTCTCCATGGTGCCTTTTTTGGCATAGACCATCTAATGGACATTCCAACCCAGCAAATTCTAATTTGGAACACATTAATGTGGCTCTACTCATTGCCAGGAGTTTTAATAAAAAATACCCACATTTGAGGGTCCCCTGCAACTTGAAGATATCCAAATATGTACAGTTTCAGAAATGTGTTTACAGCACAATGAAGTACTCTCACTGTTCTTGGGTATAATGCCTATCAAGTCTTCAAAACCACTGGCAGTTGCTGGGGAGTATTAGTATTTGTCAAGAATACCATCACTCTCATGACAGATTCCTTGGGAGGCCGCATCTGAACTCCTAGAAGTCCAAATCACATTATGTAAGACTTATTACCACTTCAGAGATACCTATAGAAAACTATCTATGTCCCCTCTGAGCACAACTGATATTTTAATGCATTAGCTGAAATTCCAATTAAAACCTAGACCTTTCTATTGGGGGAATTCAACTATCCTCACTAAACTGGCTGACCTTCACTGGCAATGTTTAGCAAGTCCAGCAATTTTTTGACATTGTAAATGCTAACCCACCCTCACAAATAATTATCCATCCTACTACTGGCCCAAATATCCTGGCTCTAGTCCACACAAATATGGCCACTTCTTGCACAGCTCCGTATGTATCATCATGGTTTGTTACATGAGACCATAAATTAGTGACCTTTTAGTTGAAAACCTCTGGAACTTCCCCTGTAAATAGCTCTGCATTTAGGGACTTCTCTTCAGCATATCTTCTTCAGTTATTTGATGACTTAAATAAACTCTGTTGTAATCATCTCTGAAGGATCTTATTGCTAGAGTTGCTGCCTATGTCTCTGACTTCTACTCCCACTTAAATAGTTCTAGTGATAAGGCAATACCTATCTGCAACAAATACAACAAGACGTTTAAAAACAAACCCCTATGGTGGAATGCCCATATAAATAAAATGTTATGATAATAAGAAAACGAAACTGATTAATGCATATAAGAGATCTCATTCTAGTTACCTTAAGAAAACACTCAAGCAAACTAACAAAGAGCTAAACCCAAAATAACTGGAAATCATTCCTTAACTAAATCAGGAAGTTAAGAACTAACACACAACAGTGTCTGGAGCCAATTCAAAATAGCACTACACTGTCTGACCCTAGGGAAATAGCTAAAAAATAGCTAACCAATTTAATGCAAATTTTACTCCATCCAAAATTATAGTTGACCAACAGGTTCCACAATCCGAGCCACGCACCTCCCCCTTTAATTACTATGGAATGAGTTCTCTCAACCCTTCCAAAAACTAAGAATAGTTAATCCATGGGCACTGACAACATACCAGGTTGCCTGATTATCAGTGCTGAATATGGTCTTTCTGAATCCCTGCCTAACCTTTTTGAAGCTAAGCCTCTTCACATGATGCCTGGAAATCAGCCTTTGCAATGCCATTACACAAGGGTGGCCCAACCACGGCCCGTGGTAACTCCATACTCATTAGTCTCACCAGCCTCATATGCAAAGCTGTGGAGCACATAATCTTCATTAATCTTGACACTGAAAATTTCTTAACCCTGGAAACATTTTATATAAAGAAGGTCCTGCCTCTTTAACCTCATTAATTTCTTTGAAAAAGTAATCAAAGCAGTAGATAGTGGTTATGCAGTGCAAACAACATATCTAGACATGGCTAAGGCCTTTGTCAGTATTCCCCATGCAGGCATTATTGATAAACTTGTAAATCTGAATACAAACACTTATATTGTGTGATAGATAGCTAACTGGTTGTCTGTCAGAACCCATGTTGCTAGAATAGCAGGTGTCACTTCTGAAAGCAAAACAGGTACCACATATCTCAGTTTTGGTCCCTCTCCTTTTTGAATGTATTTCACAGACCTTCATTCCAGCACTTCTGGCCTATGGGTAACTAGATTCGCAGATGGCTGTAAATTGGGTGTTGTTATTTGGTTTTCAGCTGACTCACAATTACTTAAACATGGCTTGGATCATGTTAATAATTGGTGTAAGGACAATGGTCTCATATTAAATGTAAAAATGTAGTATAGTTCATTTTGGTAAACAAAACAGTTTCACTTACCATACAGGAGATGCACCCCTCCAATTAGACACTGTTGTAAGGGATCTGGGTACTCTGGTAGATAATTCCTTATCATTTGACTATCATGCCTCCACAGTATTTCAAAAAAGCCTTTCACCTGCTCCATCTAATTTCTAAAGGCATTGATCCAGGGAAGTCTTAATTAACTTTTACTCATATCTTATCAGGCACATTATTGAATATATAGCCTTTCTGAACCTCTACCTAACCTATTGGATAGCTATAATTTTAGATGGAGTACATTCTGACATGTATTTATCTAAAGATATCACAAAACTTGAGAAACCTTAGAGGTTCATAACTAAAAAGATTAGACTGGCCTCAAAAATCTTGGTTATCAGGAGAGACTGGCAGCCCTTTCTCTGTATTCAGTCTCTTACACAATCCTACGTGGAGATCTATGTCTAGCCTTTTGTGCTATGAAAGATCCAACTCTATTTGATCTCCTGTTCTTTTGTAGAACTAATAGTACTTCAAATACTTGGTTAAAGGAACTAAACCTTCATAGCAGTTAAATAATACATGCTGTCATGATAGACTCATATCCTAACATATCCTTCACTTTTGGGACAAACTTTCACTATAGATAAAGCAGAGCAACACCCTTGCCACCTTCAAGGTAAACCTTGATAATTGGATGGGCAACTTCAAATTATCTACCACTCTGCCCTGTCTTGCCCTCCTTGAGGCTACATGGAAATGTCGAATGTTTTTTTTTTTTTTTTGGCTAGGCTTGAAATGGTCTGCAGATGAATTGCCTAGTACATACTTATGAACCTGTGAACCTATATGACTGTGTTGTAGCTGGAAGGGGAAATAAGAGACTTGGATTTAGATAAAACTGGTCTCTTCACTAAATAAGTTCCCTTTTCACAAATCTCAAAACAGAAATCTGAAATGTCATGTGATGTTGATGCTGAGATCATACTAATTTTAGGAATCACTGAATTTGTATCATGTGGACTCTAGCTAAAGTAATCATGATAATCATGGACATCATGACTCCTAATATTCTGATAAATTCCTTTGCTAAAGCCTTTCCTTTAGTTGAATACCTCAGAAACAGATATAGATATGGATATAGATATGGATATAGATATGGATATAGATATAGATATAGATATAGATATAGATATAGATATAGATATAGAAATACAGATATAGATATAGATATATATATAGATATAGATATAGATACAGATATAGATATAGATATAGATATTGAAATATAGATAGTTTTTCATCTGGAAGAAAGCTCTTTGAACTAAGGTACCTAGGAGATACCCCAGGAAAACAATTTTGTGAGAAGGAATCAAGCAAGAATTTTAGATGTTCTCCTAAAAGGCCAGTCTATGCAGGAGATCTCTCACTGAGCTGAGTGATTCCTGAGATTTTAAAAAAGGCTTTATAAAGATATTAGATTCATCTAAATAAGGAAAAATGTGAATACCATAGAGAATGCAGCAGGCTATCTCTAGACACTTAGTGAATATCCTTGCAGCAATGGATAATCCAAAAGGGTAATGCGGAAAACTAAAAGTGTGATCTGGACACAGCTACACTTAAGACACTTTAGAAAGCTGGTGCTGTGGGAATGTGATGACAAGCATATTCCAAACATAGGATCACTAAAAAAAATGGGGATGAGAGGTAACAGGTTGTGAAGTGCTAACATTATGAACTTCAAAACACTTACAAACTGGTTTAGAAAGAAAAGTTCTAGGACTGATCTCCATGAAGCCTTTTCTCTTTGGCACCAGAAGCATTCATTAATAAAAAGTATCTCCTTCCAGAGAAGGGGTCAGCTTCTATCACCCCTGAGTTAACAGATACTGAATGATAGGAAAGAAAAATAAAGAAATTTGATCTATCAGATGAAGACTAGTCACCTGAGGATGAAGGAGAGATACCCACTATTATGAATGACTCTCAAAATGTATTTATCTGAGACTGTTGTCAGAAAGAGAGAGAGAAATGGAGGGTCAGATTTTTGGAAAGAAAGAGCCAGCCTGCAATTGCTTTTTAAAAGTCTTGCTTGCCTTGTCTGCTTGTTTGGCTTTTTGGAAAATGTTGCAGGGGTAGCTGTAAAGCCATTGACAAATTTGGTGAAGGAAGGCTACAAAATCGGGGAAAAATCCCCAGATTGGCTTCTCTCTCTCTCTTTCTCATCACACATTTTAAGGTCTGAAGCATATGGTCCAAATACAACCCCTCTATCAAAACGAGAATTTGAAATTTCAGTTTTACATCCTGTGGAAGGTTTTGTGTGAACAACTAGCAAACTGCTTCATGACAGCGCCAGTAACAGCATCTCTGGAAGTGGCATCAGCCGAATGGTACGTACATTCCAATGAATGTTTAATCACTTGAGACACAAAAGCAAAACTATTACAAAAGATGATGTTCCTCAGATGAGGGAAAAGAAACCACAATGTTCATCATAGTCCCAGAAGAAGCAATCATAGACTTTAACAGGTGAGCTTCACAACTAAAATTCTAAAAATAAGTGTCACAGAAGAATATACCTTTTCCAAATCTTTCAAAAGCTTTTACCAGGTGTTTAGTAGCAACATATTTCCTAAGAAAATCACTGCTGGCTTTGATCTGTGTTAAGAGATAAATACCTTTATACAAGTCATTTGCTTTTTTTAAGGACAGAAGGCAGGCAATTAGGCACGTAACAGACTGTAATAAAATCAATATCCAATATTGGAATCACAGCAGGAGTTGGTGTAGGTTCAGGAAATTCCAGCTGCAATAAATCGTAATATTACTTTAATGACAGTAGAAGATCATGATGTTCCCAATGAAAAACACTAATTAACTCTGTATATGTTTTCAGAACAAAATACTTCCAAGAGACTATCAGAAAAAATATTCATTCAGAATCAGAAACCTCAGCAGAGAAAACTGAAGTTATCCTTTCACAATCATTTTCATGTTCAAAGACCATAATGTATTCAGTAAGGATTTATTTTTCTGTTACCAGAGATAGCAGAACTGCTAGAGACACGAGCATGAATAAGACCTGAACTAACCTCAATAAAACACTCCTGTTCTAAGTAACTAAGAAAGGTGAAAATAAACAAAGTTTTATTTCTTTATTTTGACAAGAACGTCTGTCGAAGCAGATTTATTTTTAACAGAGAAATCCCCCCTAGGGGAAGGTATTCCCTGCAACTTCTTCCAAGACTGATGAGTGGTTCTTCCTTACCCACCAAGGGTACTCCAACAGTCACAGAGGACTTGTCTAGCCCCCAGCCCATGGTGGTTGTAGGTGCTACACCAGAGGGAGCCAATGGAAAAGATGAACCATCTGAGGACCCTGAAATGGCCTCAGCCGAGTCACCCAACTTTGGCTGAGGCAATTTAGACCTACTGAAGGGAGCAAAGGCTGTTTGGAATTTTTTTTTCTGTTTTTGCAGCTGGAAGAAGGAAGAACCATGGAACCAGTACATTGTTCCATAGTAAAGTTCAAAAAGTCACCTGAATCCTAAAAAAGCCTGGCAGCAGTCGGCATTGAAACAGGTATTAAAAAGATTTTTTTTTTTTTGTGTGGAAAAACCAAACATAGTAAAAAGCACATTAAACATTTATCCCAGCCTACAAAAGTAATTTAATACAGCTTTTAGTTGGAAAAAAAAATGTTTACCTATTTTTTAACATTCTTTTCCTCACAAGAAAAAATAATGCTTCAAGTAAAAAGTGAATAAAGGTCATGTGATACTCTATATAAATCCTTTTCCTAGCTTAAGAGTATCAGTCAGATTCAATAAAGCCTAATTGGTCCATTTACACTGCATGCATGTCACAGCACAACATGCACATGATAATGCAATATTTTGAATTCAGTAATTCAGTACATGGTGTGTAGAGATGTGCACAGCTGTGCAAACAAGATAAAGACTGTGGCATGCAAATTATAGCATAAGCAGCTCAATTGTATGCTAATCAACCAATCCAAGATGGAGGATCTATTCAACAAGCTATAAAGCAATCATGTAGACTAAGTGCTGGTTTTCCCTGCAAATTCCAAAACTTATTGGAATACAGCCATGGAAAGGAGTCTACACAGAAACAATGTTAGGGGCTGTTATTGCTTTAATTTATATCTACGTGCAACAAGCTGAAGTCTATGCTGCTGCCGCTACTAATAGATCAAGGCCAAGAAGGAGAAGAGTTTTCAGACCACGGATAACTTATCACAATCTAGATGATGTGGAAATTATAGAGCATTCCAAGGTGGATAGAGACACACAACAGGAACTCCACAACTTCTGTTGTCCTTAATTCAGAGCCAGAACAAACCAAGGGGAGCCCATCCCAGTGGAGACAAAGGTATGTGTAGCACTTAGAATTTTAGCTACATGTACCTTTCAGAAACCAACTGGGGACATGCTAGGGGTGTCACAGGCATCACCATCTAGGATCCTCCATCATGCTAGTGACCACATATATTTCCCTGTACTCCGGAGGATAGGGCCAGAAATATTCAGGAATTCTACCCTGTAGCACACTACCCTGAAGTACTGGGTGCCATAGATTGCAGACATGTAGAAATTAAGTTATCCCTGGGGAACAGGGAAGGCCCTACATTAATAGAAAGGGCTTTCAATCTATTAACTGCCAAGTTATGTGTAATGCCAAGAGAAACATCTTGAATGTGTGCGGACAACCCAGGCAGTTATCACAGATCACATATCTGGCACACCTCCTAACTGTATCAGATGTTCACTAGGGGGATATCCCACAGGGTCATTTAGTGGGGGATGCAGGTTATGCACTGGAACCATGGCTGATGACACCCATCAGAAATGCACACACACCTGTTGAATAATGCAATAATGAGAGACTCACTCAAACCAGAAATATCATAGAGTGTGTGTTTGGGCTGCTGAAATGGTTCTGGTGTCTAGATACATCTGGGGAGCCCTGCAGTACAATCCACAAACATGTACTGAAATATTTCACAGTATGTTCCATGCTACACAACATCATCCTGAGAAAGCAACTTCAGCAGGATCAACAAGGGGAAAGGACACACATCCCTCCACCAATGGCAAGCTCACCACAGCCACATACAGGTGAGGAGTCAGTGGGGGAAGCAATAGCTGCTGTGTGTGTAGGCAGATGTAGGCATGCTCAATATGCCTTTGCATTGGCTAGGAGACAACTCATAGCACACTCACTCACCATGTAAGGGTCTAAAACCTCCCTCCTATGCATATACATATAGTAACATTGATGGCAGGTAGCTGTCAACTCATAGCACATTCACTCACCACCTAAGGGTCTAAAACATTCCTCCTATGCATATACATATAGTAACATTGATGGCAGGTAGCTGTCACAGCCTTTACCTACCAATGTAATGATTGTGTACTGTTTGTATCAGACAGAGTCAGCCCTGAACTAAAACTGTTGCAACTGCTGAATTTACAAGGTAAGTGTTGAACCTGGAGTGCATTGTGTAATAATATGAATGACTGGGATATCCTTACATGTTGTTACTTGGTAACGTAAGCAAGTAAAAGGTGGGTGATTTGTACAGAAATTACCTTAACATGTGACAGCAGAAACTTATTTGACTTATATGTTTATTGTTGACCTATTGAACTATATCAATGTAAAATTGTTACTTAGCTTCTTTTTAATGCAACTTTAACTTTATGCATGTAACCCAACATATGTGAATCTTTTTGCTGTAACTGCTATTATAGCAATATTGTTTAAAATTGTACTTGTTTAAAATGTACTACTGGAGCTTTTCTCCTCACTCTCCACTGAAAATGGGCCACAAGCCCAGTTGGACAAACCCGGTTAACAAATGTCAATAAATAAATAAACAAAATAAATAAATAAATATGTATCCAGTAGTAGACCTCAGGCGTCAAATATTCACACAATCATACCTCTCAAAAGTTGTGGTGTTCACTGCATGCTCTCAGTTTAGTGCCATATATCCACACTTGAAAATCATTAAGGAAGGAGTTAGAAAGTAATGATATACATTTCAGTTTCAAACTTCACAAACTTCACAAGTCATGATAGTGGCCCTATGGCACACCTGATCATATGCCCTGTTGTATCCGCCTATTGAATTCACATCTGTAACTATTGGCTGCCAAATTTGCATTCTGCCTGACATATATCCACGTCCCCTCTCAAGCAGAAAGGCACCATGTCACCTAAAAGGTTCCACGATGACCTGAAATTTGGGAATTGAGATGCCTGGGTGCCATAGTCCTAGGTGTCCTAAAACACAACAAAGGATAATATTTATATGTAACATATAAATATAAAATAATTGTTCCCAGATAAAACAGAAAAGGTAGCATTTCAGTATTACCCTCTGGAGAAACATAAGATAGTCTAGAAATGTTAAATATGAACAATAGGCTGGATGCCAAAAAGGGAAGGTAACAATAGCAACATACCCTTGTTTGTGCCATACCAAAAATGCAGCTTTTCTCTCTCACTCCCAAAAAACAAGCAAATGACACATTTTGCTAATACACCATCACTGAAATGTTAAAAGTGCTATTGAATGAAGTGTCCCTGAAACATGACTACAGATTTTAAACATAACATTTCATTTTAAGGTATTGCCAATCATGTATACCTATGAAATGCCCTGACAAACATGCCCATGCCATCAGTACACTTCTAACCAATGCATACAGATAAAAGTGTAGCATTTGCTAATCAAAATATACACACAAATATGAAAAAGATTTTTTCTGAATGACATTTCAGCATATGCAGTATATAGCTGAAAAATGGAAGCACACCTTTTCAAGTTCAGTAATCTTCTGTGCAGATATATCCCAAAGTAATAGTCTCCTTTCTGTGTTCTCCACATAAACAAGTTCCTCACCTTCAGGTTTCCTAGCTACACTGTTGCCTTTTTGTGGCATAGATTCAGGGCTGTTGGCATGGTGAAAGATGCAAATGAGGTGTGAACTTATTAGAATTGCAGAATCCCAAATACTTGGCTCTATGTACGTGATGCAAACATAGTGCAGACACTCCCTCAGTGCTTGTTGCAAATGGATTGTAACTGTGAATGACTACTGGTATGGAGAATGAAAACACAGCAGCAATGCAGACTGCCCTATCTCCAGTGGGTGTGTCAGGTTAGACATACAAAGTGTATAGAAGGCATTTTATCTAGGTTGGAAATGTAAGTAAGTAGCACACAATTTACAAGTTCTGTTCATTAACATCTAACCTCCCCTTCATTTGTTAACAGCTGTATGTTATTGCCATGTAATATTCTCACACATTTTAAGGACAAGGATATATAATGCCTTACAGACTGCATCTCTCAGATTACTGGTCAGATAAGATAAGCATGTTCAACAAACGCAAAGAGGTAAGAAAGAACTACATTTTTGCAAGCAATAGTCATAAGTGGTTGTGTGATCACTCAGTGCAATACATCCAAAATTAATAGATGTACAAATGACTGATATATGGTTTCTTAGTACTGTAGATGATGTTACAGTTGGTTGTATGCAGAATGATTTCACTCCCTGCTGCAAAGCTGTTTCTGTGGCAAACAGAGATGAGGCAGCCTTACTCTGTTCTGAAGGTTCATTGGAGTGAGAGTTCAAATCCAGACCTATGTGCAGTACTAACAGACATTTTGTAGTGTTTTATTTCATAGATTGCTTTTCTTCATTTGAACTACTGTCCCCTTTATTTAAGTTTCAGTTCCCTGATGCAAAGCTGTTTGTGTGACAACGCGGGATACAACACCCTTACTGTGTTCTGAAGGTTCATTATAGTGAGAATTCAAATCCAGACCAATGTAGACATATGTCATGTGTACTAACAAACATTTTGTAGGATTTATTTAATGGACTGTTTTTTTCATTTTAACTACTTTTTCCTTTATTTAATTTTTTTCTCTTTTTTTAAATGCCAGTGTTTGTACGGTGCACTGCTTTGCGCAAACACTGGGAAACAGAGGAAAAAATAATGTTAGGTTTGGCTGTGCTTATCACTTTGCACAATGCTTAGCAATGTGCAGACTGGACTAGTGAGCCACACAGGAAGCAGAGAGAACATCTGCAGAACTCCTGCAGACATGGTGTTTGTAAAAATGCAAATGTCAAAAATGATACATTGTTGCAATTTCTCCTTTCCATCACAAAACACTACTAAGCAGCATTGCACAGTGGTTAACAAGCTTCTCCAACACCTGCAGTCATAGAACACCTGCAGACAGCCAATAATTACAACAGATGGATTCAATTAATTCTGCTGGGCACCACACAAACACACTAAGCAGAGTTGCATGGCGGATAACACTGGGAACTTAAGAATGAGTAAGACATCATGGAAATGTCATGTAACTAGTCCTGTGGCAGCAAGTATAAGTATAGGGCTGAAGTACAGATGACCCTGGGTTCTAGTACAGGCTGTGAAACCTATTTTTGCTGTTGTGACAGTGTCCTTAATTGCAATGAGCAGAAAATTAGACATGTGTTATGTCTACATTCTTTTGGCAACAGGTATAAGTGTAGGACTGCCATAAACATGGTCCTGGGTTTTAATACAGGATATTCCAGAATTTTTACTGTTGTTCCACTTAACATTATGTTCACCTTCACTTATAGCAGTTTAGATAGTGGACCTGATATGACTTATATGTATGAGGGATAATATACCCTTATTGTGTTTTCAAATGTATGTAAGTATACTTCTGCTATCTGGACTTGCATGGCCTTCACAATTACATAAGACACGCACACAACTGGCTATATATACAAGAATCTTGTCAAGTCACACACATACATGTGTAAGACCTCAAACTGTCAGCTGTATTTATGTATGATTCCTGACTGTGTCTAAGTAACACTTCTTCTGTGGCAAAGATGGAGAATCAATGCTGTGGAAGAAAATGTGTTGTACCTTATACCTAGGTATAATGCCAAAAAGAAATAAGCCAGATCATGACATTTATGCTCCCAGTGTATGTCTGCAAACGTATCTCATGTAACAGTTACCTCTGAATTTTCAGTATACATTTCCAAGCTACAGCAGCAGATACCCCTCATGCTAAGGTCAAGTGTCAGATTAACCTTCCTGTTTCAAGTATTTATATAATCTCTGCTTGGCACTTCTCCTCTCTGCTTAACATCACAAACACAGCTGACATTGTTGCTTGGGTGTGCACTCTACCAGTAAATGTACTAACTCAAATTAGCAGGAAAGCATCATTTTCCATTGCTCTAGGTTGGGAGTTAGACATAGCTGGAGTTAGTGGGGAAGGTACCAAGTTTAGGGAGCAGAGGTGGGGTGTCCTGTAGTCCAGGATATTTACTGAACTCCTGATAATATTCCACAGCCAAATGCTTCTGCTCTGGGACTATTCTGGCTCCCAGTATAAGTTTGAGGCATGGGGTAGTATAGCTGAGGCTGCATCCAATCCTACTGGCATCCAGAGGAGTAGAGAACAGTGTAGGCATCATTTTAATGTCCTACATCGGGGCAGAAGGGATAACCTCAACCATTGATCAATGAATTTGAGACTGCAAACATCTCACAGCTGTATAAGTATGATAATAAGAGAGAATGTGTAATACTTAAACAGCTAAGTGTAGGTAAGGCTGGTATGCATAATGCTCTTCTGTTCTTTTCTGTTCTTTCTCCAGCTAACACTGACATAGAGTTCAAAAGACAGGCTCATGTTGCTCAATTGGAGAGATTGAGGGAAGCAAATGGTATGTATGCAGCCTAAGAGAAATATTATTCTAGCTTTAAAAGATATATATATATATATATATATATATATATATATATATATATATTTTATACAGTTGTAGCAAACTGAGCATGCTTATCCTGACTGTAATAGCAAGTTTACATGCATTAGTCTGTACCACAAACCAACTTTAGGAGTCAAATATAAGACTGTAGTCTCAGGTTCAGGGTTCAAATACCACAAGTAAATATACAGTACTGGATTACAAACCAACTTTAGGAGTCAAATATCAGACTGTAGTCTCAGGTTCAGGGTTCAAATACCACAAGTAAATATACAGTACTGGATTTTTTTAATAAATATTTACATTAAATTAAACTCTATACAAGTCACATAAATGGCACTGCACCACTGGTGTACACCTACACTGGATAGGCTGCTCTCCATCATGGTTCCAGGAGGAGAAGACATTAAGCATTCCAGCCAGCAGTGGAGTTATGGGACAGTAATGACAGTACAGTGGGTGAAGACTCAGTTCTCACTGTCTCCATGCTTGATGGGCATGAGCCTGTGGTGTTCCCACCCTCACCCCAATCATGGTGTCCCCCAAACATTTGTGATTCCTCACCATCCCTGTCTCTTGTCTTACTTCTTTGCATTTGCTTCCTCACCTACCCAATTTATCTGACCCAGAAATACCTTTGTCCCTTACCCACCATTCCCCTCTTACTGAATTAAACAAGAAAAATGGGCACCTCCCCCAAAAAAAAGTATATATATATATATATATATATATATATATATATATATATATATATATATATATATGTCGTCCCATACACAGCTCTCCTTTTCACTCATGTTTCTACTTGACAAACTTGATTCAGTCCAATTGGTTATACAACATGATTACATTGTTGTCACCCCTCTTTCTGGAGGTGACAGTCTAAATTCAGCTAATACTCTGCACATATTATCATTTTTTACTTTTGAAGAAATGGATAGCTATGGTTCTTACCTAACTCCCTCCTGCACATTCCTGTATTGATTTCCCTTTGTTCTTCTCCCTTCTTGCTCCCTATTTCACCACTTTCCTATCTACTCCATTTTAACACCTATAATCTAGTCAAAAAAATAGAATCACACACAACAGACATAAGTAGCAGAAAAAGCAATGGATCCCTTCATTTTCTGGAGTCTGTGTTTGTGCAGAGTTTGGCATCGTGCACCAATGCCAAGCAATGGTTAGCATCTCTGTAATGCTGCAGTTACCTCCACGCAATGGTGCTTAACCTTGCTGCACTATGCCAACACACAGTAATACATGTTCAATGTTCTATAAAGAATAATGTCATCGCATTATCACTATTTATTTAAAAGTATTAAATACACCTGGATTTGAACCCAGTATCATCAGGGCTCAAAAAGAAACATGTCAGTGCATTCACACCTGCTGCCACAGAGTCATCTAAGCAGCAGATGTGTTTCATACACTCAGTACTATCAGAATTTTAGCAATGCAGCTCACATTTGTGCACTGCTTAACTATGCACAAATGGAAGAAAATGAATGGAAATGTGTATCTTGCATGGGCAAACCTGCTGCTCACCATTGTGGTATGCCAAGGCAAACTTGGGCTGTATTAGTGCTGTTTACTGTCCATTTTACTCTTCTTGCCATGAAACTACATGTGGAAACTTAAAATGAACAATATGTCACATATTTACAGTGCAGCATTGTGTTGCCTCCCCCCATGCACTGCAACCCTGGTGTCTCCAGACTTTTTCACAAATATATCAACTACATACATTAATATAAAATGTTGTGTGATATGCAATGCACGTCAGTCTAGTAACATGCAAAACTAGAAGTATCTTCACAGTTGAACATGCCTACCCATCCATAAACTGACCCTGGAATGAGGAATATATAATCTTGGTGTGCAATGACTTTTATAAATCATTTGGTGAGCATGAAGCACCCTTCTTGTTTTCCTAACTAATTTATCCAACATGTTTTGGGCCCAGTCAATCACTCTAAAATTGTAAGTTAGGACAAGAAGGGCAAATTGTTTTATAGCTTGGATTTTGTTCTTGGATTTCAATGCTGTTTTCGGGATTAATTTAAGTATTTTAAAGTATTCCTTACTAAGTTTTATTCACATTTGTTTATGTTTATTGTTCATCCTTCATCAATTCCCAAATATTTATAAACTCTCTCTTGCTCAAGTTCCTTTTTATCACATTCTTGTCCCAAACTGATGTTTTCATGGTGCTGCAGTTTTCCTGCTATAAAGGTTGCTTTTGCACATTTATCAAGACCAAATGACATTCTTATATCACCTGAAAAGATTTTGACAACTTACAGTTGTGCTTTCAGTTCCTCATTTGATGATCTATACAGTTTTAAATCACCAACAAAGAGAAGATGAGAAGTCTTTACATGTTGCTGTTTTCTAGGAGCCAAATTATAGCCATGTTCTAAGCTGTTAAGTAGACAGCTTAATGGGTTAAGGGCAAGGCAGAATAGCAATGGTGACAGAGAGTCACCCTGGAATATCCCCCTTTGAATTTTTTATCCCTGGGATAATAATTTGTCCTTTATGATGGTATAATTGTAAAGTGGTCTGCCACTGTTTCATGGTCACTGTAATGTAGTCATTCAGTGGCAGGTGCATCTTATACATTTTTAAGCACTCTTTTATCCATGAATGTGGGATGCTATCAAATTCTTTTTTTTGTAATCAATCCATGCCATACATAGATTCTTCCCCTTTTTACAGTTCTCCAATGTGACTTTATTTAACAACAAATGATCCTTTGTTCCAAATTTATTTCTTTTATAGCTCTTTTGTTCTACTGCCATAACTGAGTTTTTTTCTAAATGACTATAAACTCTGTCGGCATCAATACCTATGTATAGTTTATACATCATCGGAAAGCAAATTTTTGGTCTATAATTTTTATAATAGCTTGCAGGTACACTCTTAAGTAGGAGCATGTTTTTTCTTGCGATTAGCCAGGTTAATGTCTGTTCAGGATGCACATATACATAGTTCTTACTCATTGCTATATCTTAGTGCAAAGATGTTAATTCTTTTTAAGCAAATGTTAGGCACTGCATCTAGGCCTGAGGTTTTCCAATTAGATGCTTTTCTTAGCTTTGTTTCAATTTCTCTGGCTGTTAATTGATTCCATTTCATATCATGTACCTTTAAACTTATTATTTATTTTACTTCTTGCCATTTAGTATCTTTGTTTTGTCCCACAGGATCTTCATAGATACTTCTCCAAAATATATCTATTTCTCCGTTTTTTGGTGGTCTTTGAATTCCTTTTACCTTCTTTCACAATTCTCTATACAATGTTTTTGGGTCATCAATAAATTGCTTATTTTATAGTTTTCCTTTATATTTATCTGTGTATCTTCTAAGTTATTCTGCCTGTGCTGAGATTTTTAGTTTGTTATTTGCAATAGTTCTAATACAGCAACTTGCTTTTATCATATCTATGTTTCTTAGTATTTTTATACTCTATATTAGTGTTCTGATAAGATTCGAGTACAGTGCTGTAATATAATCCTGAGATTGGAATACAATGGCATGATTTATGATCTGTACAACAAGGGTTTTCAATACCAGTGTGGACACTTGGTGGTCGAAGTTCAGATTGCTATGTACATGTGTTCCCAGTGCTTGTAGTAAAACAAAGGCAAATACTGTAAACACAGAATGACTCCAGAAATATATAAAAAACTTTATATGAAATAGTGCTGCAAAATCACTTAGGACAATACAAAAGACAGAATTAAGCGCTTTCGTCAGGTAGTTGACTTAATCAGAATTACATAATATTAAACAACTCTAGTTTAAACAGTAGTCCTGACCAGATTGGATCAAAATTTCAGAACATTGAATCACTGACCTGTGAAGACCAGATGATCCAAATTCTGAAATATCAAATCTTGTGACTGGAGATCGCCGTACATATGGAATGGGAACGTTACCATTCTCTTCACTATAGTGTAATCTTTGAGTTGGTATATTTATATAGCAGTGTGTGCATGTGTGTGGGGGGGGGCACAACCCTCCAAGTTGGGGGGTGCAGGGGGGCTTGCCCCTTTGCAAAAACATGAAATAAGAAGCTTTCACGTTTTAGATTATTTTTAGTAGCCTCAATATTTCAAAACTTCGATCTTCCAATCTTCAATTATCAGAGATTCAATGTTCTGAAATTTTGATCATTTGAAATAGACCTGGACAGTCTCCTAGTGTATATGGTAAGTGGAGTGTCCACCAGCATGTGGCCACAGTGCTGACTTCTCCCTTGTATGTAACACAACTACTGAGTATGTGAAGGACATTCATATCAGAAGCCATAATACCTCCATGGTTCACAGCCTCCATCACACCAATAAATTTGTACAATGCACCTTTCTTTATGTACTCCCTTCACATCTTCCAGTGATGTGGAACTTAAGTGTACCCCATTTGTCACAGTAAGCTGTCACACATCTTATTGGCCATATCTAGGTATTTGTTTTGTGGCATAAGCATTACTGTCAGATGGTGTGGAACCCCCATCAAGTTGGTACACCAAATGCATGTGTGATACCTATTCCGGTGATGCACACAGAACATACATAGCTGTTTTCCAACATTAATGGCACGGGCGACATTCATGACAGTGTGGGTGGTGCTCTCTCTCTTTCTCTCTCTCTCTATATATAAATATATATATATATATATATATATATATATATATATATATATATATATATATATATATATATATATGCCATGCACACCAATCAACTAGCCTGTATTGATCGTAATGTTGTGTACAGGTACAGCAGTGTCCCTCCTAACACCTCCATCAGATGTTATGGTGCCAGGACAGTGTATGTGATTACCTTCATGGAGTGCAGACATGTCATAATAGTTGTACAAGTATGTTTGTGCAGAATTGTCTCTGATCACTCTAAATTATATATGTTATGTTAGAGGCTTGGGATTACTGGTGGTATTATTCTGATATTGTCCATGATTGTGCATGCTTATTTTACTGTTGTCCATGAGCCTTTACCTGTGTTCCACTTACTGTTGACCTCTGCTGGGATTACACTCATACTGAGGCAAATCAGTTTGCACAGTTTCATAATATGCACCCTACCCCAATTGTATATATCATCCCTGATAGATGTCCTCTCTATTGTTCATGTAAGGATGCTTATCTCACACAGACATCTTCCCCATTGTTATGTCACCTTGTGTGACAGTCACATAATACACATTTCCACTGTGCAGTTCCTCCAGTACTATAGTTATATGTACTTGGTGCTGGTGGTACAACTGTCTTCCATTGCTATGCCCATATCTGCTGTACATTAGGTTGTTTCCCCTGTCCTCTTTCCCTCTGTTCATTTATACAATTCATCTGTGTGTCCCTACTCAGTTTTAGGGTTGCCAACCATCTGGAATTCTTCCAGACTATCCAGAATTAAGGTACATTGTCCATAAAATGGAGATTGTTTTTTATTGCCCTGAAATACTGGGAGATTAATTTTCTTTTAATTAAAAAAAATGTTGTTGGTAAGGGCATTGTTGTTTAAGAACACCCTTTGCATCAGGTTGCACAAATACAACAGGTGCAACTGATTGTTTACGTATTTGTCTTCCATACATGCAGAATTTGAATTCCTCTGGAAGACATTTGAACTGCGCAGCTGACAATGAATGGACATGTCCGAGTCCTGGTTCTCATTCTGTGTACATGGGGATAATTAATGTTGAGTCTCTGACAGACTGCCCAGCAGGCTATCTGTAGTCTCCCTGCCTCCTGTCTGCCTTTATATATATTAGATATATTGTGCAAGTGGCAAAGGTCATGCTTGTTGCTGGAAAAGGAGCCTTGCAAGATCTGTACTGTCCTTGTGCTCCACAGGTGGGAAGACTGCCTCACCCCAGTGGCACTGTTTATTAGAAGTGTAACAGGCAACACCCCTAGGCATCACCATATGCATTTGAATTACAACAGGCAACACTGACAATAGACACAGGCCAAGAGTGGTGCAAGGAGCTATGAATTATGTTCTTAGTCATACTGGTTAGAAAGCTCTGCTCATTTCATCATTTTAACCAGCAGTCTTTGTTAAGTATTAATTGGTAAGTCTGAGAAATTATTTATAAGTGAATATCTATGGTATTTCCTGCTTATGCTGCATGTGTCTTTAACTGCAAAAATCGGAGACAAATAATTGGTCACAAATTGTGTCATTATATATAAAATAGTGACATTATTATTTTGGAAAGCTGATAAAATACTGGAGCCCATGTTAGTCATTGTATAAAAGCTACAAAAGTCTCTCATCTCTGCTATTAAGGATAACAGTCATGTAACGGCTATAATAAAATGTTTTTATGAAGGACACCGCAGCTTTTTTTTAAACTCAATATTACTAACCATCTGATAATTTTTATAATAAATAGTTTTACTTTACAATGTAACTGTCACCCAGATTGCATTGCAAGAGATGAAAAAAATCATTCAGCAGTGACATTTTAGTTACATTTATATTAACAACGCATTTTCTCTTATTTACACTCGCTTCTAAAAATCTGGACATTTTGTCACTGAAGTTGCACTTACATGCATTTTCTTGTACTTAGTAGAATTGTTGCACTGCGGCTTACTAATAAAACCTCTTGCATGTGAACCTAGTATTAATTAATGTCTTGGGCTGATTTGAACTCTTACAGGGAAATAGTATTCCACAACATGTGGATGGTTTGTTGATGCTGTGTTGTATTTTAAGGGGTGGGGTGCTGCGCTCCTGAGTATGTCCTCCTTTGGATGAGATGTCTAGTAACTATGAACCTGTTTTCAGTTTGCCATCCATTCACTATTGCAATATTACCATCTTACCATTTTTTTAATGTAACATAGGCGATTTATTCTTCAAGGACAGCAGGCATTGAATTTGTAGATGATACACTGAAATAAAAAGTTGTTAGTTAGCAGCAACCCTTTCGTTAGTTACAAATCTCTTTAATATGGAATTATTCAGATGACCTTTACTTCTGCAGAGATTGTGCATATTGACTGATATTGGTGGATTGTAATGATAGAAGTTTGAGAGGCCTCTTATGGTTGAAATGTTCTGAATTAGGCAGTTTTGTCATTATTGGTTCATATGTTTTGTTTCATTGCTTACTCAAAAAATGTCCAAAACTATGAATTTAAAACAAGCTCTAACAAGTGGTGCTGAATTATGCAAGACATATAATTTAATTATTATATATTATAATTTAAATACAATCAGGAAGGTGAATCAAAGAACTTTTGCATGGTCCTAAAAATGTATACAAGGGTACTATGATTTGAAAACAACCAAAAGGTAAACTTAATCCGCCACTGGCCAGATGCAATTTCTTTGAATGTAGGTTTCAATGCTGTTTCAATAAATGTGATTATTAAAGGCAGAGAAGTTTTAATGCTAAGTCTGTTTTCATTATGAGACTGTATTGCTTTGTTTAGCAAATAGCTATCAGTATCTCTGCTATAAATTTTGAAATAAAAATTTTAAATAAAATCAAAATATCTGTAATCATTGTAGAGGTAAAACCGAAAATAGTATGTACACTGAAAGTTTTGAACAGTGTTTATGGCAACTGGGAAGAAATAGAGAAAGAGCCAAGTAATGGGGCACCAGAATGGCTGTGTGGGAGGGGATGGGGGTACCAAAATTACATGCATTTTCTTTATTATTATTACTATTTATTTTATTATTTTATTTATATTTGTTTTCCCAGGTAGTGTCGGGCCAGTAGCCCATTTTCAGTGGAGACCTGGGGAGAAATGTTCCAAATAAAATGAGACAGATATAAATATAGACTTTACATCAGTAAGAAATCAGGAATAATATCATATATGAATTGTATATAAAATATAAACTAGATAAAATTATTACATATTAGAAACAACTTAGAAATGAAACCACAGAAATCTTGATAACTCAGTAATACTGAGGCAATCAGTGAGCATGTATAATGGAAAGATATGTGGACACAATAGAGATTATAGAAAGTTTAACAGTGAAATATTGAAAATACATGAAGTAATTAAAGTCTAATTAGAGGAAACATCAACTTATAGCTTTGATGAAAAAGAAAAAAAATAGCAATTCAGCTGTAAAAGGTGAAAGAGCGAAGGAGAAAAATAGTAGGAGAGAGGGGATATTCAGGGGGATTACAGGGGCAGAGCCAGTTGTTTGTTTTAAAGGAAGAACAGGAGGGGGTACATTGTATGCTTAGGGAAAGAGGAATCCAGGACTTAGCTATTTTGTTTGAGTAGAGGGAGTTACCATGGAAGTTATGTGATTGTGTTATTTTGAGCAGTGGCCTATCTGAAGATCTAAGGGACCTGTTGTTAATCTGTAGTTGGACTAGGGTTGAAATTGTGGAGCAGCTATTGGGGTTGTACATGATTTTGTGGGTGAGTGTAACTTGGTTTAATGTTAACAGGTTAGGAAGTTCTAGCCAGTTTAGTTGTCAAAGAGCAGAACAGTGATGGGCTTTATGGGGATGATTGGTGGCAAACTTTGCAATTTTGTTATAGCATGATTCTAGGTTATACAGGTTGGCTTTGCATAGATTGGTGAAGATGTGAAAGCAATAGAGACATGTAGAGAGTAGCTTAGCTCTAGTTGTGGATATCCTGGCTTGGCTTGTGGTGTTAGGTAAGGTTTGGCTCTGTAGAGAGCTCCGAGTTTAGAATAGACTTTTTTGATAGTTAGGGAAATTTGAAATGCTCATCTATTGTGATGACTAGGAGCTTGGCCTGGTTAGTTGGCTCAATTTTGGTACCATTTGTGGATTGAATAGAGAAGAGTAAGGAGCAAAGCTTGGTAGTTTTGTTTGTAAAAATCATTAACTTAATCTTATTTGGATTAAGAATTAGTTGGTGGTTTGATAGGAAAGTTTTGATTTCCTGGAATGCTTTTTGCATCTTTAGTTGTAGTTTTTGTGGGGAAGGGGTAGAACAGATAAGGGATGTATCATCTGCATGTTGCATGATTGAGGCAAGTTGGGTTGCTGTATTAAGCTTATTAGTAAATATGATAAAGAGAAGAGGGCAAAGTATTGAACCTTGGGGTACACCAGTGGATACTGGCAGAAGTGGGGTGAGATTGTTCTCCCATTTAGTAGCCTGTTTACAGTTACAGAGATAGCTGAGAAACCATGTTAGGGATGCTGGACTGGGATTTAACGTAACAAGTTTGTTGAGAAGTAGTTGGTTGGAGATGGTGCCAAAGGCTTTTGACATGTCCACGAAAATTGCAGAGACAAGTTGTCCATTCTTCATAAGGTGATGAATAGTATTGGTGAAGGATAACAAGGCTGTGTTTGTACTGTACTGGGATCTAAAGCTGTGGTGAGTATCGGATAGAAGGTTATTAGTGGTAAGGTGGTTGAGGAGTTGTAGCTGAATACATTTCTCTAAGATTTTGGCTAAGGGTGGGAGGGTAGCTATGGGGTGGTAGTTTGAGATTTCTTTAGAGGGGCCACTCTTGTGGAGGGGGATGATGTGAGTGACTTTCCAGAGGAGAGGTACATATTGTTCTGAGATAGAATGACTGATTAGTATAGAGATAGGATAGGCAATGGATAGAACTGCTATTTTTTGGAATTTGTTTGGTAGTTGATTAAACACCAGGCAGCAGGGTTTTAGTTTGCTTAAGAGCGTTTTAATGTAAGATGTTTGAATAGGTTTAAAAGAGAAAGCATTTGAAGTATTAGAGGCAGGGGAGGGGAGTATAAGAGGTAGTTGGTGGTTGTCAATGAGGCAGGAGATAGAGTTAATGAAATTTGAGTTAAACTGTGAGGTTAAGGGTTCAGAGATATTGGCTGTGGAAGGAGAGGGGGTGGAGAATTTACTATGGTTTAGGAGGAAGTTGACTGTTTGTCAAAATTTTTGTGGGTTGTGTAGGGACTTTTGCTGAGGGATTTCTAAGTAGTGTTTTTTACCATTGTTATTTTTTTCTTAGTTTAATTTCTTAACTGCTGCTAGGTGGTGATGTTGGTTTTGTTTTTAGAGGATAGGTATAGGGTCCTTGCTCTGTCCCTTTGCTTAATCAGCTGTTTAGCGTCATAAGAAAGCCATGGTAGTTGTTTGGATTTTGTGCAAATTTTCCTGATGGGGGCTAGGCTATTTAGCATTTCAAGAAATTTGTTGTTAAAGAATTCTTCTGCAAGGTCCAGTTTTAGGTTATTTAATGGTAACCAGTCACAATGTTTTAGTAATAGATTAAATAGATCAGGGGCAAAATGTTTCTTACTGTGGATGTATTTGAAGGACTTGCAAGACTGAGTTTGAATTCTTTTTCTAAGTAGAAATGTAGGGGCATGGTCACTAAGGCTGATAGGAAGGCAGCTGGCTTGGTCACTCAGGTACGGCTTGTTAGTTAATATCCAGTCCAGTAGTAACTCTTTAGTGTTTGTCATTGCAAGTGGGGCAGTTTATAACTTGGAAGAAATTGTACAGATTGATAATGTTGGTAGGACAGTTAGAGGAGCAGGAGAGCCAGTAAAGATTAAAGTCACCTAGGATGATAGTTTCTTGACTAAATTTTCAGGCAGACCAAGAGAGGAGAGGTTTTATACTGGGAAGATTGTTGCCAGGGGGCAGATTTGCACTATGATAATCATGGTTTTATGAGCATTTTTTGCAGGTCAGTGATGGGAATTGTTGCCATTGGGGATATCTGGAGGTGTACAGTTTAGTTTCTCTAACTTTAGAGAATTTTTAAATATAACTGCTACAACATCACCTCTTTTGTTTAGTTATCTTGTCTAATAACATTATAACTGCTGTGAGTAATTTGTGAGTCTTTGATGTGAGGTTTTAACCAGGTCTCTGTTATAACAGCTATGTGAGGAGAGTAGGTGGCTAGAATAGTAGAAAATTCAGTAATTTTGTTTACAAGGCTTCTAAGTTTGAAATTGGTTATTAGTAGGTCTGATTTAGAGGTTGGAGGTAGAGAGGTATGTAGCTTTGATCCAGAGGGAGTTTGGTTAAAGGAGAATTTATAAGAGTTTGGGAGGTACAGTTGAGTTGGAGGTAAATCATTGTTGCGACAGGGGTTGGGATGGATGTCAGCTTGTAATCTGATATGTTTAAGGGATTGCAGTAGTAGGTTTTTCAGTTTGGTGATAGCCTGATGGAATCTGAAAGTGGGCAGTTGAGGGTTTGAGGATTTTATATATTTGAATGGATAAAGGAGAGGCTTGGAAGTATTGTATAGTTGACAGCAGATGTAGCTATAAGGTTTGGGTGGTTGTTGATTAGTAAGAGTCTGTGCATGGGGATGATGGTAATTTATACAAACATTGTGGAGGTCAGAGGATTTATAGGCCAGGAAGAGAAGACCTGACAGAATAGTGTAGTAGTTAATAGAGTAGTGGAGTTGCATATTTGGTGGAATGGTTCAGAGAGAAAATTTGGGGAGTGGGGATTGATCAGTCTGGGGAGGGGAGGAAAACAGAAGTTGAATGTTTAGATCTAAGTTGAGACAGGCAGGAAGAGAGAGGAGAACAGGTGTGGTGGGAGGTGCGAGGGGGTGGGGATGTGAATTTGATTTTTGATAGAAGAAAGGAGTAGGGATGTGAATTAGATTGGAGGTAGAAAAAAGGGTGCCGTGTCTTTAGCTATAAATTTAATGAAAGAATAGGTGGGTGGGAATGGGGGTTGGGTAGGATAGCAGAGTGAGCCCGAGCGGCTAGAACATGCAGCCAGTAGTATTATTTCAGTAACAATCAGTGAGCCAGACTGTGGTATGTCAAAAACAAGTCTGTAGTTACACACAGAATTCAAAGAAAATGTATATAAAAAGCTTAATTTATCTTATTATCTTATGGCATAGAAGGGGATTGTCACTTTTATGGAGTTTAGTTTTCACAGTGACCAAGTATCAGAGAAAAGTTGTAAGTATAATAGTGAGCACTAGGGTGGAGGATTTATGCTAGTGGGGTCCCAGTAGTGTGCATGCCAGAGTCAAGAACAGAGAAAAAAATAAAGTAAAATAATGTAGCGCATACAGACAAAAATAAAAGGACTAAATAGGCATACACTGCAAGTAGTGGTGATAAGTTTTGCTTGCAGTTTCACCCTCTGATTTCGGCTATGCTTGGGGTGGGATCCAGCAAAGATGTTTAATATTGGGAGCCACATTGCTCTGTTATGCAGTGGAATAAGGCAATTTTGCTTTCACATACATGTCCAGAATTTTTGACATGAAAAGATGGCAACCCTATTCAATTCACACACCCTATGGTTTATTTTAGATGGCCATCCATGTACCCTTACAGATCATTTACACAACTTCAGTACAGAATGCCAGGAATGGGATTTCACAATACTTTGCACTGTATAAACTGTCCTGTGCTGTGTCTGGACAATATACATAATCATACCTCTCAACTGTCCAGATTTTCACAGAATGTCCAGATTTTTCCCTAATATGTCTTTTGGTGTGCTCCTTATCAAATTTGTGGTTTTCTGCCATATCACTGGGATGATCTCAGGACTGATGTGACTCAATAATTACATACACTGAGTTTCAGACTTCAGAAAATGTATCTTAACACAAACACATTGTTATTCTAGCACATTTCTAAATAGCAAATAAGTCAAATCTGTCCCTATTTCTGGAACATTGTCCCGCCATTATGTTGGGCTTTGTCCAGTTGCACTAAGAGATTGAGAGCTATGAAATTTATTATCTGTTAGATCCTGGTGATCATTGTGGTATTCCATGCAAACCATGGGCCTTTTGTGCTCTGACTTAAACAGAATTGCTATGCGTGTTGGCTTACATGGTTACTCGGCCAGCAACACTGTTGCCGGCCATGAAACCCTGCTTATTTATGTTTAAACAAGGTGCAAGATATGAATACATGAGTGCTGTTACTCTGAAAAGGGAATTTATCTTCCTATCAATGGAGAAGCATTAGCATATCTTCAGTCCTCAAAATCCACCAAGAGGAGTGTTCTTCAGTGGCAGGAAAGCTCTGAAGGGCTTGGTGCCCAGCTCACATTTTTCTTCAGCTTCTGGTTAATGGTTTGGACATTTGGAAGATGCACTTAAGCTTTGGAAGCTGTCTGGCTGTTATATCATTAGCAGGGTATAAACCATATAGCTAAAGCTACTACAGCAAAGATAAAGTGATGAGCATTACAAGGGCAATATGCCTGAGAGCAGGAGACCAGAATATGTATTTATTTATTCATTCATTTATTTTATATTTTTTTATTGGGAAGGTCCATCTGGGCCAAGGACCAATTTTCAGTGGAGGCCCGAGGAGTAAAGCTCCAAAAAGAAATTTACAAGTAACCATATATAACAGTAACATAACCATATTTAAAACAGTAACATTCCAAGTATCTACAGTATTTTAACATAGGCAGACAAAAGTGTCCTGAATAGCTTAAGTTGTTTCTAGTGTTAGTCAACAGACAAACACACAAACAGTTAGAGCTTGGGAAATACAGCACAGACTGCCTGAAGACTGCCAAGTAAAGCCTATATTACACTCCTATATCTGTAAGCAGAATAACTGTATGTGTGAATCCCCATCGTTACCATGGTGAACCCTGTGACAGTCAACTCATCTTGATTAGGGTACAGGATTTCCTCAGTTCATTCTCAAAGCTCTCAAATATGCTGTGCTTACAGAAGTAGATTGGGGTAGCATTACCCATTCCTTTTAGGTTTAATCAGCTGCCTCCTTTATAGACCTTGCATGGTGGCTAGTATAAAAATAGGTAAGGCTGCTATAGCATATAGAGGATGCCAAAACATTGTTGGGCTCACTGCCATAACATTCCAGAAAATGAAAGCTTTAAAATATAGCCAAATGACCATGCAGAACAGTGTATTACACAAACGGTAATGAAATCATAACTGGGCAGTTTGAATAAAAGTCATCACTGCCCATTAAATCTAAAATAGCCCTTAGAATCTGTGTAAGTATGCTTGGTGAAGACAAGACACTTGTCACACATATCACAATAGACTGTCCCTTCCTCTTTTTCATCACTGGATTGTATTATGTGAGGGGTAAGGTGCTTTTAAATGATTCTTGGCACACTGCATTCCTGACACAGTGCTTTTCTACATGATATACTATATTATGCAACAATGGTCTCCCTCTACTATGCTTTGCTGTCAGCAATTCATAAAATGATTAGGCTATTTTTGTGTACAGAATGAGCATAAGCTGCTTACATAACATGATAATGTGGGAGTCTGGCAATGCAGGTTCCCCCCATTGTTTGGAAATCAGCTGTTCATAGGTAGGTACTAGACATGCAGCCCAGGAGACCATTAGTGGGCCTATCCAAATTTCCCAGTTGCCCTAAAGAACTGTCATAGATGCACAGGTGCCTTGCATACAAATAACCCAGAGATAGGCAAAGAAGGATATTTTTGGATATTCATATGATTCCCCTATCCATGAGGGACAGGGGTGCTAACCTGGTGATGAATATGTAGTTACTAATACATTCATCCAAACTGCATTTGAATTGAATAAGAGAAGTACATTGTTTTATGTGGAGTGGAAGTTGTTTCCATAGAAATGGTATTCTCTGTGACACAAGCCTATCCCTCCAACTTATTATATTTAGTTTACAAAATAGATTGAAGTTCCTTGAGTGGGTGTTTATGATAATATGGTCTTGCAAATATGTTAAAGTTCTGACAGAACATGCCCTGCTGAAGCTCTATATAAGCAAGGCAGAGGTCACCTCTCAGTAGTCTGTATGATACTAATAGCAAGGGTAAGGTGTTGAGTTGGTCTGCTCCTTTTTTTTTTTTCAATTTAGGCCCTTGATTTTTTAAGTGAGAAAGCATTTGGGGTCATTCCAGCTGTGACATATGTTTGGACAGGTACATATTATACTAATTTACTGGCCTAATGAATGCCAAGTACAGTCGAACAATTACATCTATGAATCTGGATGTGATATTTTTACATATAATCTGTGCAATGAAAAAGGACTTCCTTACAGCAGTGGATATATGGCGATCAAAGACAGTTTATTGTCAACTTAGGTTCCCTGCTCCCTAACTACAGGATCAATTTTAGGGGTGTGTTGTCAATGTGATAGCTAGACAGGGAGTCATGCTTGCCTAAGGACATGATGATATACTTCTAGGCAAACATTTCAGTCCATAGTATTAATGCCTGCTATTTGCTTGGGATAGGCCCTCTTGTAGGATCTTGGCATTCTCTGATAATTTTATGATGGTTTAGTGACTTGTTAAAGGTAACCCACTAAGCAAATGAAGGCTGAGGGAATCAAACCCTGTACTGCAGAAAGCACCTCATTAACAGCTCATTGGCTTAATTTTCTATGCCAACAATCTGCAGCTGTGTCACTGAGGGGCACAGCAAATTTTTAGCTATGATAGTTTGCTTACATCCACTAAATACTCCATGGAGATGTATCTTTAAAACTCTAACATTATTTATTAGAATGCCTTTTCACAAAATGCTGATGCTGTTTTACAGCAACAACAAAATCACATTTACTTGTTTTTTTATGTGGGTGACAACCCTTTAATTTGGCTAATTATTACAATCATCTCCAATGTTATCGCAATTCAGAAAAAGAGATTTACTACTCAAATTGTGGAAATCTCAGTGTTTGCACTGTGTGCTATAATAAATGTGTGTTCCATACATGTAATGTGTTCTCATGCACTTTAACTTGCTAATATAGGTTCATAGGTTCATAGATTGGTACTAGGCTTTCAGCCCTAGAGCCTATACAAGCCTAGCCATAATAATTCCTTGGTTATTTCTTCCCGAATATTTACCTCCCTGGCCCCTGTCTAGCAGGGTGACTGATGTGATCCCTGGGGTGAATTTCCTATCTCTCATCCAATTGTAAAGGTTCCTTTTGAAGAGGGCTAAAGAGGAGCTCAGCTTGACATGTATGGGCAGTCTATTCCAGAGTATGGGGAGTCACCGGGTCAAGAACCTATGCCTCCAGCATGTTTTGTTCAGTGTGATGACCAGGTTTAGATCCATGGAGCATGTGGCTCTGTGGGATTGGGATTTCTTTAAGTGTAGCATGTCCAACAGCTCTGGGTTTGACACGGCCTTGTATGTTAAGCAGAGATCGCCTTTGAGTAGGCGATATGCGACAGAGTATAGCTGGAGTTTTTTAGACGGTCAGCATAGGGCATCTGTTTTAGGCTTGTGATTCTTTTTGTGAGGTAATACATATGTAAAAAGTCAACATACATAGCAAGAAAACAATTAGTACATAGGTTAGTAATAGTTAAAAACAGCAAAATTCTTAAAACTCTTCAAACAAATTAGTACAACAAGAAAGAGTTACTACCACACACAGAGAAATTCAAACAACATTTTCTGTGGTCTTTCCAGTTGTTCCAGATGTCTTGTGAGGTACATACCAAACAGGGTGTTGTACTCTATAATGGGTCTCATGAGGGATGAGTACAGTGGGACAATGACCTCCTTTTTTCTGGATGAAAAGCCCTTAGTGATGAGGTGTGCCGCATAGAAGGATTTCCTGACTGTTGTGGTGATGTGATTATCAAAGGTGAGACCACTGTCCACCTGTGTCCCTAAGCCTCTTATCACACTTGTGGTGTTTAGTGTACTGCCACCTATATGGTAATTCACGGGTGCATGTTTTTTCCCAAAGGGGACAACTATACATTTCTTGGCATTGAGCTTGAGCTCATGGATCTGGCACCAAGCCTCTGTTTCTGTAAGGCCCTTTTGTAGAATATCCACATTATTTGGGGATTCAATAATGGCTCCCAGTTTGCCTTCATCTGTGAACTTTGTTAGCCAGAGTCCCTTAGTGCTGGCCTGTACTTCAGAGAAGTAGATGCCAAACAAGAGCGGTCCCAGGACTTGTCTGGAGCTGGATTTTGAGTCGGCTGCTTTTACAGTGTGGGTTCTGTCAGTAAACCCGTTGGCAACCCATCGAGTGATGTAGGGATTAATGCCCAGCTTAATAAGTTTATCTATGATTCCAGTGTGTAGGATGGTGTCAAAGGCCTTGGCAAGGTCCAGATAGGCTGTGTGAACAGCCTTGCCCTTGTCCACAGCTCTTCACACTGATTTGAAGAAGTCAATCAGGTTGAGGAGACAAGATTGGCCCTTTACAAAACCAAATTGGGTGGGGTCCAGTGTTTGAAAGTTGCCAATGCCTTTGTTTATAAGTTCCATGATAATGCGTTCCATGGCTTTGCAGATCAGGCTTGTCAGACTGATGGGACAATAGTTCCCGGGATCCAAGGTGGATCCCCCCTTGTGGAGTGGGATAACTGTAGCTGTGTGCCACTCATTGGGCATGAAGCCTGAGGTGAGACTATGATTAAACATGACACTTAGGTGAGGTGCCAGATCATTTTGTAGTTCATGTAGTACACAGCCCGGGATGTCATATGATCCCATGGATGCTGTATTCTTAGCTTTGGAGAGTGCATTTTTTAACTGTGTGGCTGTGATTACTGGAATTTAGCAATCTTTTGGTATTGAGATGGGCCCTTTAGGGAGTGGGAGGGGCGAAGTTGGCACTGAATCGATCTGCCAGGATACTGGCAATATTCTTGGGATCAGTATATTTAATGCCATTCTGTTCTAGCTCAAGGCAGATCTGAGCATTGCCATTTAGATTCTTGACATATATATAGAATGCTTTGTGGTTGTCCTTGGAATCTTTTGCAATTTTATTTTCATAACTAGCTTTGGAGGATTTTATGAAAGATCTCAACTTCTTACTGAGTCTGGTAAGGGAGTATTTTGCATCCTGGTATTTTCCTATTTTCTGCAACACTTTCTTTCTTATATCTGTAAAACTCTAGATTATAATGTACAACTTGTACACCAAAACACAATAAAATACACCTGAAACACTGAAATGTCTGTACTTCCCTGAATTTCCATGCAAGGCATTTGAACTCCTTGACCACTATACAGTTTGACAGATCACTTACACTCCTATTTGTACTGTATAGTTCCCCATACAAAAGGGGTGGCGAAGCCAAAAAAATGGGCTAGGCTTATAAATGCCCCCTCGCAGTGAACCTATTTGTACTGTGGTCATTATCAGCCTTCTTCTTTTGCATTCATTAATTTTTTTGGTAAAGGATATTGAAGATGTGTCTGATACATTATTTCGACAGCACCAACATGAGTCTATAAATTGACAAGTATGCCTCCCCACCAATAAGCTAATTTTTTCTTTATTTTTTTTTAAAGTTTATTCTACTGCTGATTGTCATCCCTGTCAGCATACCTCTCAACTGTACAGATTTTTGCCTCATATTTTTGGTCAGTTCCACATAAAAATATTGTTTTTTCTGGCAAATTACTGAGGCTGAAGTCACTAAATAATGACATACATTTGAGTTTCTGAGTTCATATCCTTGAAAAAAATGTATGCTAGCATAAATCCCTTGATTCTAGTAACATTCTAAGCTTATAAAAAGAATATTTAAGATCTGTCCCTCTATCTAAGCCCTTGTCGCCCCATTATTTTAAGCTTTGTCCAGATTTCTTGTGCTAAGAGGTTGAGAGGTATATCTGCAAGCTAATTTAATGTCACAATCAAACATTTTCTTCTCCTATCCCTATCGCATATGTCTTCTTAGCAGTATATTTTTCTTCAGAAAGTCGTTGGTATAAGTGCCTTTGTATTGATTCTTTTTAGTTTTGTTTCTCTTGTTTGCTAACTTCAGATCAGAATGTTTCCTTTGTTTCACTCAAATGGCATATAGAAATGAGCAGATTTACAAAACATATTTGAACTATTTAAGCTACAAATACTACCTCATCTATTGTCCACTTATAACTTCATATTCACTTCCATCTACTTTTTCCTCTAAAATTGCAAAACTACATTTATCTTTTCAGTAAATTTATGTGATGTCATTACGTCTGGCCCCAGCTTCCATATTAAGAAACCCATATTAACTAGATCATCTCTGTAAATAGCTGACAAGAGTACAGAGGAAATGAAATTGATAAATGTTGAATGGAACTGAAATGAAAATAGTTAAATCATGCCAGATGTTACTTTTGGAATCTCTTAGTTTATTTATTTATAAACATAATACGTTTCATAGACACATATACCTGCTTTCAGTGGTAATCCATGAACACCTTCTGATTAAGTGACTTCCTGAGATTTATGCAGCAGATAAATGAAGACTAAGAAAACAGAATCCAGGCCTACACAATGATTTTTTACAGGGTTGAGGTAAAGCCAGATACTGTCCTAGAAGCAAGGATGAGCAAGGCATTGAATGTCATTCTGGACGTAGTAAATGTCTGTGACAGAATGCACTCACTCACTCACTCACTCACTCACTCACTCACTCACTCACTCACTCACTCACTCACTCACTCACTCACTCACTCACTCATTACCACATGTATGTGTAAGGGAAATTTGAGAAACATCAATTCAAAAATTGCATTTCTCTTTGAGAGGGCAAGAAATTGCAGCACTATAAGAAAATCAACATAGATTCAGGGAGAATATGCAGAATCTGCAAAGAAAACATGCTGGCTGAGAACTAAACCAGGGAACATCTTGCTTTGTAAAACTATGAGATATAGATCACATTACCTGATAACTGCAAGAGCCATGGCATATCAGGAGAAATTTTTGGACATATACATTTAAGAAGGAAAAAAACATCTCCATTCTCTCATCTATATTATTGTTCTACCATGAAAAGCAGTGATGGAAGGAAATCTCTTTCAGTTTTAATACACTTTGAAATCAAAATTATCACTGCACTTATCAAATAATATTACCATGAGGAAAGGAAAAATATTATTTTACAACACATAACTTAAGTGGTATCTTCCAGATGAACTAATATGACTGCTGGATTTAGGCATATAACCTACTACTAAAATATGCTATGTCGACTGAAACTCTTGTGTGTATAGGAATTGTTTCAGCAGGAACAAAGGTAGAGCCCTAATATCACCCACCCTAAAATTAATTTGATTTATAGTTATGCTACTTCATATTCTAATTAGTAACGCAAAAGAAAACAGTTGTAATAACAAGCAAAATAATGATAATTAGTCAACCCATAAATCTCAAAACTGACACCAAATTGCCTCATTAAACTTCAGTGTAATCAGCAACTAAAAGAAAATGTATAGACTGCAAACGAAGAGCAATATTTCCTAGCAAAATAGCAAGTGTACATAATGTCTAATGCATGTAACATATGTACGCTAATAATTCCATTGCTCTGCATTATCACACCAACCTATTTCCATGTAATATACAAAGTAATTAATGCTATCTCAGTCCTACAGCATTATACTACATAAACAGGCATGATATTATTTTTACAAGACACTAATAACACACAATTTTTTACAATAAACTAACAAGAAAAATCTACCAACTATCAAAGTGATGGTCATGATGATGATGATGCTAATAATAATAGTTTTAACAAATAAAATAAAAGATGCTACATCCACATATTCACTGTGATGTCTATATCCAGCATTTGGTTCCAATGGCGTGAGTAGCAGAAAATAAACATGACCTCATTAGTCAGCAGAATGTAATACATGCAAAAACTAATTTCTAAAATAAATGTTATATGCTGTATCATATAAAATAAAAACACTGTAACAGAATAAATCCAAATATTTCCTTGGGTCTGTTACCCTGAAACATTCCTTATCAAAGAACCCTACGTATAAAGCATGTATCTAAACTACTGAAGTCAACATATTTTGCTTTAATATGTTTAGACTAGACACTTGTCATCAAAGGTCAGGAAGAGTTTGCAATCCTGGCATAAAACTAATCAAACTGTTCCGGTGTGAGAACCAATATTCACATCCTAAAATTATGACATCAAAATGATCAATATTCATAAACACAGCTGACTAGCTGATCTTTAGTCTACCAAAGCAACATACAGCATTACTAGAAAAGTCATCACAATGAGCTGAAAACTCAAAATATGAAGTCACCATCCTAGATGACCTTTATCTTGATCTAAAATACCTACAACAAAAAGATATTCAAGAAAAATTGACTTATATGAAACATGCTAACTACTGTCTCTCCTAATATGTACAGATAATCAATCAGAAATGAAAAACACTCTTAGACATGGCATTGTACTTAACACACTCTGAATGTTAGTGCAGTAGACATAATCGCTACTTCTATAAGTGGCACTCATACAGCTTTAAATCAAAAGGCGATCTCCACAGGTACACAAAGGTATGTAGTTAAGAAAAAATGGATCAGAGCAAACCAAGTGAATTAATACTTGAACATAACTTGAACAGAACTTTACCAGTTTTGTACAGCTGATGAAGCACTATACACTATAGCAACAATAATGAACATTGAAAATTATGTAGCCCAACAACCCCAAAATGTAAACATATGGCAACACCCTGCAGGTCAGTCAAATTAAATGTCTCATGAATGTGATCAAAATGTGTAGCTGAAAAAAGATCAATAGAAACCTCAAGAAGACTCTTAAAATGTCAGTGAATGTATATAATATATATATTGATAGACAGATAGTTTTTTACAGATAAATACATAGATAGACGTAGATATATAGGTATAGATATTGATATACCCCATCACAAAATGATAACAAAAAAACTTCCTTTTGCAATGGCTAGCCAAAAACATATCATTAAATTCAGGTAAACTTTGAATAGTAGTAGTGTTATAAAAATCTGTTGTATAAGATAAGGTGAATGGTTGGGGTTAGGGTTATGGTTACCATACATTAGCAAGTTGTTTTTAAAACACCCACTCCCTCCCCTGGCTATTATAAAAGCATTTAAGACTCACAACAAGAAATGAAGAATATTTCATTTTAGTTAATTATCCTGCATAATGATTTTTTTGACATTTTTCTGCAGAACGGACTCAGTATGTTATGTCCTAGATGATATAAAACACCCTTGTTTTAGATGTGTTGTGGTCTTAAACCAGCCCAGTATTTCAAGTCTGCATTAGTCTTGTATAATTACTGTGTTTGGGAACACTATGAACATCTCATGTCACCCAAACCCCGAGCATATAGTGAGCAATCAGAATGTGGAATAACAGAAAAGTAGACTATAGGCTTGTTTACAGGAAAGTAGATAATTTGTATCAGTCATACAGATTTTACAACTCAAAAAGCTTTCTGCTTTTCTTGTAATTTTCTCATAAAGCGCTCATGAGTGCAAATGAAATACATCTCTCTTAAAAAGATGTTATGGCACTTCAAATATGAAAAATAGCTTAGAATGAATTATTGTAAGTATGATGCATTGTTGCAATAAGAATGGAAACACACTTGACATTTTATATTTTGTAGAAACTATTCTGATGAAGAAATATTCTTTGTGAATGACATTTGTACAGTTTAACAGCCATTATATTTCATCAGCACAAGCACACTGAGTTATGAATTATAGTACGCATTTTTATCAATGCTCTTCATAAAAATACACTGCATATCCAAATGATATTGCACATGTAAAAGTAACTGCAAAATTATGCAAAATACTGAATTGTCAATTTACTGTTTTTAAACAAGAAACAAATTGCTAAAATTTGTGTGTGTGGTGTGTGAACTAGGAGTTGAGAAAGATAAATATGAAGGCTATTTCCTTATAGTATTACAGAATGAACAGTTAGTTTTATTCTTTATCTGACTGATAATAACTGAAAAATAGAACACAATTAATTAGATCTGGATAATAATTAATTTCCCCTCTTATATCACAGCATTATGTCTTGATTTTCTAAGAGACACATTCACATACACACACACACACACACACACACACACACACACACACACACACACACACACACACACACACACACACACACACACAAATAAATAATGGGCCAGATTCCATAAAGTTTGAGGATTTTTGTGCATTATGCTGATATATGTCCTGTACATGATAAATGAGGATACAGATAACATGCAAATGTTGGCCCTACTATCACAGTTCAGCTTTGTTAAATGATGGCCATGCCTATTAAATGTGGTGAATTTCACTGAGAGTAGCAAAAGGCATTGGATGTGGCCAAGACTATGCACACAACTTACCTTGACCTAGACACATATTTTGATGCATTACCCAAATCAGGCTTTATACACAAGCTCAGTAAATTAAGTATAAACCCTTTTATAACCCACTTGATAGGCAAATATCTCACTAATAGAACCCAAATGGTCAAAATAGGTGAGGCCACATCCACCAAGAGCTCAGTCACTAGCAGAGTCCTCCATGGCTTCCTATGGGGGCCACTGCTTTTTGGCTTCTATTTCTGAAGTGGAAGCAAACAGTCAAGTTTTATTGCTAACTAACTTTGGAGATGACTGCAAGATGGAGATTATCATTGACTCCTGTGGAGACACAAGCATTCTTCAAGAAGGCCTATCTATGACTAACAAATGGTGGCAAAGCCATGCTCTTAAAATCAATTGTAAAAATAACATTGTAGTCTGTCCTTATTACAACAATCACACAGTAGGATATTCCCTTCAAATATCATGGCAAATGCAGATTCTACAACTACAACTACAACTACATCAGAGTTTCAATAAACAAAGAATAAACAATATAACAAATGTCCCTTATGCAGAGGTCTTTAAACACATTTCCCTCTACCTAGTCTTATATACATTTCTGAGGGATGACATTATGATTGTATTACAAGGCATCTGCAAATATCCCAGTTATGTATCTCCTACATATTCATAATTCAAACAGTACCAGAAATACAAGGGCTTAGGACCATAATTTTGTCTATGGCTTAAACAGAACATCCTGGAGAGACAGATATGTGTCCCACAGGCTGTACCTCTTATGAGCAGGCTTGAAATCCATGTATGGCTGATTTTGTATATTACACTATTCAACCACAAAATAGACCAATGAACGTTGATATGTAAATTTACACAGGGACTAACGCACACATCCATTATGGACAGAACTACCTTATAAATGCCTGTCCATCAAAAATTGATATGACAATATTGTGTAAACTAGGCAAGCCATATGACAAGCATCTGAGCCAGGCAGCATTATAATTTACTAAACAGACATAAATATAATGTACACAACAGTAACAACTATTTTATATGTTCAGTCACCACACCCTGTGACATATGAGGATGTAATAGGTGTTACACTAATGGCATTGCACGTGCACAACTGTATGCATTACTTACCTATTGTTAGTAACAGTCAAGTAGCCTGCAAAATGCAAACAGACTGATAATGCTTGCTGATTATGAACTGTACAAGTATCAGTAAACCTAGGCTAGAACTGTCTTTTAACAAAAACACCGAAGTTGTTAAAGGCAGATGCAATACCAAGGTTGAACTGAAGAACATGCCACACAGGCTGTAACCAGCAGTACAAACACAATGACAAAGCAAAACACCATTCAGTCTGAAAAAATAGGCTATGCACAACAAATCAGTCACTAGAAAGCACAGCCACACATACAAATGCACCAAACCATGCAGTATAAGCAGCAATCAAAGCACTAAGACTTACATACTAAAAATCCATCACACCATATGTTTGACAGGGGTCTATATCAGATTGTTGAATGCTGACAACCTCAAAGCTGCAAACTTCAAACTTGAAAGTTCGAAGTCTAAAAACTTTGCATGCAAAAAAAAAAAAAAACACTCAAAACCACCCAAAAAAAACCCCACTCTATGCAGCCCCCCCTGCACCCCCCACACACCCCGCTACTTAAATATACCAACTCCGAGATTGCACTACAGTGTAGTAAAGGGAAATTTTCCCTTCCCACACTCTATGGTCATCTCCATTATACATTTCAATGTTTTTGCACTTGGAACTTTCAAGTTCAAAGTTTAGTGTTTCAAACTTGTCAGCATTCGAAATTATGATATAGACCTGTTTGACAGATATACTAACCCAACTGTTATTCAGGTTGTAGACTACATTTCAAGCACAGTGTTATGAAAAAAATGGCTTATGCTACATGGTATTTCAACAGTTTTTTTTTAAATGACAGTTTTGTTTTAATCACAGTTATAGTGTAATTATTTAATGTACCTTACTGATGCATTATGGATATTAATGCAATCTAAGCAATATACATATTAACAGACAAATACAGGCCTGTAGAAAGGATCAGATGCCTTTCATTTCATAAAACAGAAAAAGTAATCAACATACCCATCTGCTTCCTCTGCTCCTCAACCCTGTGCATCCACTTGATGCACATAACGTGATTCCTGGTCTGGTCTTCATCACCTATAGAAAGAAAAGAACAACTATGAATGATGTTTCAAGAGTGATATATATATTTCTCAGAAAAGTTTCTAGACAATTTATTTGTGAAGAACATTAGACAATTATCATATAAAGTTTTGAGGATACATGCAGTTTTTTAACATCTTTGAACATAGACTGGAGAACATGAGATTTATACCTGCAATTGTAACATACATCCAACCTTTCACTTCAACAACTACCTACCTAGCTAATCCATCATGGCCAAAAGCACATATTATGAATGCAATCAAAATACTTGGTTTATGATATCACCTGGGTGGGTGTTGGTCTACTAATATGAAATATTATGGATCCTGGATTAAGATTTCAAAGAATGAACATGTGTTAGTCATGTAGGCAAAAAGTTAGCAAAAATGAATTCATGATGTCAGCACTGTGGTCAGATTCAGTAACAGTAATGGAAAACTTATATTCATCAGACAGTGGAACAGTGTCATATATCATACAGCTTTTGTTAAGAGCACCATACAAGTCACTGTACATGAGGGACACAGTAAGGTATGTGTGAGGACTAAAATATTCCTTGGCAAAGTGCACATCACTAAGTAAATACATGCTTCTTCCCTGTTCTACATTGTGACTGTAAGTCTGCCCATCCCACTTCCTCAAAAGATAAGGATGATGTTGTTCTTGAATTCAGTGTAACAATTTATTATAAAAAAGAACATGATAGCACTTTCAAAAATAATACCATATTGCCAAAAATGGTTTAGTATTGCGAACGGCAAAAGAAATGCTGTTTGCAACTCTGAAGCAAAACAATGAAAACAAAATCACTGCCATGGTACAATGTCAAATCAGCTGATCAAAGTCAGCAGAATTGACATTGTGTCTGAAAAGATCACGTGTTGTCCATATAGGAGCTCATGTAAATGAAACTGCTATACCTCATATCATATTTTTGCAGTGGGGCAAGCCCCCCTGCATGCCCCCCACACCCCCTGTTAACTATATATTCCAACTCTGAGATCGCAATACAGTGAGGAAATGGATGAGTTTCTAAACCGCACTGTACCATGATATCCATACAGTATGTCAAGTTTATATCAGCAAATGCACAGTGCATTCGCTGATATAAAATTTCGAACAGGGGTTCTGCAAGGTGGAATTTCGAACATGTCAGTTTCAGATTATCCATCTGCAGAGCATCTCCATTCACATAATTGATAGTAAACCAAGAAAAACATTCATCAGACATATAACAGTCTGCAGCAAGCTTTATTAACCCTGCACTTAAAGAGATGCTGTTAACAGACTGTTACATATTACAAATATATATACATAGGAAGTCAACAAATGATTGAGTTAGCCACAACCATGCCCAAAATCAATGTTAATATCAATAAGTGGAATATGCTTCTCTAAAAAATGCTACAAGTGAAGTAAACCAAGAATACAATTTCAGATATGTTCCCCTATGTGGATTGGAACCCACAGCACACCAAAATGTAAGCATGCTGGCTGGCTTTCTTACAGGTAGAGCTAACTGGCAACAAAACCTGATGTTAGCAGAGCATTATGGATTATGGGCATATTCTTAAGAATTTGATGGCTAACTCAGTTATTTGTAACCAAAATAAACATTAATACCAGTAAGTGAAATATGCTTCTCTACATAACTGCTATATGTGAAATAAACCAAGAGAATAATTTCAGATATGTTTCCCCTATGTGGATTGGAACCCATATCACACCAACATGTAGACATACTGGGCTGCTTCCTTTCAGGTCAAGATAGCAGGTAGCAGGTGTGTTTCCTTACAAAAGAGGTATTGCTGGTGTTTATTTGAATTTCTTTGGAGAACAGATGAATATGAAACCTTCAAACACTTACTGGACATTTTATTGTAAATAAATAACAGTTATCAACACATAACTGAAAACATATGTGTAAGCAGTCAGAAAGGTATTCCTTTTGGTTTAAATAAATATGATTGTGTTAACAACTTTTACTTTATAAGGAGGGATGTATTAAAGAAATTATGTATGAATTTGTGTTTAGACATACTGTATAATGTTGCGGTAGGCAATACTGAGGTATTATAACAGACAGCTATGATACCTCTCAACTGTCCAGATTTTTGCATAATATCCAGATGTTTGCCTCATATGTTTGGTGTGTTCTTCATAAAATTTGTGGTTTTCTGGATTTTTGTGGCAAGTCAGTGAGGACTGAATTCACTAAATAATGGCAGGCATTTGAGTTTCATACTTAATATCCTTCAGAAAATGTATGGTAAACCACGACGATTTACTCTAGCGACTTTCTACATTTATAAGAGCAATATTTAAAAAGTTTCTCTATTTTCAGGCTTTTGTCCCCCTATTGATTTTGGCTTTGTCCAGATTTTTTGCATCAAGAGGTTGAGACTTGAAAGCTATGGCTATGAAATATGTAGTCATCAGCAGCCTAGTTGCTATAGGTGTCAGTGGTGCAACAGGCAGTGGATGTGTGAAATGATGTCATTATATGCTGTAAAGCATATGTGCATCTACAAATTTCATAATTATGTATATCATAAACATTATTAATGACATTTGCAGCATGGGAATCAAATCTACACTTATAAGGGCAGCAGTATACACATCCCTGTATTATCCCTGTGAGCTATTTGTTACAACCACTAGTGAAGGGATATAAAAAAAATCTGTCTGATATATATGGGGCATAGGTATATATCTAAATTCCATAGGAACACTCAGGTATATGTAGGATAGTAGAATAACAAATGTTTAAACACAAAAATGGAACACAGGCACTAACTAAAGGTTACCATAAACATGCCAAAAAAGAAAGAAACAAAATAATTGAGCGGTTTCATTCTTTTACTGTGAAGAACTTCTTCAAAATACAATATAAAAACATAATACCACATTTAAATGTTTGAAACAATGATGTAACTGCAAATGACCAATCAAATTCCACAGACCCAGTCCAAATTTAATTATATAATGTCTTAAAGTAACACTACAGAATTAATTAAATCAAGATATGTACTTAATAAAAAAACAATCAAAAACTGTTATATTAAAAAAAAAAAATCTTTTAACTGAAATACACCCATTGATGCCTGGAGCAATAGCAGCTCTTTAAAACACTTGCCATTTTAATTCAATAAATTCTATAAATACATTGTACTGTCCTACAAATTTCTTTTTATCTATTCTTTCTATATCTAAAAACTGAAACTGCCCAAAGTCCTTACATTTCTGGGCATTAGTGTTGTCCTTTTTCTTTATAGCTAGTATATGTTCCTTGATTCTGTCTACTAATCTTCTTGTGGTTTTACCCACATAAAAGTTGTCACAATTTGAACAACTAGCAGGGTATATCAAACTGTTAATCAGGCAACTATATCTATCTTGAGCTGTCAGAACATAATTAATGTGCTTAAAGTAAAAACTACCTAATGTAAGAATAAGCCTACATTAGGAACAATTCTGACAAGCATAAGTGCCACAAGGTGTAAGGTTCCCACTACCTTGAGATACTGGAAAAAACTTATCCAAAATTTGTTTCAAATTTCTCACCTTCTTAGAAATAAAATTTGGACTATGTCCCAAAACTTTAAAAACTTCCTGATTCCCCATTATTATCTTCTAATTATTGGTAATAATCTCACAAATTATGGAGTCATCAACGCTCATTGGTATTGGAAAGGGACACCTTAAATCATTGTGCAAATCATCGTTAATTACATTACTTGCCTGCTTAGAAACAAACCCTGCCTTTAAAATGGGTGGGAATGTGTCACTGCTTTATGATATTGATGGAAATGACTCTAAGTTTTTCTGTTAGATACCCCCAGTGTTCAAATAAATCAATCAGGGTTTCCACTACTTGAACAAATGCCTCCTCCTCACTTATTAACCTATTGATTCTAACAACTTGTCCTCTAAATATATTAAACTTGGAGATAATTGTTGGTAAAAGTATCTTTATGAAAAATATTACAAACAAACCTGCTCTCCTTTCCATCCATAGTAACCTCAATGTCCAAGAAATTAACAGTTGTCCCCCTATTACTTTCCACAAAATTTAACCATGGTACACTATTGTTAGTCTATTGAAGACATTCTTGAAAAGAAAGGACATCTCCAGTCCAAACAAAAAACAAATCATCAATGTATCTTTTGTAGAAACTAATGAATTTAAAATAAAGCAACTGACACAAAAAAATCTTGTTCCTACCAACACAGGACAATGTTTACAAAAACAGGGGTCACCTGGGCACCCATTGCAATGCCACTAATTTGTTGAAAATTGCTGTCTCCAAAAATGAAAAAAATATATTACTAAGCACCAACTCCAATAACTGACAGATCACATTGCTATCTAACTTGGAGCTTTAAGACATGACATAATTAAATGTGGACTGGGTCTATGCAATTTGGTTGGTCATCACAGTGACATCATTGTTTCAAACATTTAAATGTGGTATTATGTTTTTATATTGTATTTTGAAGAAGTTCTTTACAGCAAAAAAAAATGAAACTGCTCAATTATTTTGTTTCTTTCTTATATACAGTATATGTTATATGTAGGCTAGTCACACTTTACTGTGTAGATCCACAGGCTGTCTACACACCTCTGAACCTCTTTGATGAAGCTCCTCCATGTCACTCCAATGTAGATTATCATAGCAGTGGTGAACCTGCACTCCAGTGAGGTTGATCCCTGTATATCTTCGGTGCTCTTTCTCAGTCCAGTTCCAGATGTCTATTATCATGAAGTTCCTTGGCCTTGCTCTGATCCAAAGCTCCCCTCCAGCATGCATGGTCAATATCTGGACGGTCTCCTGCTTGCTCCAGTTGGGTGCAAAAAAATGACTCAGTCTTCTTTGAGCAGCTATCTTGGTCATCCAATGGAAAATAAATGCAACATCAGAAAAATGTTCACTATGGTCCTATTTAGTTTTCAGTTAGCAATGGTCTGATCTGTAAATATATCAAAATCAATATTTGAAAGTGTTGCTGATGTCATGTAATCAGATCATCAGTAGATAAGTAGCATGCCATACACAGTGCCTTCTATCGATATCTATTGGGTATTTACATGGTACATCTAAGTGTTAAGCTGCATGTAGCCTGTTTACATGGAGGTATGCAAATGGGATTCCAAACCTAGACTTTTAATGAACATCACTAATTATGTATGGCACAAATGGTACTTAAAGATGGGCTGCACATTAGGTACACTTGGTTTCTGTGATTCAGAGTAAGAGGTACACAGGCAAGTGGTAGCATTTCTGCTTTGGTGATTATTACATCTGTTAAAGTTTGTCATTCTGAAAATTACCTGTTTAAATTTATTTTTATTGAAAATGAAAGCTTTAGCGGAAATTGTTGTAAGTTACTGTATTGAAATTTGACTGATCTTTATGCATACAGGTGTTGCTATTTTCATGAATTGATTTTATTCCCATATGCAGTTGTATAGACAGATTTACATTGCAGACATGAACAGTACATAAAGACAGATTTAAGAATCATCCATATTTCTTACTGGCAAATTCCTTACACTCTGTGGTGTAACTACAGAAACCCATGGATTCTGACACTATTCATATGTACTATGTTCTTTTAATGTTATAGATATTTCTTCATTCATGTTTCTTAACCAGTGTTAATAATATATTCTGTTACTGTTACATATATTTCTTCATTGTTGTTCTTAAACAAAGCATTAACAGTATGCTCTTTTGCTGTTATAGATGTTTCTTCATTGATGGTTCTTAAACATTTTATCACCACTGGCTCAATATACAAAGGATCCGTACTGTCTGAGACCTTCTTATGGATCCCAAGGTTTTCTGATGCTTTCTGTAGGTGATGCTGTTGTCTTTGGATCTACGTTCAGCATATATGTCGTGTGAAGGGGTCCAAACCCACACACAGACTGTAAAAATATTACAGGTTATATTTATTTTACAAATGTCATATAAGCAGGCATTGTTCTTACCTTTTATGTCATATTAGTATTTGTCAGAGACAGTGTTTTACAGACTTTTGCATTTCACATGAATGCATACTGTTTATGTTGATATATGTTGTCCACAGAATCATCTGCATAAATGGGCTGATGCAGGAATATGATCATGTGCATAGCACTGCCTTTCAGATGGCCAACCATTCTATGGTTGACAATTTCTCCCTACAGGAAAATGACATCAAACTCGATGCTCTTCAACAACATGGGCAGAGACTCATTGGACATTCTGGCAATACAGTTTGGAGAAATGAAATCTGGACCAAACTCACCAGCGTGATAGCTGTAGTTGGAGGTCACAACAGATCCTGTGATGCCTGCAGATAATACTGCTCAGACATGATCCTCCGTACAGCCAACAGATTAAAATGATACAAGAAATCGAGGGATGCCACCGGTGGTGGACCACCACTGATGCCCCCCAGTGACATCTCAATATGTCTGTTGTCACTGTATACAGCAAGAAGGGAGTGATGCATACCCAGGGGTCAGATAGAAGCTGGAGTTCCAGGCCAGACTTCTATGTCTTTCTTACAATGACATGGCTAAATATAAAGAAATCACTGCATACTGCTTTGCATGCATATTCATGTATTATCATTTTTGATTTACAGCAGCAGATTTCAGCTATGCACACACATCCACACAAGATGGTAAGTTTAGCGACATGTTGTCATATAACTGCAGTGGAGACAGAACAGTCCAACCAACATGTGCAATGTTAACTGCATTAATATTCAAAGGTGTGCCTACTTCCGGACAACAGTGAGTGTCTCCATACTGTTTTACTGTGACTACTACCTGTTATTGCCTCAACCTCATTTCATGCCACTACTGTTTACTATCATATTTTTATTTCCAAAACAGTCTCCATGGAGTCCCTTGAAGTCTCACAAACCCAGTATGTCAAAATACTGGGTCGAACAACAAATAATGAGTAAACTTCTCTGTGTGAAAGATTTAAGATTCCCTACAGTTCCTTACAGTTTAGGCACCTAACAGAAAACATACTGTGAATATCCCACTTAATAACAGGTGGTAGAAATGCTTTCTTTAAAAACTTTCCAAATTATAAATCCAGTAATGAAAGTAGGGAAGAACAAGGTTGTTCAAGTCAAATCTTAGCCTGGACGAAACTATTATTGCTCACGGAAAAGTGTGCTAGAGCTAAAAATGTTGCCCATTGTTTACAAGACTAAAGGTGTGAACTTTATTTACTTATTTGTTTGCAATTAACAGCAATTGTTATTAACTATCAGCTTTGCAAATGTAATTTTAAAATGTAATATTATGGTAGTGACTTATTAATTATTAATTCTGATTTAGTGGATACATCTGTATACAAATATTTATCTATTTCTAATAACCATTTTATAACTACTTAAATGCTTATTCTAATTATATCTTCATTTTGTACTATTATTAGAATCAGGCACACTCATAATACACTTTCGCACATTTTTTTATAACTAGGACTTTTGATTATCGTAGAACTACGTTAAAGCAGTATGTGGCTATTCCACAGATGTCATGACATTTTATTAATTCTTGTTTAGAACTTTTTAGTGCAAACATGGACAGCTTTAATAGCTACACTCATATTGATGAGGGATTGTATGCTACTTATGGCTCACATAGATTAACTTCTGAATATTTTAAACGGTAGGCTAATGTTATTTTTTTTTAACAAACAGCAGAGCTAGATTCCATATAGCACATGCATGATTTTCATGACAGTTTAGCCTTTTTAGGTTGTAACATTTTAATGCACAGTGTTTGAGCTTTACTAGACACACATTGAGTATTACTGGCAGATTTACTACATTTATATTGGCTCCAATACTATAAATTTCAAATGGAGTCATGTTTATACATTTTTCTAGGGTTTGCAGACCTGAGTGAATATCACTGCTGTGACTGTTTTTCCACTAGACCTTTCATGTATATTTTTTATAGATTTCTGAGTATATTATACTTTAAAATTCTTTAACAGATTTATCATTTGAGATAAATAGACTTATGTACATATATATTTTTTCTTAAGTGTTTGGTAGTTTTTTTACTTAGGATTTGTTTTTTTGTACTCCATTTTCTTAAATAATATGTATTGTTTTTAGCCCAACAAAATGTAATGTTATATATTATTATTTAACTTTTAATTTGTAGTTGCTTTTACCACTTGACACACAAACCTGAAGAAGTTCTAATAGATGAAAGTGATCTATGTTTAAAAATGTTAAAACTGTTTCTGAATGTTGGTAGAAAACATTTCTAAGGAATTTTGGAGACTAGTGTTAACTTTCTTTTTTAATACTACAATGAAATGCTTTCTGGAAGTTCAACAATAATTAATGTATATTTTTAGTTTAACCTTTAGCTTAATTTAGTTTAGTTTAACATATCCTGAAATCACAGAGCTTGAAGTAGGGCAGCACTGTGTTGAGTATCACACTGGTGTATGGGGTAGGGGTATTTAGCTAGTAAGCATGTTAATTGTCTTTTGCAACAGAGCTACCCTAGAAAACTACTTGCATGCTTTTAAACATGCTTTTAAACAGGTTTTAAACAGGTATATAAATGGAATGGTGAATTTCTACACTTTATTCTGTTTTTTCGACTACTATTTGGATTGCTTGTTTGTGTTTTTAATAAAGAAGACTTGACTTGAATTAGCTTGTGCTTCCCTATTTTCATTAGTGGATTTATACTTTGGAAAGTTTTTAATGAAAGTGTTTCTATCAGCTGTTACCAAGTGGGATATTCACGGCATGGTTTTTATTAAGTGTGTGAACTCTAAGGAACTCTAAGGAATCTTAGATCTTCCACACAGAGAAGTTTCCTCATATTTTTATTTCCATAACATTGTACACAACAGGTGCAATGGGAAGCCCCTGCCCTCTTTATTAATGACTGCTAATCCTAATCCTAATGCTGCCCCTTCCCCTATCCCTAACCCTACACCTTACAATCATTAAAACCTTCCCATAACACTGTCACTATTCAGACAAATTTGAGGCTAGTGCTACATGGGGTTTTAGTTTTAATATTGGGAAAGGAAATGGTCTTCCTCTTTCAATATTATTGTGTTTATTTATTTTTATTATTTATTTATTTTTTTTTTGCTTTCACTATTGTGGATGATTGAACTTATTTTGTCATTGCTATGCATTTCACATTATGGCAGTTCAGTCAAAATATACATTACATTTTTTTAAAAATGATGCACACTTGAGGCATTTATATGTTTCTACTTGCTTTACGATGGAAATGAAAGATTTGTCCCATAAAAATAAAAACTAAAGGCATGATTCAAAAAGGTTACCATGAGGTCTACCTCATGGTAAGCATTTCCCCCACCATGAGTTTGTTTTCCTCTCTGGCCATGCTAAAGAGGTATGTTGGGGGAGTGTCATTTGCTAATTACCCATGTGCTCTCAGCCAAAAATGCCTACAGTAAGGCATTTATGCAGCCAAGAGATTATTAGAATCACTTGTCTGCATAAAGTAATAGCCTTGCTCACCACTCACTGCTGCTTCTGTTAGTGGACAAGGCCAAAAACGTGTGTTCACTCATGGTGACACAAGTAAGTGCTGGGGAGTTTATTAGACAGGTAGTGTTGTTTAGTGTCTGGATGTGTACATGTGCTGCATGTGTGAGTGTATATTTGATTGTGTGTATGCCTGCCTGTTAGATCACTGCAGTGGGAGTTAAATAAAGCATAGGGTATGTTTGCTGTTTGTATTTAGGCGTGTGTGTGTGTGTGTGTGTGTGTGTGTGTGTGTGTGTGTGTGTGTGTGTGTGGATGATTAGGTGAGTGTATTTGTGAGTGCGACTGGATGGGTGAGTGTGTGACGTGTGTGTGTGTGTGTGTGTGTGTGTGTGTGTGTGTGTGTGTGTGTGTGTGTGTGTGTGTGTGTGTGTGTGTGTGGTGAATGTATGTCTATGTATGTTTGAATGTATGTATTCATGTAGGAGAGTAAAGAAAGGGGGTGTCTGTTCCAAGGAGATGCATGGGCCACCACTTTTAACTACTACAACAGGAAAGTGCTGATTCTCACTTGATATAATTAAGGACAAACAGCAGGCAGATAAATTAGATTATAATGAGGTCTTTGCTCATTGTGCCTAGCATGTCTCTGAAATGCAAATCTACAGACCACATAAACAGCTCCTCTCAACAGCACTGCTAATCTTTCTGAATCCCAGGGTAAAGCATAATTCATACTTCACATGCTGAATTTCAAAACATGCTATAATACTATTAATAGATTAACATGCACTCCTGTACCTTCTAATGCATATACTTCTAATACTTATAGGAGCCAGTCAATCTGTTAAATATATTTACTCTAAATGTATTTTGGCTGAATACAAATCACTGAAAACAGCTATCAGAATTCTTAGAAAAAGTATAATTCATCACTGTTCTGGGTGCATAGTATTGGTAGAAAAGCTGGGTAGGTGTAGCAGTTTTCCCCCACTTTGGATGGTATAGGAGTGGCTTGCTCACAAAAAAAGTGATTAATTCTCAGTGAAAAGGATTTTTACCAGTTTTTATTCAGCTGACATGTTAAACTAAGGCCCCATCTGCTTGAGTTGGTGATAGCTCAGGTAGATGTAAAAGATCCCATAGCACCTATTGAAAGTAGCAGGGTTACATATACAACTAAATACAAACTTACATATTTACACATTTTCAAAATATTTATCACAATTCTCTTTTAGTTACATTATCATTTTCCTGTTTCTGTAGACCCAATTCCTTTTCCACATCCACCATTTGATTTTCCTTATAATATCTGGCATTAGCCAATTTCCACTGAACAAAATTTAATTCAATCTTTCATTCCATATTGTCCATACAATATAATAATTCTTATCTATATTTTGACATATTCCTTACTGCAAGGGTGCTGGAATCATTGGGCAATGGGTAGGGAGCGCCCCCCACTTTTTGGCCATGAGTCTTTAACAAAAAACTCCACAGTGGCAGCTTCTTAGCTTCTTTAAGGACCCATGAGTGTGTTGCATGCCAACACGGAAGTCCACGCCACACTTACACATGCGGAATTTAAACTAGCTGTTTTGTCGAGCAAATATTTCAGGTATAGCCATTAAGGAGAGTTATGCTGCCCCCACCCCAAGTGTTTTTGCTGATCATTGCTTCCAGGTAAGAAGAGTTTTGGTCTCCCAAGTGTTTTGCTGGTTCTGCTCTGCTCCTGAGTGTTTTGCTGGTTCTGCTCTGCTCCCGAGTGTTTTGCTGGTTCTGTTCTACTCTCAAATCTTTTGGTGTGTGTGTGTGTGTGTGTGTGTGTGTGTGTGTGTGTGTGTGTGTGTGTGTGTGTGTGTGTGTGTGTGTGTGTTTGTGTGTGTGTGTGTTGGGGAGTAGTCTTCCTAGAGGCATAAGGAACAAAGCACACAACTAGACAAGGCAAGGTAAAATTAAATGACACGAATACATACTAGATGGTATTGTTTTCTAATGGAATGTCATAATAAATTTCTCACATTATATGAAACCAGTACGTATATTTCAGATCTGCATGATTTTCATGACTGCACAATTATATCTGAAATGTAAGTCTAAACTTTTCACTCCCTGAATATCCTTGTCTCTCAAAGCATTGAACAAACTAGTACCATGTGTAAAAACCGTGTAAGTCATGGGAAAAGAGAAGAAACAGGAGAGTCAAGAAATGTGTGTTTTCATAGAGTTCACCTTCTATCAGATAATGGATAGGATTAAAAAAATGTAAAGTACTACATAATCAGTTGAAAAATTCTATAAATGCTTCCATTAACATACACTGAGATGGGAATCATGAAGTAGAAAAATATGGAAATATGTCAAGGCTCTTCATGTTTTTGCAGCATTAGCCAACAATGGAGTGATGTTAACTATGGATTAATGTTACTGAGGAACAGTGCAATGGAAATATATGTGTCACTGGCATGCATGTGATTTTGGAATAGTACAGAATGGTATATTATATAGCATAATGAAAGGTGGAGTAGTCTGTGACTTTATGGTATGCAGTTGTGGACAGCATGGATAAAGATGCATACATTATATACAGACTGACAATGCTGGGCAGGTAACACGCACATGTGACATACCACACCAAGACCATCAGTGCTGCATGAGACAAATCCCTGTTATAAGAATACAAACTGGCAAACCATCACACAACTAGAAGTTCAAGTTTAAATAAAACAAAAATAGCACCAGATATGCTTTGGGATATAAACCATCTGGGCACTGTGGCTGGACATTCTGCTGTCTGTCAAGGTTGTTACATCCCTCCATATTCTTACTATAGTGATATGCCAACAGGTATTGATACACTCCTCACATGCATGTTATAGTAGATTGTCGAGTGCCCAATGTTTCCTAATACCCCCAGGAAAGTTCAAATACTGTCCAGGCATTCCTTAAATCGATAGTTCAGCTGATAGTGTAAGGGTAACGGATTACACATATAGCAAAGTTCTCCCCATCTGGTAGCACTGGGTCTTAGTAGATCTGCCACTAGTGACTGCACTATCAGTGCCCAATGTATGTTAACACTGAGGCACAGTGAAGCATCTTCTGTGAAAATAAGAGGCTGGAGCCTGTCAGAAGCATTTCTTTACTGACTGTTATTTATAGTAGATTTTCCAGCCTCAGAATAATTCCTGAGTTACTGTTGTAGCCTAAAAAATGATGCAACAGACAACAATGTTTGCATGCACTCTAAACTTTGCACACTGTTTAGCAAGTAAAATTAGCAATGCAGATGTCATTGCAACACAGGACAGCATAAGGCCAGATTAAGTCTAAAAATGTACAATATTGCACAGTACCTACTGGGCAGCATTGGTACAACACACTCCAGTTCACTTCAAAATGCCAGAAGAACACATTTTTGAGCAGTCACATTTGTTCACTTTCACATCACTAAGTGCAATGAGACATTTATATACAAGTTACGTGTGTAACTTTCCACACCTTTAGTAGTGAGAAAATATTTCCCTCATAAATGCCTGTGAGTCACACCAGAATTCAGACTCACTGTTTGATATAACTCAGATATCAATAGTATCAGCCTATAATGTGTGACTGGTTGAAAGTTTCTCTTTGTTGTACAGTGCCACCATTTATTTAACAAGCAATGTCGTAGATTTGTTAAACAGTACAGTGTCAAATGGGTCATGTGTGATTTGCAGTAATATTGTTATACATTGCAATAAAAGCACATGGGATGTGGACATTAGTTTGTAGCTGTCAGTGACAGAGGTCATTGTATCTGCTCATCTTGTATAGCATTTGGCTATCCATGACTAATTTTGTGAAAGTGTTTTCGTTTCTTTTTTATAATGGTGTATAAAGATACTTACATGAGTGAAAGAAAAGGTCTAAGCTTGGCCACTCAGCTGAGATCTCAAAAATATAGCTGTGCCAGTGGGGAGTCTAACTGGGGATCTGGAGAAAGAGGGGGAAACCACCCCCAGACTAACTGTGATCTCTGTGTACTCTTAAGGGAAATTGCACTTTACTGTGTGTGTACTTGTCATCCTCCCAGTGTGTACGATCCTCACTGTTGCCAGTGTTGAGGATTGAGGATCTTTGATTACTGGGCCAGTGCAGGGGCATCACAGAGTAGGTAAGACCAAAGCGGAAATTGGCTAAAGCTTAAAATGTCTTCCAATGAACCTATGCTGTGGTAGTAAATAGTTTTAAAATTGCCCTTTTAGATCACTAAGTGCTCCTCTCACCCCCCACCCCCCACCCCCTCCAGCCTTCAACAGCTTCCGGCACCTCTGCCTCCATTATTTTTTCCACACTGTAAAAATATGTTCTACTGTCTGTAATTCATTACAAAAATAACATGTCCTCTAACTTACTCTCTTTTATAACGTTTCCTTTTACTGGGCGTTTATTTATTTGCAACCACCATAAGAAATCTTTACATTCAACCAGTTTCATACCTCATTTATTCCTTTCTTTTTTTCTTGTGTTAGATTTCTCCATACATTTAATTCATAATTTTGTGTCACTGTGTTTTTACACCATTCTAATACCCCGATCTTTCGTATTACATTTTTTATACTATTGACATTGACAGATAACATTCTAAGATTGTTTGCTTTTCTTTACGTTAATTTGCATTATTTATTCATTTGTTTTCTATTCTACTTTCAAACTCACACATTGGAATTTTCTTTTCCAATTATTAACTGTTTTCCAATGGAATTTTTGTTTTAAACAATTTCCAATCTATGTCTTAACCATCTGTGATCTCTGATCTGCTTTCCATCTCCCTTTCCCCTTTTTGTTTATCAATCTGTTTTTCTTCTTGAGTATTAGTGTCTTTACACTCCCTTTGATCTATGTGTTGTTCTTCTTGTTGCAATTGTTCTTTGCTATTTGCTTTTCCTCTCTCTTTCTCACAATACGTACAAAAATTATTTGTTTGTTTGCATTTATGCCATTTCATTTCACATTGTTTTTCATCATGACCAATTTCTATACATAAATAATATTTCTTCTTGTCACAGTTACTTACAAAATGTCATTCCCTCCCACACACAAAAAAAACAACATGTTTGTGGTTGTCTGGAATATTTAATTTTCCATTTTCAAAATCACATTAAAGTCCCATGCCCCATCTTAAGTCCTCTATTATCAAATACTTTACAAATGTCCTTCACTTGTTTGCAAAAGTTCTTTAATAAATATTTATTGACAGTTTCTGTTTCAGTTTCTGTCCAAAATTGTATGTTAACTTGTTTTTGTATGTGTTTCATGAAAAAGTCCTTACAGTATATTTATTCCTTGGTGCATGTCTTGTCTTCTGTCTTCTAACTTTCTCTTCATTCTTCCTTTTGTTTTCCTAACATTTCTGTTGAGCATTTTTCACTTAAGTCCTCGTTCCTCCACTTTATGTATTCTTTCTATCATTTCACCCCAAAATAAATCCTTCCCTGTTGCTGTCTCACTCTAATCAGCTAACTTCACCAATACATCATCCTGTACCCTCTCGACTGGATGGTTGCAATAATTACTTCTTCCTATTGTTGCTCATCCCCCTTTAACTCCACAAATAAATTATGCTGAAAAATATCTTCAGTATTATCTATCTGGTCACCCTTATAATTCTCTGTGTGAGACATCTCTACTTCCTTCTAAGAAAACAAACCCAGGGAGTCAGCATTTGCATCTACTCCTCACTCCTCGATTGCCATGTTTGTGTGCCATTCTCCCAGCCACCACTGCACCTGGAATGGAATGGATGCCGTGTTGTAGCAGTAGGGGAAGTTCCACGATGACCTAAACAAATTTCCTCTGGTAGTATACATACCACCTTGGGTCACCCTGTAAAGACAATAGGTGTATAGTGGGACTAACCCAGTCAACAAAGGATATATACAATCGATGGATGGATACATACTAATATAAAACTACTGTTCATACTGTTAATCTCATATCTCTGGCCTGCCTTCTTCTTCATTATAGTTTATATTAAGGTTTTTATATGACTTCTAATGATGGCCATGGGACATCTTATGTTGCTTTCACTTTTACTGTATGTATGCTTTTGATGTGTTGACAAAACTGAGATCACTAGACCTTTGCATTGTAATCCACCAGGGGTCGTAACAATTCTCTTTATAGACAATAATATGCACTTATAGTCTACTAGTGGCAGGTCTTGCTATGCATATCTGTGTTTTTCATACCTTCTTTGACTGTTGTCATACAATGCGCTTACTTTTACATCATCAGATGCTCTAAGGTCCCTTTCTGCTTCTTCATTTCTTAGTGCTTCTCCTCCAGTTGTACAATGTTCTATCAGTTTATTGCTTACAGCTGCTTGATTTTATATTTTTATATGATTTTAAGCTGCTCCTTCAGTATTCCAAAGTTATGTGACAACACTTGTTTGCCATATTGACTGTCAACCAAGTCTTATATATTTTTGTCAGTTATAGAAAGATGTAGTCTAATCTTTCTAAAATAGTTAAGTGTTTGAAATGCCCATTAATGGCTATAGAAAGATGTTCATAGGTGTTTCCTAGGCTAACGACCATGAAGACCTTTTTAAGACTAGCTCAAATCCCTAACAAGTTCTGATATCCTTGATAAGGTTTAAGCAAGGGTTTGAAAGTGGAAACATTTACAAGCAGAGTCCTGGAAGGTGCACACTTTAGAGTCTGCCTGAGACCATTGGAGACATAAGTGAGAAATCAGGGATTCATTTCCTTTTCCCCATCCAATTGTCCAAGTTACACTTGAATTGGATTAGGGAAAAACTCTGTTTCACATGGATGGGGAGCCTGCTCCAGAGAAGGGATAGTTTCTGAGATACATACCTGTCTCTCCAACATGTCCTATTTATATAACAGGCAAGGTTTATGTCTTTAGAACAGGTAATTCTGGTGCTGTTTATTTTGTGGATATGTAGGAGGTCCATCAGGGTGGGGTCTGGCAATGCCTTGTATGCTGGGCATAGATCTCCCCTCAACAGCATGTAGGAGACAGAATACAGGGATAGGGCCTAGAGGGAGTCTGCTTAGGACATTTTACTCAAACCCTGTATTATTTTAGTGAGGAACCTCTGTGGACATTCCAATTGTTGAATATGCCTTGTAAGGAACATACCAAAGGAGGCATTGTACTCAATCACAGGACTGATGACTGCAGAATATAGCGGAATGATGACTTAGATGCCATATCTTTCTTTATAATTTGCACAACATCAAATGATTTCCTCACTTCTGTACACACATGGTGGTTAAATGCTAGATTACTGCCTACGTGTGTCCCCAAATCCCTGATTACTGGGTCAACTCTTAGGAGTGTGTTGTCAATATGATAGCTACCACTGGTGGATGACTTAACAAAGGATACTATTATGCATTTCTTGACATTTAATTTTAGTTCATGGGTCTGACACCAGTTGTTTGCCTGTGTCAGGCCTTCCAGGAGAACATTTGTGTCAGTGGGTAATTCAATGAGAGCTCCTAGTTTGCAATCATCTGCAAATGTATTCAGTCAGAGGCCACTGACATTGACCTTGACTTCAAGAAGTAAATTCCAAAAAAAGAGCAGTCAGAGGACTGATACCTGAGGGACTCAACTTATGACTGGCCTCTTTGTACCTGAATTCTACCTTCCTGAGCTCTGTCTCTGAGCCAGCTGGCTATGCACTGGGTGACATAAGGGTTTGTACCTAACCTCTTAAGTTTGTCAAAAATATCAAAGTGGGGTATTGTGTCAAATGCCTTGGCCAGATCAAGGTAGGCAGTGTAAACCATTCTGCCCTCATCCGTTCCTTTGGTGACCATCTCAAAGAAATCCATGAAGTTGAGCAAACGTGATCTGCCCTTGAGGAAACCAAATTGTGTTGGGTCCAATATCTGGAAGATTCCTACGTCATTATTGGTCATTTCAATGGCAATTCTTGCCATGGCTTTACATATGAGACTAGTGAGATTTATGGTCTGTAGTAGGCTCATCGATAAGTACTAGGATAGCTGCCCTTGTGGGCCATTTTAAGCCAGGCCAATTTCCCTCAAGGATGAGAATCAAACACTGTACCTTGTGTCTGGGAGGTAAACACCTTAACCATTATATATGTAGTCTACTCTTTGTACAATGATTAAGTGTTTGAATAATAGCACTTGGAAAATGCCCATTCATTGAAGAATGGCAATTTAATTAGGGTTTACTGTTTCTCTGATGTGCAGTGAGCTTGAAATTCATTTTATTAAGTCTAAGGATGCAAGGGCCGTGTGAGGCTGTCTAGTAAAACTAATGGCATTTGAAAAAGGGAGATGATCATTTGGCTTGTGATCAGTTTACTCTGTGATAAAATAACCCCCCCCCCCACCATGACATGTGGCTGCAGAATACGTTTTCTGCCAAACTTATGCAGCACCACTTATCCTTTAAAAAAGGATGTCCCTCATAATAATCATTCTTTCATTTGAATAAACAAACGTAAGCTATTATACAACTGACAGTTTTCTATTTCACTGAAGATTTATAGAACTCTCTTTTGAAAGTAAAGCATATTATCCCCCCAAAAAAGAGAAACAAAGGTAAATCAGTATAGTTATTAAATATATCCAAAGCTGTCAAACTTTCATACACTGATATGATGTGAAACAAATATAATGTGCTCGTTACAAGTAAAATAAATCCCATGAAAAAGCAGTACTGCCTCTCATCTGATTCATGCAGTACCCAAACATATATAGTCATAAAGTGTCACAGTCATGTAATTTGAACAACCCATGCTAACAGTAGCACAAACTACATTTGCAGTATATAATTTGAATATGTCACTATTTATAGATATCTGAAGACTATTTCTTTTGACTTATCTAAGTACTGAGACATTGACACAACTGAGTGCTTGTAATGTAATGATATTTAATTGAAAAGGGTAATGCTTTTTTTATTTTTAAATAATTACATTGTCTAAAAGCAGTGCATTCTGTAAGGTTGTAGGTAAGTCACATACTTACCCATGCTTATTACCTATGGCTAAATACTGACCACTTCACAATGTCTTCTATGGAGTACACATACCATGCCATGGTGCATTGCCATGTCCCTTTTTCTATCTACTGCTGTGCCAGTGTCACAACTCTATTATTTGTCTGAGGCTAATATCTTCCTAAATGTTATGTAAACCTCATTAGAGGTGGACAATCTGTACATCAGCACCCTTACTGGAAAATGAATGTTCTTCAGCAAGGAAGGTAATATACAGGTAATGCCCACTAAAAAATGAGTCTGCCGCTTCATAGCAGCATATTAAGAGGACTGTGAAGATCAGACAGTAAGGAAACTAATGGTCAACATTATTTCATATGCGCTAAGCAGTGTTTTTGCTGTTTAGTGAGTGTAAAATTAAAATAAATAGAGAATATTAAAAAAAAATGAAGGGCTAAATTCAGTAGACCCTACATGGCTTGCAGAAATCATTTTCACATCACAAAATGACACGCAGACAATAGCACACCAATCTGTACTCAGAAATGGCTCTACAAGAAGTGCAGTACTGCTCAAACCAGGTAAACATTGTGGCATGCAAAGTACTGCATAACCAGCTGGAATGTATCCTAATCTATCAGTCCAAGATGGTGGAGGTATTCAACAAGCTAGAAGGCAGTCATGTACACTTTGTGTGACCATCTGCCCTGTACTCCAAAACCTTTTGGAATGTAACCACGGAAACTACACAGCACAGAAAGAATGTTAGGGCTGCTGCTGCTCTTGTCCATGTGTGGGTGCAACAGGCTCAAGTCTACGCCGCTGCTGCTGACAGACGTTGGGCAAGGAGGACAAGGGAGTTTAGACCCCGTTTAACTTTTCATGGCCTGCATGAAGTAGAAGGAGTAGAGTGCTACAGGGTGGATAGAGACACAGTCCAAGAACTCTGTAACCTCTGTTGCATTCACCTGAGACTAAGGGCAAATGGAGGGGAACTGATACCTATGCAGACCAAGGTATGTGAAGCACTTAGAATTTTAGCTACAAGACCCCTTTACAGACCCACAGGGAACATTCTGTGGGTGTCAGGCATCAGTATCCCGGATTCTGCACCAATTCCTGACTACTCTGTTATAGCATGTCAGTTACTATATACCCCCAGGACAGAGCTAGAACTATGCAGGAGTTCTTCTCAGTAGCACACTTCCCTGAAGTCTTCATTGCAAAAGACTGCACTCACATTGAGATCAAATCACCACCTGGGGAACAGGGAAGGGTCTACATCAATAGACAGGAGTTCCACTCCCTTAACTGCCAAGTCATGTGTAATGCTAGGGGAATCATCTTGAATGTTTTGCTGGTAACCCCAGCAGTTACCATGACTCCCATATCTGGCACATCTCACAGCTCTGCCATAGGTTTATAGGAGATTACTAGACCAACAGCGTAAGGGCCCTTACAATCCTAGCCAATGTAACCCAATTGTACCCAATATATGTCTCCTAGGGGCAAGAGGATGACATAGAGCTGTGCCTGTGCATTGGGTATCTTACAAGACTGACCCTGTCCATAAGGGACATAGACACTACCCCAAGTGTGAATTTGCAATTCCCCATCCATTCATCCAAACTGTGTATGAAGAAGGCCAGGGAAGGACTCTGCTTAATGTGAATAGAAACCCTGTTCTAAATAAGGGGCAATCTCTGAGACTCATATATGTCTCTCTGGCATGTTTCGTTTGAGTTGTTGACTAAGTTTAGATCCTGAGATCAGGTGACCCTCATGCTGTTTGACTTGTAGATGTATAGCAGCTCCATTAGGGCTGGATTTGTGAGTGCCCTGTAAGTCAGGCATAGGTCAACCCCTAACAGTCAGTAGGAGACAGAGTAAAGAGGATTTCCATGGGTGATGTCCCACAAGGCCATCTTGAAGAGGATTCAGGGGATGCACAGATGATGATGCCCATTAGAAATGCACACACATACACACACGCACACACACACACACACACACACACACACACACACACACACACACACACACACACACACACACACACACACACACACACACACACACCCCTACAGAGGAATGCTATAATAAGGCAAATGCTCAAACAAGAAACATCACAGAGCATGTGTTTGGACTGCTGAAGTCGCGATTTCAGTGCTTAGATACATCAGGGGCACTGCAGATCAATTGCAGTACTTGTGTCTTAGCAAAATTGTGCTTCTTTGCAGAAAAGAATCCATCAAAGAAGTTGTAGTCACAATCTTTTCTGTATCAAAACAGTCACCTCATTTTCAACTTCCCTGGCAACATGGTAACCATTTTATAGTGTCGATACAGCACCTTGAGCACTCTGAAAATGCACATCAGGTGTGAACTCTTTAGTATTGCTAAATACCAAACTTTTGATTTCGTGAAACAGATGTAAACATAACCTCTACAGCATTGTTAGTTGTTAATGGCTTGCAAGTGTCAATGATTAGTCTGACTGAAGCAAAACACAGTAATTCACAGACACCCTTCCCTGAGGATACACTTACAAAGTGTGTAACTAACTGCAGTGAGTTTTTAAACAAAACCAAACACCCCACCTGTGTATTTCTTTGTCATAATGACACAGTTTCCTGCCTTTGCTGAAAACTATTGTTCAATATCATGTATTTGTATCACACTTTGAAAGAAAAGTGAGAGGATATGTAGTAGAAATTGCATGCCTAATAGTAAAGCAGAGATAAGGGAAGGATTCCCAGAATATAAAGAGAAGGCAGAGCTACAGCTTATGAAACATATTCATAAGTATTGTGTGACTACTCATTTCACTAAATATGTTATGTATATAATGTTCGGTTGTATGAACTGTTTAATAGGATTCACTTCATAGTATCGAAATACTGAATTATCGAAATTCAGTATCACAAAACTATAAAGTCAAATCCCCTAAATGCCAAACATACACAAACGCGAAACACAAAACCGCAAATCTACAAATCCCCATCAAACACACATCACACACTACAAAATACATACGTACACCAGCTTACATACCTCCCAACACTTCCTTACAATAAACATAACACACACGCACACAACCAAAGACATAACACACCAACCCTTAGTATATGCTGGGGGCAAGCCTCCATGCACCCCACATCCCCCTACTTATATATCCTAACTCTGAGGTTGTACAACACTCCAAAACACATACAACCCAGCATTGCACATTCCACAGCCCCCCGCACAAACACACATCGCATACACACAAACACCAGCACTCCCAACACTAACACATTCACACTGCACAACACCTACCCTAACCCAAACCTCAAACATCCCAACACACTCCAAACCCTCCCCAAAACCTCAAAAACAGTACACTTTCCTAATGAGCTATCCATACCGCGGGTTCGGCATAATCCATTCGACACTTCCGGGTTCACGGTTTCCGTCCGTTTGACTTTACAGGCTTGAAATTCTAAAATTCGATATTTTAGGATATCAAGCATGTAAAGTGAACCTGTTTAATACTAGATATGAAATGTGAATTGCTTGTATGCACACTATTCAGGGACGTCGGGAGGCATACGCACTGTACTGATTTCAGTACAACTTTTGTAGAAGGGGGGTAGCTTTTTTGAAAAACAAAATGTATGTATTTAAAGGGTGTTGGCTCCTTTAAGGAGTATACCAGCCAGTCGGAATTGAGCTCACATCATGTCCGGCTGGCTGCAAGCGGGAAACTATCTGGAACTTGGAAGGCAAGCAATGGATTCGCAAGCGGGAAACTGGAAGCAAGGGCATTCGGAAGCAAGCAATGGATTTGCAAGCAGGCAAGTGCGTTCGGATTATTATCGGAAGGCAACATTTTTGAAGTAAGTGCATTTGGAAGGCAAGGATATTTATTTGTAAGTGCATTTGGAAGGCAAGGATATTTATTTGTAAGTGCATTTGGAAGGCAGGGATATTTATTTGGAAGGCAAGGATATTTATTTGTAAGTGCATTTGGAAGGCAAGGATATTTATTTGGAAGGCAAGGATATTTATTTGTAAGTGCATTTGGAAGGCAAGGATATTTATTTGGAAGGCAAGGATATTTATTTGTAAGTGCATTTGGAAGACAAGGATATTTATTTGGAAGTGCATTTGGAAGGCAAGTGTGTGTGTTTGTGTGTGTGTGTGTGTGTGCATGCCCCCACATACTACACCTGCTGGCTATAGGTGTTCAGGCTCTCAAACCCTGTACCTTTGCTTCAGGGTAAGAACAGCTTAAAGTCCCTAACCACCATCATTTCTGAACTTTGTTCAGATTTGCTTTTCTAATGGTTGTGAGCTATGGTGAGAACTGAAGTTGCATTTCTCCCATTATTGTTTTTGATGTTTGTCCAGGTTTTTTGTGCTAAGGTGTGAAGTGAGAAATGAATTTGTATTCCCTCATTATTGGCTTTGTTTGTCCAGGTTTTTTGTGCTAAGAGGTTGAGAGCTATCTAAATGATAGCCATTAAGTTTGTCTTCCTATTTTTCAAACTGTTGCTTTAGCATAGTGGCATGTTGCACTGACTATAGTGCATATGGTTCTGGGTTCAAGACATGCATGGTGATAACGCAGCATTTTATTCTAGCAACTTTCCAAAATTATACAAGCAATGTTTAAAATGTGTCCCTGTTTTTTGGGCTTTTGCCCCCCCCCCCCAATAAATGTTGTCTTTTTGCAGATTTCTTGTGCTGCAAAGTTCAGAGATACAGCTGAGTGTCAACGTTTTACAAGGAGCTGAGAGCTGCAGAGGAACTTAAGTTTAGTGCTGCTTATACAGAGTCTGCTTCTACTGTTAATAGCACAACGGGTAGTGTACTTGCTTTTGATGCAGAAGGCTGTGGGTTCTTCTCCCACAGTAGGTAGATGCATTGCTGATACTGTACTGTGTTGTAAATGGGGGTGGATGCTGTAGTCTGTTTTGGCAAAGATATCTAGTAGTAACTATGAACCTGTTATCAGTTTGCCATCCATTCCCTATTGCAATATTACTAGCGTATCATTGTTTTTAATGCAACATAGGCAATTTATTCCTCGAGGGCAACAGGCACATTCTTTGTAGATGAAACCATGAAATATAAAGTTGTTTGCTAGCAGCAGCCTCTTCATTAGTTACAGATTTCTCTAATGTGGAATTATGTAGATGGCTTTTACTAGTTCAGAGATTGTGCATATTTACTGATACTGGTGGACTGTAGATGTTTGAGTAGACTTTTATGATGGAAGGTGTATCAAAGAGCATGTGTATGTTTCATGTGCAAGGGGCCTATGATTTGAAAACAGCCCAAAGTTAATCTTTATCTGCCACTGGCAAAATGTATTTTCTTTGAATGTGGGTTTCAGTGCTGTTTCAATGAATGTGAGTTTCAAGGGCAGAGAAGATTTAATGCTAAGTCTAGTTTCATTGTGAGACTGCATTGCTTTGTTTAGCAGATATTTATTGGTGTTCGTGCTGTAAAATGCAAAATAAAACTTCTTCTGGCAAATCATTTAGGAATGAAGTCACTAAATAATGACCGATGTTAAGTTTCAGACGTCATAATCTTCAGAAAAATGCATGCTAAAGCAAGACCTGATATTCTAGCAACTGTCTTAAGTTTATAAAAGGTCAATTTTTAGTACTGCTTGTATGTTCCCCCAATATATTTGGCCTTGTCCAGATTTTCTGCATTAAGAGGTTGAGAGGTATGTGCAAATAAATCACTTTATAGAATTAGGAATATCCAAACCTCTCAACTGTCCCCAATTTTAGCTCAAAATGTTGCTCTCCCCCTAATAATCTTTCTGCAAAATAGCAATTTTGGAAGAAAACGTGGAGGGTTTACTTTTTATAAATAACTGTAATGATCAGAGTTATACATTACTTTTATTTCAGAAATGCATGTAGATTCTCTAATTTTGTCAGCTGCTCTAAGATAACTGTGCTCATATTAAAATGGTGTCCCTTCTTTGACAGGTTCCCAGCTGTATTGTCTGGCAATTTTATATTTTTGCATCACATTTTTGGTACGTTTTTCATAAAATCACAGTTTTCTGGCAAATTAGTGGCAAATCATTAAAGACTGAAGTTAGAAAATAATGGCAGGCATTTGAGTTTCAGATTTCATACCTTTCAGAAAATTCGTACTAATGCAAGACCTACTACTATTCTATTATCTTTTTAACTTTATAAGAGCAATATTTAAAAAATGTTCTTATTTCTGGGCCTTTGCCTCAGTTTTATTTATGAGTTTGTTGATCTAAGAGGTTGAGAGGTGTGTGTGTGTGTCTGTGTGTGTGTGTGTGTGTGTGTGTGTGTGTGTGTGTGTGTGTGTGTGTGTGTGAGAGAGGTATGTAGGTGGCATACCTCTCAACTGTCCAAATTTTGAAGAATGTCTAGATTTTTGCCCCATGTTTTTTGTCTGTTCCTCATAATTTTTTTTTCTCTAGAAAATCATTGAAGGCTGAAGTTGCTAAATAATGACAGACATTTGAGTTTCAGACTTCATGTCCTTTAGAAAAATTCATACTAGCACAAATCCTGTTATTCTAGCAACTTTCTCATACTAGCACAAATCCTGTTATTCTAGCAACTTTCTAAGTTCACGCGAGCATTATTTAGTATCTGTCCCTGTTTATTTTAGGCTTTGTCCATATTTCATGCACTGAGTGGTAGGTAGGGGTGTGTGTGTGTGAATGAAACATCCTAGTTAGTGGTAGCAGGTTGTTAGTAATTTACTCAAGCTCAAAACCTGTACCTTAGTTACAGAAAACAAAAGCATAAATTCTCTACCCTAACTACCATGCTGCATTTTTCAAAGAACTGACATTTCAGGTTAATTTTCAATTCAAGGAACCGAGTTTGAGTGAATTTATATTATATTACTGAAGAGGCATTACAGCAAATGCCTCTTCATCGACACTAAAAGAGCGAACCGTGAATTATGAGAATGGCCGTAGTTTGGCTGGGGAGGGGGGTAGCAGTTTGAGAGCTGTGAGTACAAATTTGAAAATCCTAGCTACACCCCTGACACTATTTGATTGCTATTGCAAAGCTGTGTCTGTGGCAGAGATAACTCATTACAGCTTTGCTGCATAAGTTCAATATTCCAATGGTTCAAATCCAGAGCTAATTGTTTAACCTCTATTTCCCACTTTTTTAACTTTTTTGCCTTTACCATGTCTGCAGTGTGTGCCATAGAACAAACATGGTTTACTGCTTAAGAAAAAAGGGAAAAAATTAATTTGGAGTCTCTTCCTCCACTCAAACAGGCTCAGTGGCAATGTGTGGCTGTCCAAACTCTATTACTAAAGTCATGAAAGTATATCCATTTCAAATATATTTTCAGACATTAGTCCTGCATCTGATATGAGAAAGAATGAGTTAGGATAGGATCTTTTAATTTCACATACATATCAACCTAACTAAAGTATAAAACCAACCAATCTTTAAAATGTATATATTTAATAGCCCTGGTTGACAAACACTTCTTCTGTGGCAATGAGGAATAATCACCTGTTTGGAAATGTATGCATTTTCTTTTCCATAGGTTAAAATGACACCTTGTACAAATTACCTTTAACAGTGTGTATTTCCCAACCAAATATGTGCAGATCATCCCACTGATCCCAACAAATTCAAGCCTTAAAAGCCAAGACATTGAGCATCTCAGTGTTGACCAATGGACAAAGTGTGACCAGGTATAGCAACACACATGCCAAAGATCACTGCCAAGTTTCACACTGCTGTTTCATAAACTCATTTCACACTGCTGTTTCATAAACTCCCTTCCTCTTTGACAATGTTTCTCTTTGCTTACCATCATGCAAATGCAGTTGGCATCATTGTGCATGTTTGTGCACTGCTCTTAAAATGCGAGATCACAATTTGGCACCAAACCATTGTTGCCATAGTTGGAGGACCTCTGTAGACATGGCAGGCAATGGAGATGTTAGTGTCAAACTCAGGGCATATAAGTAAGGTGTGAAGAATCCGCAATTTTTGTTTCACTCCTCATCAAATGCCACAGCTGGAGGCTGCTGAAAGGGAACTATACTGGGTCTCAGTACAAGGCTGAGGCTTAGAATAACCTAGCCAAGGTTGTCTCTAGTGTGACTGGCCTACCACAAACTGTGGAGCAGTGTAGGCAACACTACAGTGAACCTTAAGAGGTGCAAGCAGGCACACTGTAACCAGTGGCTGTATGAGTTTAGAACTGCTAACAGCCCCCAGTTGTGTAAGTATACAAATTGAGCAAGTTGAAATGGTATGCAATGGTGTAGATAGTCAAGACTGATATGCATAATACTTTCTTGTCTTTTCTGTCAGTCTCTATTTTACAGCTGCAGAGGAAATCACAGTGAACATGAAGGCTCATGCTGAAAGATTGGTGAGACTCAGAGAGAGAGAGATACAATGAGTATGTCTCAGCACAACCGACCCTGATTGTAGTAATTATTCTGATTCCGTAGATCAGTAGAAACTTCAGCATGCATATCTTAACTGTAACAGCAAGCTTGCATGCTTTCTCCTGTAGCTGTTGGTGATTGCATTAGGCAAGTGTAGTAATCTATTCAGATTATGTGGGTTCAGTTCCCACAACTAATCTATAGATTCACATTTAACAAGTATTATTTTTACATTTGAAATGCAGCAATATTGGCATTAATGCCATGTTGTTAACTTGCTCTTTAGTATCTTTGAAAGCATCTCTGGAATCTATGCATATTCCAAGGATGACTTGTAACAATTCAGTAAATGGCTATTTATTGCAATAAAGAATTAATGTGACGTGTTATGGTTATAATCATCTATTTTCTTTTCTTTTCTAATTTTTTTTTCAGAAGGTTACCTAGAATTATACCATTCTGATGTCATACCTTTCTGCCAATAAAACAAATGCATTTCAGCACAGGAACGTGGGCCAGCTGCTGCAGCTTGGCCTGACAACTGTCCTCCAGCTGTCACAGTAACACCCAGCATCTCTGTGATGCAACCTGACAGTACTACTTCCACAAATCCTGCCCTTCCTGGTCTATCCTTGTAAGGCAGCAGTCCCCCAGCTGGTGGTGCAGTGGTAACCTATGGGTGTACTGGTGGACGTGATTATTATTTCACCTGCCAGGAGTTGCCTGGATGGTGGAAGATCTGATAGAGTGGCCCTGGTGCTTGCATCAGCAGAGTGGAGAAGATGCTCCAACAAACTGAAAAAAAGTTACATATCAAGCAGTCTCACATGCTGAGGAAAGTGACACTGATGACATTTCTGAGGGTGAGGGCTAGTGTCGTACTGTTCTCACTGTTCCTACATATGATGAGCATGTGCTTCTGATGATCCCTACTCATCCCCAATCATGGTGTCCCTCAACATTTTTGTTTTCATCACTATCCTTATGTCTGTCTTGTATGACCTGTTTGTCTGTACATGATTCCTTACCTACCCTACCTACCTGCCTCTCATATTCCTAGGTCTCCTTCACAACATTCCTCTCTTTTTGAAAAAAAAAAGAAAATGTGCACCTCTCTCACCAAAGAAAACGCCCCATACATAGCTCTCCACTTTACATGTGTGTCTTCTGGACACACTTGATTTGGTCCAATTGACTATACAACATCATTTCATTGTTGTCACCTATTCACGTTGTGGTGACAGTCCAAATTCATCAAATTGTGTATACCAGTGTACATTACTGTGGTAAAGAAGTGGAGATCTATGATTCTCTCACAATCCCTCCTGCAAATGCCTGTATTGCTTCCCCTTTGTTCTTCCCTCTGCTTGCCTCCCTGTTTCACCAGATTTTTATCAACCCATTTTCATATGTTTAATATGGTCCAAAAATAGAATCACATGCAACACACATGGCCAAAAATGCTCCATAAGAAATTTTTGTACTCTGCATTTGCACAGAGTTTGGAATTCTGCATCAGTGCTGGATGGTGGTGAATGGCTGTTCATGTCCTATGGCAAAACCTGGTGAGTTTTTGCCATCAGCAACACTAATATAGTTATCTCCTCATAATGCTGCTTAAACTCACTGTGCTAGAGAAACAGAGTTACAGCAGAGTAAAGGCACTATTTTGAAACCATTAGCCAGACAGTTCTTTGACTGCTGGATGTAGCTGAGTGCTATTTCCTATGTAGAGTGTTGATTTAAATCTCTTGAGTGATGATTATTTTTGTCCATAACATGAAGGGTCCAACTCCAGATGCACCTCACATCATTTCTTAGTGTGATGTTATATGTCTATGATATGTTTAATCATCCACATCTTAACATTTGGCACAGTTATAAGTTTTCATGGAGATATGCTGAAAACCTGACCATAAAAAGAGTATTTGAAGTGGCATCCATCCTCCAACTATCACATATTTATCCAATCTTTTTCAGTTTGTCACATGCTTATTGTCCCTCCCCTAACCCTTCTTTACCCCTGTGTCAGTCATTTCATGATGTACAGCATGGCAGGTTAATAATAAGAACACACCAAAAACATGACCATGAATGTTTCATTACACCTGCATTGTTATGCATTATGTCCATCTTTCCTTGTATTCACCCATTCACTTCTACCCCTCTTTATGTGTATCATTTGGGCTGATGGATGTAAAGGCCATCTCATGTTTTCTGTATTCTGTCATGACTCTGTTGTTGTATAATACCAATTTGTTATCACAATTCAATACGTTACCAGCACTCCTGTAGTGTGCAAGGTTTCAAAATCTGCTGTAGGATTGCCTTTGTGTCATGTTCAGGTAATGGCTGGCTGCATAAACATATGTTTATATCTTGACAAGGCTTATAACCCAGCAGTAGTGGATGCTCTTAAAGACTATTTTCATGGGATCATAGGATCATAGGAGATTACTAGGCTATTGACCCAGAAGTCATTTTAAGCCTAGCCATTTCAATCCCAATGTAATACCGTGGAAATGCTAGTCAGTACCAAAGAATGCATTTAGTGATGACTGCCCATGTTTAGGAGGGTTGTGTGCTCTACCCCCCCGGTAAGAAATTATGTTGACCCATCCACTCATGCAGGTTCCTCTTGAACAGTGTCATAGCATAAAAATCAATATTAATTCAGGCTATGCTTAAACAGGGTCATAGAGGAGCTTTGTTTGATGTGAAATGGTAGCCTATTCCAGAGCAGTGGCAACCTCTGAGAGACATATCTGTCTCTCCAGCAGGTCCTATTTAAGTCACATGCCAGGTTAAGGTCCCTGGAGAGGGTGACTCTTGTCCCATTTGACTTGTGGATGTGCAGCATTTCCATTAGGTTTGGATCTGAGATTGCTCTGCAGGCCAGGCAAAAGTCTCCTCTAAGTAGTATGCATGCTACTGAGTATAGTGACAGTAACTTCAGTCTGTCAATGTATGATATGTGCTGGAGACCGTAAATTTTATTGGTTAGAAATTTCTGAGGTTTCACAAGTTGCTGCAGGTACCTGGTAAAGTGCATACCAAAGGGAGCATTGTACTCAATTATTGACCTAATGAGGGCCGAGTACAGGGGTATTATGACCTCTTTCACTCTTGAGGCAATGCCTTTGCTAATGAGGACTGCAATGTAGAATGCTTTCCTTAGCACAGTAAACACATGGTGGTCAAAGTTTAGGCTACAGTCAACTTGCATTCTCAAGATGTATATGGATGAATTAATTATTGTCACTCTATATCTCCTCTATCCTTATTGCATGCAATTTATGCTACATAGCAGGAAAAATTCTGATTAAGAAGATATGTCATACCAACACACCATTAGGATGTTAATGCATATGCCAGGATGATACCTTCTATGTGCTTTACAACCCTGCGTGTGTCATCACCTGCTCTGTCTCACCAGAATATACTGTAGCATCATTAGTAGGATGATGGATGAAAGGTTCATCTAATATGATGTAGAAACTGTCCTTGCTGTAAAGAAGCATACTGCGCACACTTTTCAGGATATCTGGCCTTACATAAATAGTTATCATATCTGATCTATCATATTAATCAGTTCAAAATATGCACCATCCCTTGTCATTTGTAGCAAGTTGTACACACAATTAACTTGTGATTTAAAGTGAGGGCTGCAAAACATCTACTAGTAGAAGTATATTGAGGTAGGAATTACTGATACAATTTGGGAAAGGCACGTACTTTAATGTAGTCATAGCCACATTTGCAGTCCTCACCACATTTACTTAGCTAATGACATCCTGACACCATTTCTTAAGAAAAAAAAGAGAATCATCTGGATTTGAATGCTGGTTTACCTGTGTTCTGATCAGGAGCTCAGTGCTCTTACACCCTGTGTTGCAGAGAAAGCAAGGCAGCCAATCTATTTTCTGCACTCAGTACTGTCCAGAGTGATGACAGCCATGCATCACTATTGAGTTTAATTGCATAAAGGAAGGCATACAACATTAGCTTTTTCACTGTTTTCCTTAAGCAGAGAACCATGTTTGCTTGGTGCTTAACTCCACATACATGGGGAAGGCAAGGCCAATAGTTATTTATGTAATAAAACTTTGGCCACAGCATTTCAAAGATGGACTACAGCATGCACATCATACTTGTTGCCGGCAATTTCTCTCACAATATAAGATCATAGGATCATAGGTAGTTACTAGTCTAATGGCCCTACAGCCCTTACAAGTCTAGCCAAGTTCTACACTTATTTCCAGGATCAGCATCTATAGTCTGTCCCTTCAGCAGGCTCAATTAATGTCACATACCAGGTTAAGCTCTTTAGAACAAGTAACCCATGTATCATTTGACTTATGGAGATGTGGCCTTCCCTATAAAACAGGGTCAGAGATTGCTTTGTATGCAAGTCAGAGGTTGCTTCCGAATAATCTGCATGAAAGAGAATAAAGTGACAATGATTTCAGATGATCTACATAGGACGGATGCTGAAGACCTTTAATTTTCCTTGTGAGGAACCTTTGTGGTCTCTCCAATTGCTGCAGGTATTTGGAAAGGTACATACCAAAGGAGGCATTGTACTCAATTATTGGCCCGATGAGGGAAGAGTGCAGGGAGGTTATAACGTCGTTTTTTTTCCTGGAGGAAATGTCCTTACTTTTGGATTAAGGTGTTGCTATAGGTGTGGTATTTAACAGGAACACCGCCCTTACTGAAAAGGATGATAATACATTTTCTTTGCATTGAGTGTAAGGCCATGGCTTTGTTACCAAACATTTGTTTGTGTAAGACCCTCTTGTAGGATTTTGACATAATTTGGAGATTCTATGACCTCTCTCAGTCTGCATTCATCAGCAAACTTTGTCAGCCACAGACCTTTAGTTTTTGCTTGTACTTCGGAGAACTAGGTTCCAAACAGTAGCGGTACCAGGACAAATCCCTGTGGAACGCCATTGGTTACAGGTCTGCTGTTGGAGGTGGATTCCCTTATTTTGACTATTGGGTTTTATCAGTGAGCCATTTAGTGATCTATCTAATGATATAAGGGTTGATACCTAGCTGGGTGAGTTTGTCAATGATGCCTGAGTGAGGGATAGTGTCAAATGCCTTGACTAAGTATAGGTAGGCTGTATGCATAGATTCCCCTCATCCACGGCCTTGGTTACTGTCTTGAAGAAGTCCACCAGATTTAACAGGCATGATCTCCCTTTGACAAATCCAAACTGAGTAGGGTCAAGTGTTTTGAGATTACCTATATCTTTGTTGATAAGGTGCATGATAATTCACTCCATGGACTTGTAGATAAGACTAGTCAAGCTAATAGGTCTATAGTTTCATGGTCAGTGGAAACACCACCTTTATACAAGGGAATAACAGTGGCCAATTTCCATTCAGCTGGGATGAAGCCGGTGCTCAGCCTATAATTGAAAAGTGTACCCAATAGTGTTGATAATTCTTGTTGGAGCCCATGTAGGATGCAGCCTGGGATGTTATCAGGTCCTATAGATGCTGTGTTCCTGGCCTTAGAGAGGGTGTTTATGACTTGCTCTTTAGAGATACAAAGTAGGGGACAGGTGGTAGGGATGTCATGGGGTACATGTGGTGAGGACAGGGGAGTGAAGTTTTCAAAGAACCTGTCAGCCAACAAGTTAGCTATGTCCACAGACTCAGTATATGTAGCAACATTAACTACCAGTTCGGCACAAATCTGGGGCATTCCTTTTAGGTTACAGATGTAACTAAAGAATGCCTAATGGTTGTCTTTAGTTGAGGAAGCTAATTTGGCTTCATAGTTTGCTTTGGAGGACTTCACAAGAAGTCTTATTCTCTTGTCTAAGCTGAGGAGGGATTGCTTCCAGTTTAGGGATCACTCTCTTTTACTCCTATATAGCAATTTCTTCCTCTTATTGCAAAGCCTGTTTAATGGAATTGTCCACCAAGCAGGTCTGCTCTTCCTTGATCAGCTTGTTTTGGTCCTATCAGGTACGGCTGAGTCAATGCAGTTATACAGGTGTTTGAATAAAGCATTGGTGTAGAACTCAGCATAGTTGCCAGTTCCATCGATTAGGGAGGTGTAGTAAAGTTATTTATACCATCCTGTAAGAGATTATAATCTGCTTTAGAGAAGTTTTTAAGTTTAGTCACTGCTGGGGGGATTCAAGTGTGATAATTGCTTCAAATGAGATTAATTTGTGGTCAGATCTCACCAGGGAAGACCTCACAGTGGGGGCACTACAGTGGTCCTCATGTTGGTAAACACCAGATCCAAGATGTTGACTCCCCTTGTGGGGGTGTCAACCAGCTGGTCCAGCGCACTGGAGTTAATGAAGTTGAGAAACCTTTGGGCAGGTGAGTTTGAGCATGAGTAATTTACCCAGTCAATGGATGGGTAGCTAAAGTCACCGAAAACCATGGTGTTTGGATGTATCTTGATACAGTGGTAGCATGGGGTGTCCTGATCATGGATGGGGTCCTGTAGCTGAAAATGACTTGAATAGGTGCCCTGCCAAGAGTTAATTGCACTTTTAGTATCTCCAGGGAATCATGCTGTTTAACCAATCTGGAGCCATATCTTTAATGAATATTGATATACCACCTCCTTTAATTTTCATGCCTTCCATTTGTTGTCTGAATGTGTGGAAGGAGGTGAAACCCAGTAAGGCTGGGGTGCTCTCCACAGCCTTGAAGCAGCTCTCTGTGACTGGACAAATGTCTGCTTCTTCCAAGGTGAGGACTGCTTCCAGTAAGTGCAGTTTCATGTTAAGACTCCTAGAGTTTAGCAGCATAACCTTGAGATTGTTTTTTAGATTGAGTTTTTATGTTCAAAATCTTGTCCTTGAGACACTGCCTCAAGTCTCAAGGACATATTATGCAAGCCTTGCCCATGAAACATTAACAACAAACAGATGTATTTTTCAGTTTACCCTAATCATGATAGTAACTGCTTGTCCCTATTTGTGCACAGTTTGGCAATAAGCAGCAGTGGACAGTGATACTTCACAAGTCTAAGTTGAATTCCTGAAATTTGAATCATGCTTGTTCTAATACTTTGCCATGATCTGTGCAAATGAGGTTCTCAGCGATGCACTTTGTGAAAAGGTATTTAGCATGTCTAACTCTGGTTACTGAGATGTAATGCTTCAATACATGGAAATACATTCATAAACACAAGAAAAGAGTAGTGACATATGTGCTTAACCGAACACATACTTCCTGATATTCATGTCCATCCAAGATACAATAGTTCCTGATATATGGAAGACATTTTATATAATACCTTTATATAAAGGAGGTAAATCTACCAACTTTTCTAACTTCAGGCCTATAGCCATGCACTCTCCCCTATCAAAGATTCTTTAAAAGTGTATTCATAAACAACTCCTTAACCATCTTCTAAAAGAAAACCTCATAACCACTACCCAACTTGACTTTTGACCAAATCAAAGTACTTCCACAGCACTAATATCCTTCACTCAGACTATCTCTAGATTTCTTGACAACAATAAACTAGTCTCCTGTCTATTCCTTGACCTCTCAAAGGCATTTGACACCGTTTCTCACATCCTACTTCTGACTAAATTATCACACCTTCATCTCTCCAACTACACCCTTTCTTGGTTTACTAGCTACCTCTCCAGCAGATTTCAGTCTGCAAAATGGCTTTCTGAATTCTCACCCTTCCTTTCATTCCAAACTGGGGTGGCCCAAGGCTCCATCCTTGGACACATATTATTCAACAGTTTCACTAAGAACTTATATACTTCCTGTCCTCACCTTTTTTTAATACAATATGTTGATGACTCTACAATAATTTCCTCTGCTGACAATCTCTCCCACCTCCTCTCTCTTACCCAAGAATCACTTTACTCAGTTGAAAAATGGCTTACATCCAACCAACTCTTACTTAACCCAAATAAAACAAATTCCTCCTCTTCCTCCCTAAATCTCTGCAACACCTCAAAACTACATTCACTGTATCTTCCCTCAACCACACAATTATTAAGGCAGAGCCTCACACTAAACAACTTGGTGTCATTATTGATGACCAACCAAAATCTGATTTTCACATTGAACAGACTATTAAAAAACTCATATTAAACTTGGTCTACTCTACAGAAACAAAACATTTCTCACTAATAAATCAAACTCTCTCTGGCATGAGCCTATCTACTACCCTCCTTACTATATGCTGCCCCAATCCTTACTAACCTTCAAACTAATCTGTTAACTAAACTTGAGCTCATGTACAATAAAATAGCAAGATGTTCAGCTAATCACCCCTGCCTATCACTCAAACATCTACACTGGCTAGAATTGCATCAACAACTCCTCCCGCCTCAGCTACATCTGACATACTCCATCTTAAATCAACCCAACTCCTGTCCTGCTCTCTCTACTCTCTTATCTTTCTACACTCCCAATTGTACTCTACACAATTCTGACCAACATCTACTGGAAATTTATAAGCCCAATAAAAACATTGCCAAACATCTGTACAGCCACTCTGTTGCCACAGCCTGGAATAAACTGCCCCTACATGTAAGAACAATCAGTAACACAAAGTGCTTCAAAAACACTTTAAAATACCGCCTATTAAACTTATGGACCTGCCCCTGCCATGACCCTACTTAATCTTCCTGTCCATACTGTTACTAACTAGCCCATACTATACTTCTCTTCTCCTCCATCTCATATTCAAACTTATTCTATTTTTATATTTGAGCTTTATAACTAATAACTACTACTTACTCTCAGCCCCAAAGTGATATTTTATCCCTAACCTACTTAATATCATGTCCATATACATGTAACCATCCATACAGTCCTACTGTGAATATTCGTTTAATTTCCTCTATGTTATTGCCACACTATTTAATCCCTTTTGTTTCATTTAATTCTGTGTAAATATGTAATTAGCAAATGTATAACACGTATGTACAGATAATGTCTAAGAAAAAATGCATGTGATTTTTCTTTTTATGTAACTCTATTATCACATACTGCACTTTTTTTTGGAGCTTTTCTTCTTGTGTCTCCACTAAAAAAGGGCATCTGCCCAGTCAAACTAAACTGGTCAACAAACGAGAAATAAATAAATAAATAGTGTGCTCTGCAGCAATACACTTGCAAAGGAAATATCATTACTTGGGCTATTATCCAACTATCTCCAGAATTACATTGCCTATCTGCATTGTTACATTTGGTATGGATTTATAGTGACAATATACATTGGTCATGCATGATCATATCTCACTGAAATTGTCAGTAACTTGTATTAATGATGGCATACCTTCATCCAGATATGAAGACACATAACTTCATCATTGAACTACTGGTGTTTCTCAAGTGTGTGTGTGTGTGTGTGTGTGTGTGTGTGTGTGTGTGTGTGTGTGTGTGTGTGTGTGTGTGTGTGTGTGTGTGTGTGTGTGTGTGTGTGTGTGTGTGTGTGTGTGTGTGTGTGTGTGTGTGTGTGTGTGTGTGTGTGTATGCGTCTCATCTATACAACATTGCAAAAAATAGGTATATGTCTTTCTCACTTCTGCAATACGCATTCATGACAGTTTATTCGACCTAGATTGCCAGGATGTATTTATAAGTACTTTTGCAAACTATGCTCACGCAATCATATCACAAATCCTGGATTTGCGCACAAGTCTCATAACAGTATATGTTGCCTGCAACACTATAATGATGCAATTCTCTGTAAAGTGCACTCTGACAGTGTTAAAGTCAGACTTCTGTGGTGATACTAGCATTAAGTACTGTATTGTCTAGCTTGTATAACTAGATAGTTATGGGTTCTAATCTCATAGCAGCCAACTTGTGTGTGTGTGTGTGTGTGTGTGTGTGTGTGTGTGTGTGTGTGTGTGTGTGTGTGTGTGTGTGTGTGTGTGTGTGTGTGTGTATGTGTTTATGGCTGAATGGGTGTGTGCATAGTTAGATGAGTATGAGTCCAGTTCCTGTTATCCTTACTTAAGAAGTAGTCAGGAGATACCTTTACACTTTAAAAAAAAAATTAAGCTTGTTTCCTGCCTTTCCTGTTAAGTGGTATAGACTATTTGTAGGCTTCTGAGCCCCCAAGCCCTTCTGTGTTGGAGGGAAGCCTTCTAGCTTAGTTTTTTTTTTCTTATAACTAGCCAGTTTTCTAGTTTCAGCACTCAAATCTGTTTCTTTGATCTCAGCACTTGTTCAGAAAAAAAAAAAAAAAAATCATCTGCTTTTACTGTACTTGTGTTTCTACCTACTTTTTTACTTTTGCATCATCTTAAAAGTACTCAATTGTATTTATTACTGCTTGGTGTAACTCATTCTAAGCCTTTTGGTTTAAACACTTGGGCTTCGACCAGTTGTTTTGCACTGAGAGGGTTTGTGGTCTGCACTGTAGTGGCAGAACAGGTAGCTTACATCCTTCTAGGTTGGGAACTGCTGATTGAGGGCTCAGTGTCTGTTATTCTAAAAGTGTATTAATTCTGGTTTAAGCACTTGGGCTTTCAGGCCAGTTATTTTACATTAAGAGGGTTCGTGGTCTGCACTCTTGTGGGTGGAGAGGCTGGACTCTGCCCTTCTGAGCTGGGAATTTCTGGTTGAAGGCTTATAGTGCATGCATATCTGAACTGCTTCTTACTGAAGTTGGTGTGCCTTGTTTGCTGTGGCATAGACTGGATTCGGGCCTGCTGGATCTAGCTTTGTTTGTGTAACTTGAGCACTAATCCAGGCATTCTCTAAAGTATTCAATTGCATTTATTACTGCTTGGTAGTAACTTGATTAAAGTGTAGCTATCATTCAAGTCTTTTGGATTAAGCACTTGGGCTTCATACCAGTTGTTTTACATTAGGAAGGTTTGTGGCATGTGCTGTGGTGGCAGGACAGTTAGCTTTCATCCTTCTAAGTTCGGAACTGCTGAATGAGAGCCCAGTGTCTGTTATTCTTAAAGTGTATTAGTTCTGGTTTAAGCACTTGGGCTTCAGGCCAATTATTTTACATTAAGAAGGTTTGTGGTCTGCACTCTTGTGGGAGAAGAGGCTGGACTCTGCCCTTCTGAGCTGGGAATTTCTGGTTAAAGGTTTATAGTGCCTGAATATTTGAACTGTATCTTACTGAAATTTGTACACCTTGTTTGCTGTAGCATAGACTAGATCCAGGCCTGCTGAATCTAGCTTTGTTTATATGCTTGTTGTTTGTTTGCTTGTTATTTCCCTGGAATGCTAATTCCACCTAATACTGTGACTTCTCAGCACTTCTGTGGATCACTAGTGATATCTGCATTGCTTACTGTACTTATTTCCTTGTTTCACTTGAAAGAAAGTTACTATTTGTCGTTTTGCATTTAAGTTACCTGTAACACATTGCACTTAAGTTACCTGGCACTTGCTCACTAAAGCAATTATATAAGTCAGCACTAAAAATTAAAAGCACTACACCCTCACTCCCCACTGGCCCTGGTTTTCAATTATTAAGGAATTCCCAATATTATTCTAGCATGTCCAAAGGTCAGTTGTCAATCTCCTCTCCGGTCCAGCTGGTGAATCTGGGAATCTTGAGGCAATGTTACAACTGCCTCATGTACACAGACAACCCTCTCCTCCTCCCAACAAATTCCAACACATGTGAGAGATGCAACCATATAGCCAAACTGGAGGCTAAGCTCTCTCAACTCAGTACTGGCATAACCAGTCAGGCGGAGAAGGAAACCACACTCACTACAATTCCAGTCTCACATAGATCTACCACGACAGCAAACCAAACACATAATCACACAAAAACATACTCGGAGGCTCTAAATAAAGATCTACCAAAGCAGCAGAGACCTCCAAAGCAGACACCCAAGCAGCCACTACCCCAAAACAAAACATGTGCAACACATATCTCACAAAGCCAGTGTGCCAAACAGTCACAGCCCTTAAGACTAAACAACACACCTGATACACTTGTAATAGGTGACTCTATCATCAGGCACACTGACGTCCCGCTCACCAGGCTGAACAAGGAGAGGGTCACGGTGAGCAGCCTGTCGGGCGCTAGGATCCGCCACATAACACAAGCACTCAGGTCACTCTAAGGCAAGTACAAATATGACTCAGTCATTGTCCATGCTGGTGTGAATAACCTAAGAAGACGTACCTCCCTGGACTACATGAAAAGAGACATAAAGGAGCTCTCTGAGCATGTAGCCCAGGCCGGTATGACCCTGACCTTGAGTAGCATCTTACCCTCACCAAGAATGATGCCACAATATGAAGACAAGATGATCAATTTCAACAACTGGCTTAAGTACTGGTGTCATTCAAAGGGGATCCAATGCCTGTCAGCTTGGGATGATATGCTCGACAAGCCACGATGCTTCGCTAGGGACGGCTTGCACTTGTCACCCCTGGGCTTTCGGATATTAGCAAAGGCTCTTGCTACCCCCATAGTGCCTTTTTTAGGCAAGGCTCAAAAGACAAACCCACCTCCATAGGTATCACAAGGGATAAGAAACTAAGAGTAATGCTACTCAACGCCAGAAGTTTAAACCTCAAGATGCATGCACTAGAAACTCTCCTTAGCATGGAGAACATCGATATCTGTGCAGTAACAGAAACCTGGTTCAGGGCTCCCGAGAGCACCCCAGCACTACCAGGTTATACCTCATACCATGCTTTTCGCCCCCAAAACTTGGAACAAACCACAAAAGGAGGGGGAGTATCGATATTCATCAAAGATACCCACACCTCCAGGTTGGTGGCAAAGCACGAAGCATCAGAGACTATCCATGTGCAACTAACAGTGGATAAAACTGCCTTCCAGTTTATAGCCTGCTACAGACCACCCTCCCAATCCCAGGAACCCCACTCGGCCTTCCTGAGAACACTGGAAAATATGAAGGTCTCTCCAAACACCATTATATTGGGTGACTTCAACTACCCAAACATAGACTGGGAGCATTACTCTAGCTCCAACACCCTAGCCCAAAGGTTCCTAGAATTTATAAACTCAAATGCTATGGAACAGCTTGTTACCACTCCCACAAGACGGGAAAACATACTGGACCTGATCATCACCAACATGGGGACTCTATGCTCCAGACCAGAAGTGTATCCCTCACTGGTAAGATCAGACCATAAACTAATCTCACTGGATATTCACATCCCGACCCCACCCCCTTCCCAGAAAACCACAGTGAAAAACTTCTCTAAAGCAAATTTCACACTCCTCAAAACCGAGGTGGAATCCTTCAAAGCCCCCGGGCCTGTGGAAAATACGGCCCAGACCGCAGAATCCTTTATAAACCCATTCTATGAACACCTTCAGGAATGCATGGATCATGCAATCCCAAATAAAACCAAGACCCAATCCTCCAAAGGCAGACGTCCTGTCTGGTGGATGCCAGCCATAAACAAACTATACAATAGAAGGAGGAAGCTACTAAATGATAGAGCAAAATCCCAAAAAGGGAAGGCATCACTGATCAGTATTAGCAAAAAACTACGGGCACACATAAAATTGTCTAAGGCCAGCTTTGAGAGAAAAATTGCACAGGACACTAAGGATAATCACAAGGCTTTCTTTAGTTATGTTAGGAACCTGGGTGGTAATTCCCAGATATGCTCAGAATTAGTCCAAAATGACAAAAATACACCCGAACCCACAGACATTCCCAACCTCCTAGCTGACAGGTTCAGCGCAAACATCTCCCCTCCCCACCAAAGGGCAAATATCTATCCCAGCAGAGTGACATCTCAGATGCTCAGGTAAGAGCCGCCCTCTCCAAAGCAAAAAACACAGCATCAATGGGACCAGATGGTGTCCCGGGCTGTGTCCTACATGAAGTCCAAGAAGAGCTAAACCCAAACATAAAACTACTGTTCAATCTCAGCCTTACTACAGGATATGTGCCCAAAGAGTGGCGTACAGCAACAGTGGTCCCTCTCCATAAAGGTGGTGCCTCAACGGATCCTGGAAACTATCGCCCCATAAGCCTGACTAGCTTGGTCTGCAAAGCTATGGAAAGGATCATCATGGACCTCATAAATAAAGATATTGGGGACCTACAAACACTGGATCCTACCCAGTTCAGCTTTGTTAAGGGCAGATCCTGCCTCTTAAACCTGGTTGATTTCTTTGAAACAGTCACCAAGGCCATTGACGAGGGGAAGGTGGTCCATACAGCCTACCTGGACCTCGCAAAAGCCTTCGATACAATACCCCACTCAGGCATTATAGATAAGCTCACCAGCTTAAATATAAACCCCTATGTCACTAGATCCATTGCAAACTGGCTCAAGGACAGAACCCACATGGTTAGAATTGCTGGAGCCATGTCAGACTCCAAACCAGTTACAAGTGGTGTCCCACAAGGCTCAGTCCTGGGACCTCTCTTGTTCGGTATATATTTCTCGGAGGTACAGGCCAACACGGAAGGACTGTGGCTGACCAAGTTTGCAGATGACTGCAAACTGGGTGCCATAATCGACTCTCCAGCCGACACAAGCATCCTCCAAAAGGGCCTCATAGAAACAGACAACTGGTGCCAGAGCCATGGCCTCAAGCTAAATGCCAAAAGTGTATAGTCATCCCCTTTGGCAAAAACAAAGTGCCCACAAATTACCACATAGGTGGTAATCCATTAAGTACAGAAGAAGTAATTAGGGACCTGGGGACCCAAGTTGATAGCAATCTCTCATTTGACAACCACGTGGCCAAAGTGGTTAGCAAAACATTTTATAGCCCACCTAATCATGAAGGGATTCACATCTAGATCAGGGGAGGTCATCGTGCCTCTTTACTCATCCCTCATCAGGCCCATAATTGAATACAATGCCCCTTTTGGGATGTACCTTACCAGACACCTGCAGCAACTGGAAAGACCCCAAAAGTACCTCACCAAGAGGATCAAAGGGCTCAAACAGATGCCATATGCTGCCCGGTTAAAGAAACTCCAGCTCTACTCAGTGGCATACCGCCTGTTCAGAGGCGATCTGTGCCTGGCGTATAAAGCCATGTCCAACCCGGAATTAATGAACATGCTGCACCTCAGAAAATCCAAATCCCATCGAGCTCACGCTCAAGAGACTTGAACCTCAGCACTGAAATAAATAGGACATGCTGGAGGGACAGATTCATAACCCAGAGGCTCCCTTCACTCTGGAATAAAATCCCAGTCCAGGTTAGGCAAAGTCCCTCATTGACTCTCTTCAAGAGGAATCTTGATGAGTGGATGGGAGATCGTAGGTTTACCCCGGGTATCACTTCTGTGTCACTGTTAGACAGAGGCACAGTATACTAACCTCGAAAAAGGGCATAGCAAAATAAATTTAAAATGGGTGGCGAAAGCCAAACACATTCTGGCTAGGCTTATAAATGCCCTAGGGCAGATTGCCTAGTATGAACCTATGAACCTATGAACCTATGAACTCCCAACATCCTCTTCTCAGCATTCACTGATGTAGTCATCCTCTATAATGTATACTCTAACAGTGTTAAAGTCAGACTTCTGTGGTAGTGATAGCATTAAGTACTGTGTACTCTACCTTGTATAATTAGATAGGTAGTGTTTTTATCTCACAGCAGTGAACTTGTATGTGTACAGAGTCACATCCACAAATGCCAGTCTGCTGCTGTCCTCCTTCAACTATGAGTCTAGACACCATTTTACATTGGCATGTGAGCCCACAGCTATGTATGACACTCCTCCCAGCATATTTGTCTCAGCATATACTGATGATGTCATGCCTATAAAGTATTCTCTAGCACTGATAAAGTCAGACTTCTGCTGTGGTGCAGGCATTAAGTACTGTGTTTAATAGCTTGTGTAACTGAATAGGTAGGGCTTCTATTCACACAGCTTTGAACTGGCCTGTGTGAGCTTGTGTGTGTGTGTGTGTGTGTGTGTGTGTGTGTGTGTGTGTGTGTGTGTGTGTGTGTGTGTGTGCGTGCGTGCATGTGTGTGTGTGTGTGTGTGTGTGTGTGTGTGTGTGTGTGTGTAGACTCAAGTCGTTATAAGCCTAACTATTTCTGTCTTCCTTCAACTATCAGTCTGGAGACAATTTTATACCAGGATGTGATTCCACAGCTATGTCAGACTCTCTTCCCAACATCTTCTTCTTGGCATGCACTTATGATGTCCTCCTTTATAAAGTGCACTTTGACAGAGTGTATGTTATGCTTCTGTGGTGCCATAAGTGTTATGTTGTATGGACTCCAACTTGCATATCTGGACAGATATGTTCAAATCTTATTCAGTCATATTCTGTGTGTGTTGTTGATACATTACAGTCATTGTATGATATTTTGAATCTGTTCTCATTTGACTCCCACTCAAGAGAATATTTTGCATAGCCCCTGAATCTAGCATCCCATTTTCCCTCTGTCCACACTGGATCCTTTCTGTAGAACACTGAGAATGTCATCATATCAAAGTTGCCTAGACACATTGTGAAGCAGACTCCCTCCATGACCCTCTACAAGCCATCTCCAGACTATGGGATGTGTGATTGCTAACTCACTCATGAGGTTGTGCCCATGTCACATATGGACAGAGGCAGTCTGCAATAAAATCAAACACATACACACATACCCCTACTATCTTTATTCACCTAGAGACAGTGATTTGGCTTAAATGGGAAAATAATGGCTAGGCCTGTATGGGCTCTAGGCCATTAGCCTAGAAATTTCCTACAACCTTTCCTACAACCTTTTAAACATTGAGCATGTCAATGCTATTGTCATCCACATGTTCTATGTTAACATGTGGATGTACTGTAACCCTACAACAATGTATTCCAATCTGTGATTTGAGCTACTTGCTTGATGCTCACTGCTGCAATTTGGTTACATATTCCTTCCATAGCAGCTATAGTAATATGCCTTCTGAGGAAAGGGGTCATGGGATGATTCTGTGTATATTGTTGGCTTATCAAGGCATGTGTTTTTGTAGTGGTGCATATCCTTATTCTACACATTTCTCAATCAACCATCACAGTGACAACTGAAGTATGGCACAGGTGTGATACATCTTTCTGTGTTGCACTCAGTAAACACACAGCTCAGTGACAGCATTGCTGGCATGGGTTTGATTCTTGCAGAGGAGGATTGTTGTTTATGTGTCATACAAACCTCTCAACTCATCAGGATTACTCCTGATTTCAACTCCATGTTTATCACTGTCCCACTTAACCCCTCCAAAAAGTGTTCACTTTTGTGGAAAGGGGGGTGAATTTTCCTTATAAAATGCTGACAATCATTACAGTTGTACGTGTCTGTTACTTCAGAACACGTATAATAAGTTACAGTCACAAATTCTGTTAATGCCTCAAGTTAATGGTCATAATATTTTAATAGAGTCCATGACTATGTCTGTTTCTTTCTACATTTGTCAGCACACTTTACCTGTCCAGTGTACCTTTCCTAGCAGTTTCCCTTGCTATTTACACTCCACCTCCAATATTTAATTCTGCAAATAATTGTTTAATGTACATTGCACTTGGTACACTTTTCTTTGATATGTTACTGCTATTACTGCAGTTTTTTCAACCCTTGTATTCATTGTGGCTGTATGCACACTATTGCAGAAAAGGTTTATGTCTAGGCCAACTTGAATGCTTCTTCTTTCTGTGCTCATGCTGCACTGCATGGTTTCCTAATGGCAAAGCACTGTTTCTAGCCATGAAACTTTGCTTGCATTTGTGTAAACACTATGAGCAGCATGAATATGGAATTAGCACTGCTGCTCAGCATGCTACAAAGTAAACTCCATGTAGGCTTTGTGCGAAACCTGCACAGAGTTTTATTGAATCCCAGTGGAAGAGTGTGTGTGAGTGTGTGTGTGTTTATGTTTGTGTGAGTATATGAGTGGATGAAATTGAGAGTGAGATTTTTTGAGCCGTTATTTTACACTTGCTTAGAAGTGCTTTTGCTGTTGAGTGTAAAATTATAATAAACGTTTTAATAAAGAAAGAAAAGTGTGTATGTGTGCGCGCACGCGTGTGTGTGTTTTTGCTTGTGTGTTTTTGTCTGCATGTGTGAATGCATGAGTGTTTGAATGCATGAAAGCAGAGGTGTGTGTGTGTGTGTGTGTGTGTGTGTGTGTGTGTGTGTGTGTTTGTGAGAGAAAGAGTGAGAGTGATCGACTAGTGGCAGAAGCAGCAGCAGTTAAGAGTTATTCATATATCTCAAAACCTTACTGAGGAAATATGAATAAAGCCTTAAATAAAGGGAAGACCATGACTTTCAACCACCCAGATTTTTACAGAATGTCCACATTTTCACTTATTATTTATTGGATTGTTTCTCATAAAATTTGCATTTTTCTGGCAAATTGTACAGGACTGAATTCATTAAATATTGATATACATTTGAGTTTTAAATTTTTTATCCCTTAGAAAATGCATGTCAACACAAATCTTGTTGTTCTTTCACATTTCTAATTTTATAAGAGCAATATTTAAAATCTGTCCCTAATTTTAGGCTTTTGTCCCCCTATTATTTTGTAATTTTCCCAGATTTCTTTTGCTTAGAGGTTGAGAGGTATGGAGGGAGCAAAGGCTGAAAGATATGACCAGGTTTTAAGCATTGCTAATACAAAATTAGAAAGTTGCTCGAAGGAAAGGATTTGTTTTAGCATGCATTTTCTGAAGAAAATACTCAGCGAAACTCACACGTATGTCATTATTTATTGACTTCATTCCTCAAGTATTAATAATAAATCGCACATTTAATGAGTATGAAACCAAAAATGAGCTAAATGTCTGAACACTTTTTGAAAAGGTTACATTTTGGATGAAAAATACTTCCTACAGCACTATTTACATATACCACAGCAAGTTTGAAATTCTAGGCAGAGGACATATCCGTCAACCTCTTAGAGCAAGAAATCTGGGCAAAGCTATAATTTATGTGGGGACAAAGGCCAAAAAATGGGGACAATTTTTAAATATTGTTCTTATGAACTTAGAAAGTTGATAGCATAGCATGTTTTGAATTAATTTACTGAGGAGTATGAAGTCTGAAACTCAAATGTTTGTCTTTATTTTCTGACTTTAATTTTTTTTAATGACTTGCAAATACTTTGCCAGAAAACCAAAATTTTATGAAAAATGGACCTTCTGTAAAATCTGTACAGTTTATATGTATGGCAGAAGAAGTATTTTACATAAAAAATGTAATAATAATAATAATAGTAAATTATGCAAAACAATACTTGAAATATCATGCAGACCACTGTGCTGAAAAGCATAAAAACTTTTAATTGTCACAAGGAACAGCGCTTTAGGCAAAACCCTTCATCAGTTCCATAAAATCATAAAACACATCTATACATTTATAATACTTTCAAACCAATCAGAATCAAAACTAAAATCTCCTCCCCCTCAACACAGGTTTGATAGGAGTACACAATTCAAACCAGGTATTTTATCTGCCAAAAATTCAGCTATTCAATATGATTCAAAATTCTCTGTTTCGTTTATGATGTCATCACACCTGGCATTAATATTAACTACCTGTAAGACCACGAATGAAAATGTATGACCAATATTAGAAGTTACATGTTGTGCTAATGCATTGTGTCTTGCTCTTAGATGTTGTAACACTATCTTTTAATTGCTAGTTAGTCTTTCCTATGTAGAAAGAATAACATTGTCCACATTTATCTAAATAAATGACATTAGTCGTGTTACAATTTGCATATAGGTCAGTTTGATAGACATGTCTAGTAATGGGATGAACAAATCTATTTTCAGTTGCAATATATGGGCAATCTTTACAACGATGGCATGGAAATATCCCACTCTTAATAGACTATGGGACTTTCTTGTGCTTAATACCCTTACATAATCTCCCCTTTAAGTTCAAACAGTTCTTAAATACAAATAAAAGTTGATCTCTTATACAGTTCTTCAGCTTCTCATCTGTCAATAAGATTTTGCAATTATCCCTGATTATGCTACAAATCATATTGACATCATTAGTATATTTTAAACAAAACCTTAGTGGATTAGGGTTGATGTTCCCTGTGGCTTAAACCTTCTCTGTTCTACCATGAAACCATGGTTTGCCCCATGTGTTATCACTACAGACCTTCATTCCTTTTGGGCTTTCTTTTGCTGAATTTTCCTCTTGTTTTGGGCTCAAAGTTATCCATGGCTAAAGCTGGAATTGATGGTTTGGAGCTGGAATATGTACCTACTACAACTGTAACTAGGGCCTTCAGAGAAAGAGGGAAGAGACTGGCGTGTCTTAGCGTTAATCCACTTCTATGTTTGCAGTTGTCAGATACCCCTATTAATGAACAGTCAACAGGTACAGATGATAATCTTTTCAACAGTTTGTTCTTGGACTTTGAAAATGCTTTATATAAACTAAAAAGCTTGCAATGGCAGCTTATGCACTTGGATGCATACATACATTTCAAAATAATACCAAGGGGTCTTCGTGTTTTATGCACGCTGACTTATGGCAAGTTATTTCCTGAGTTACTAGCAAAATGGCAAGAAATTAACATTGACACTAGTTTTAAATATGTGAGACTGATATATAGAGTAAACAAAGTTAACTAGAAAGATGGTTCTCAAGTGATTTCTATATCAACAAATTGGATACTCTTTTTCAGAATATGACTTCATATGATGATAAACGTCAGCGAGTTAAGGCTAGAAAAATTAATCGAGACTACACAGATTTTAGAAACAGGAACATTTTTATATGGGATACTAGGAAGTACAACAAACTTGCCAATAAAGTTGTTACTAGAACTGTTACTGCTGATTCTAGTAATGCAGGTACACAAAGCTGCCACTTAAATAGGGCTGAGAATGAATTAAGAAATGCATCTGTTGAAATGACTTCTGAGTCTGTTGGAACTGTAGTAGAGAATTTATTTGTACAGGAAGGGGATACCAGAATTATACATAAAAATTTGTCAACTCAATAAGTTCATAATCCTTTAAATATTGCTGCTGCACAAATGGGTGCATCTGTGTTAGATGCAGCAGGAAGTGACGTAAGAATCATGAACAAGAAAGGAAATGTTTCACCAATGGTGAAAGTGGATAAACCAATTCTGAATGAGATTCCTCCAAAAACACCATTCATCATTATTTACTTGGAGCCAGACCAAAAGAACTGTTACAGAATAACAGTAACTTCCAGGCAAAGGTGTAATTAAAAAACTAAAAAACAAAAATACATCAAAAAGGCACGAGGTAGACTGTCAGTAGTTTTTAGCATAGTTAAACTTTAATAGTCACTATTCATCACCAAGACTTCCTCAGACACATAATGTTAAAACACACTCACCATTAAATAGTTACACCAATTAATTCAGAACCAATCATCACTTTCCAATGGGATTAACAAGAAGATTTTTAGAATTGAAATTTGAATTATGTTTTAACATAATTAATGGACAATGATAATTGATTCTGAATTAATTGATGTAACTATTTAATGGTGAGTGTTTCAACATTATGTTAATGAGGAAGTCTTGGTGATGAATAGCGACTATTAAAGTTTAACTATGCTAAAAACTACTGACGGTTTAACAGTTACAGAATGCCACAGTCTTTTACAAATTGCCAGCTCCTATAAAAATGAAGGGACCAGCTCAATCCAACCACTCTACCAGTTGAAGAAGAAAGTGATGAAAGGTTTCACTATAGTTAGAAATTGTATAGAGGATTGTCATGTTTATAATATTTTAGACATTTTCCTCACTGATAATCATTTGAATGTTTTGAACAAGGGATTGAGTTTCATTGCATCTGTTTCAGCAAAAATAAATGAAACTGTTATTGATCTTAAACTTTTTGCTTGTAATTTAGTGCTGAGGCATATGTTTTGTGAACAGGGCAATATGAATGTAACACAATTTAGAAAGCCCAGGACTTATGTTCCAATGATACATCCCATTGTAGAAACCTTTGTGTAAGCACTTGAAATGGATTTAATTAATAAGATGCAAGGGATGAATCATTCAACCTCTTTTAATTTAACACACAATGAAAAGTCTGCACTTAGAGATTTAGAACAGGATACTAATTGGTAATTATGCCAGTGGACAAAGGGGGAGCCATTATAATTATAAATGCTGCTACTTATGAATGTAAAATGAGAATTATGCTCTCGGATGTGTCTGTTTATAATCTGATTGATAAAAACGAATGTGATAGTATTATTGCCTGCTTTAAAATTGAATTTATTAGACTTTTTACTGAGTTCAGAATAGACAAAGAATTGTATGATTACTTCTTTGTTGATTATCCTTGTATACCTATAATTAAAGGCTTACCTAAGATACATAAAGATGCTTCGGACCCCCCCCAGTCAGGCCTTTTGTTTCTGGGAAGGGTTGGTCCACAGAACCTATGTCTAACTGGATAGAAGCACAGCTGAAGCCTTTGCTAACTGATACATGAACAGTATTAAAGGATTCTGCTCATTTTCTTCAATGATTTGGTGAAATTGTGAATGATTTATGACCTGGCTATCTCATTGTAACACTTGATGTCAACAGCCTGTTTATTATGATACTCAATTCCTATGGGTTAAATGCAATTAAGTACTTTTTACAGTGTTCTGATATTTATGCAGCTGATATGATAGATTTGATATGTTTCGCTATGAAAATGGTATTTTAAACCAATGTTTTCTTATTTTTGGATGATTTTTTACCTACAGAGTAGTGGTGTTGCAATAGATACTCCATGTGCAAATACATACACAAATTTGACTTTAGTATATTGGGAAGAACTATATGTGCTTAGTGATGTTAATAGATGGAGGAATAATGCATTATTTTATGTTCGATTTGTAGATGATATATTTTTGATTTGGGATAATACTGAGGAAAACCTAAGTATATTTATACAATATTTAGAAAATACAACTAGTTTCTTAAAGTTTTCAGTACTTAGTTCTATGAACAATATAGAATTTTTGGATGTGAAACTTAACAAGAATATTTCTGGGGTTACTGAAATGCTGATGTTTAGAAAGCCATGCTGGAAGAATCATTATTTATCATGAGATAGCATGCATCCTTAAATGAATATTTAAAATATTGTAAAAGGACAATCTCTTAGAGCTTCTAGATTATGTACTAATGATGATGTTTTTAATGAGGAAATAGTGATGTTGCACTCTAGGTTATGGGCATTAGGATATAAAGACCATGAATTGGATAATACGGTGAATGAAGTAAGGGGCTTAAGAAAGACATGGGGCAAACCATGGTTTCATGGTAGCACAGAGAAGGTTCAAGTCACAGGGAACATCAACCCTAATCCCCTGAGGTTTTGTTTTTTTTTTCAAATATAATTTTTATTATTTTTCTTGTTGTAAATGACATCATAGGTCATATGACATTGAAACATCATATTTAACAATTGACCAAATACAGATGTTACCATAAAATGACAGTCCATTGTCCTAAAGGATACATCATTTCTAAAATCTATGCTTAATAATGCTTATTTACTCTAACAATCCAATCTGAGTGTATAACATGTTTTATATATCCTTGGTTGAGTTGACCCAATCTACTACTAGAGCAATATATACATCCTACTCTGCTGTAACTAGATACACTATTTACAATTGTCACCTTGATTAGTAAATTATTCCATACTGTACATGATTAGATGTTATGGATTACTTGTCTTTGAAAGGGTTCATAGGTTCATAGGTAGGTACTAGGCTATCGGTCCGAGGGCATTCGTAAGCCTAGCTAACAAGGTTCCCTGGCTTATGCCACACAAGAAAGTTATTTTCCTGTGCCACTGTTGAGCAGAGACACAGAAGTGATCCCCAGAGTGTATTTCCTATTTCCCATCCACTCATCAAGATTTTTCTTGAAGAGTGCTAATGAGGAACTTTGCTTGACATAGATGGGTAGCTTGTTCCAGAGTATGGGAAGTCTTTGGGACAGGAATCTATCCCTCCAGCATGTCCTGTTTATTGTGGTGACAAGGTTTAGGTCCCTAGAGCATGTAGCTCAGAGGGATTGGGATTTCTTTAGGTGTAGCATGTCCAACAGCTCTGGGTTTAACATAGCTTTATATGATAGGCAGAGATCACCTTGGAGTAGGTGATATGCTATGGAGTAAAGCTGGAGTTTTTTGAGATGGTCAATTTTGGGCATCTGTGTGAGGCCAGTAATCCTCTTTATGAGAGGATTACTGGCCTCAAACAGATGCCCTACACTGACCGTCTCAAAAAACTCCAGCTTTACTCCATAGCATATCACCTGATTAGTGATTAGTTCTCGGTAGTATAACCAAAGGCTTCTTTATTCATTGTTTGACTTTACTTTTATGTTAGAATATCTAATAATGTTTTCCAGTATTTCTGATAATATGCCAGTTTCTTTTGGCTTTTTGTAATGGGCTTGTTTACTACTACATATTTTGTAGCCAGATTTTTGAAATCTTCCCATGAAATTTTGAATCTGTCCAGCCTGTTTTTTGCTATGTAGAACTTAAATAGAGTGCATCATGTTATAATGATGTGTTTGTTTAAGTAGGTGAGATTATCTGTGATTATATGTAGTATTGCAGTTTCCCATGACAAAGTCATCTTTGTATAACCTTTTTTCTCTAGTTTGGATCTTAGCAAACAAAACAATTTATATACAGTTTTGCAGCTCCAAAAAACACATAAAGTACTGCTGCTATTGTAGGGCAGAAAGGGCCATTGAGGAGTGGGCTGGATTGATTTTATTTAATTGAACAGGTGTATGGTACTAGTTATTGTTTATCATAATTTGGGTATATATTATTTTTTTAAAGGGAGTCAATCTCATGGTGTGTTCTATTGCTGATAATTTTTGTTTTGATGTAATGTTGCTTTTTTTCTTCTCAATAGTTTGAATACAGAAATGAGTTCTGGTATTTAATTTTTATTATTAGTTTGTAAGTATTAGCTAGCATTTTGTTTTTAAGCATTAACATTCTTTGGATCTGCTGGGACAAGGTAATATCTTGTTCACTTATTGTAGAGTTTTAGGTTACAGAGTTTACTATGTGAAGAATTTGCATAATTATTTTGTTATATTTCTTGCTTACTTTTAAGATATTTCTAATGTTGTCCATCAAAAGACTTTTTAATTTGTAGAAATCCCAAATTGTACATTTTTATTATAGGGTAGTTATCTAGATTTAACATAGAGTTAGCTAGTTTTGTGTTTGGCTTTAAGTGTATTGGTTGTAAGAATGTAATGGCAATCTTGTAATGGCAACCTTGAGTTGCAGGGATTTTAGTAGTTTCTGAAATATTTCACTTTTATTTTTAATAACTGGGTGGATTTTAAGTGGCTTAAGTATTTTTTTATTTAAATAGAGGTTAGCTTTATGGTTAACCTTTGATGAGCTTAAGTGTTGGTGGCTCAGTTTTATCCACAGTGGATGGCACTCATGTTAATTGGATCATAGTTAGTTATTTGGATGCTATGACTGGCACTTATGATCTCACAGTATAGTTGGAAGTCAGGAAAGCTAAGCTCCCCTTTATTTTTAGGAAATGTTAGTCAGCAATAGCTGATTCTAGTGCTTTTAGGATGCCATATGAATTTTGCTATTTGAGTTTTTACTTTGTTGAAAAAGTTGTTAGGTATTTTAATAAAAAGATGGAATTTACTTGGTATAGGATTTTTGGGAGGATATTCATTTTTACAATTGCTGCTTTAGACAGGGGGGATAATTTTAAGTTTTTCCATCTATTTATATCATGTACGATATTTGACCATGTTTTATAGAGGTTATTGTTAATCATGTCCAACTGAGAGTGGTTAAATTGTAATCCTATGTATTTTAAAGCATAGTTTACTTTGATTTTTGTCTCTGGAAAATAGAATTCCTTGTGACTAAGTGGATTTATTGGAAAGATGACTGATTTATTTGGGTTTATTTCATAGTTTGATATTTTGGAATATTTATCAACAGAGGATTTTTTTTAGATCAGTATTTGTCAACTCAAAATATATATTTAAATCATCAGCAAATGCTGTATATTTTATTTGGATTTTGGAAATTTGCATCAAGTGTTGGTATGCTCTTTGACTTAATTGTATTATTAGTGTTTCAATGTATATATATATATATACATATATATATATATATATATATATATATATATATATATATATATATATTAATAGAACAAATAGGGAGATAATGGACATCCTTGTCTTGTCCCATTTATGATTTTGATTGGTTTAGATTGTTTTTTGATAATATAAAGTGCCTTGGATGCATTGGTGTACAGTGTTTTAACCATATTTGTATATTTGTGTTGCATGTTAAATTGGGGCAGTAAATTAAGAAGGAAGCTTAGATTTACTCTATCAAAAGTTTTGGATGTGTCTACTAATAGGGCATATTTAGGGCATTTGTCCTTTGCAAAGAGATGTATTAAAGAGTCTACTGTGAGTGTATTACCCCACACCTGTCTATGGCTCATAAAACCCAGCTGGTCTGTAGATATTATAGAAGGTAATACATTTTTTTTTATTCTGTTAGCAAGAACTGTTGATATAATTTTAATATATATATTAATCAGAGCTATAGGTCTGTAATTATTAGGATTTGTGGTATCTGAATTTGGTTTTGGAATGAGAATGGTCTTTGAGTTATTAATATATTGATCAGTTATACCTAACTCTAGTATATAATTGTATACTTTTAACAAGATGGATGTGATTTGTTGTTTAAATTTCTTGTAGAATTCAGCCACATATCCAGCTGGGCCTGTTGCCTTTCCAGGCTTCAACTTATCAATGGCTACTTCAATTTCTTCTACTGTTAAAGGGGCTTTTAGAGTGCTGGTTTGTACTTCATTTAGAAGTGGAAATTTTAGGTCTTTACAAAAATGTTGGAATAGAGATTCTTGGAAATGTTCCTGTGGGCCATACAGGGTTTGCTATATTTCTTCACATCCCCAAATAATTTCATTATCAGAGTTTAGAGTTTTGTTCTTGTAGTTTATTTCTCTTATTTTGGTAGTGGCATTTTTTAAATTAATAATTTTTGCTAACATTTTTGAAAGGATTTGAGCCCATTCAGCATATTTATGTAGTAATTTTAGTTCCATAATAGAATATTGTTGTGGCTGTAGTTCATATAATTGTTTCTGTAGTTTCTCTATGTCAGGAGGAGTGTTTTTTCTGTAGTTTTAACTCTGTTGTTCTTAATTTATTTTCTATACTACTTATTTTTTCTTTATTTAATTTCTTATATAGTGATGCCTTTTCTATTAAAATTCCTCTGATATTAGCTTTGGTTGCCATCCATTGGATATCAAGGGGAATATTGGTTGTAGAAATACTATTATCTAGGTGAATGAGTAAATTTAAAATGTCTTGTGCCACTTCATTTATCTTGATTAAATTGTCATTTAATGACCAACTAGAGTATGTGCAGAATATTTAGAGTTTGCTTTTTTTTATTTTAGTGTTGATTTTTGAGTGATCTGATAAGGATCTTGGCTCTGAGTTGTATAGAATCTCATTATGTATTATGTATTGAGAGATTAGGAATAAGTCTATTCTGGACCATGATTTATAATATGGTGAGTAGTATGTGTATTTGCTAACTAATGTGTCTGATCTATATAATTTGAAGGGATCTATTAGGTTAAAATCTTCCATTATTTCTGCTAGAAGGGTGGTGACTTGAGGAGATTGTTATTTTTATTAGTTCTGTCTTTTACAGGATTAATTAACATAGTCCAATCTCCACCAATTATAAACAGGTGTTCTGGACTTTTCATTAGCAGATCATATATATCATATAAGAAAGCTTGTTGATTCATGCAAGGGCCATTTACATTTGGGAATAGTGTTGATTCCTTATATAGAGGATGTGTACATGAAAATTATCACCATCTTCCCTTTGGGTCTGTGTTACATTTTAGTATATTACATTTAAAAGATTTTTTAATTATTATATCAGTCCCTTTGGATGATGTGCTATCTCCTGCTGCTGTGATCTGTTGTATCCATTTTTTATTTTTATCATTTTCCCATTGTTCCTTAGTCATATGCATTTCCTGGAGGAAGGTTACCTCTGAATTAGCTTGATAAATCAAATGCATAATTAGATTTTTCTTCTTTATGTTTTGTAAGCCTTTTATGTTCCACAAGTCTAGAGTTATCATCCCTTAAGAATTCCTACCTATTAAACAGTATGTGCAAATTAACTTGCCTGGGCCTTTCTACTTGGTTGCTATTTTGTATGGAGTTAATTGAAGGTTTCAAAAGTGTTAAGGTGACATCATACTCTTCCAGAATCCCCCCATGCCTATCCACATGCAAGTCTCATCTGAAAGAGAGAGGTAAACATATAAACATTTTGACATAGCTAGTGTAGTAAACTTCGCGATTTCAATATCTAAACCAATACTAACTCTATTACATTCAGTTTTTGATGATCCAAGATGCATCGGAATACTAGCTAGCGCCCAGTCTTCCTAGCCATCCACCTAAAGGTACTAGATTAGTTTCAGATTGCTTCTAACCATATGTATTTTGAGTTGATTATTCATAGTGTAGTAATGTGTACAGGTGTTCACTTATTATATGATCATGAATAGTTTATGCACACTTTACATGTCAGTTTGCTCCCTTTACTTGAATTTGGTGCAAGGGATTATTTGCTGTCTTACCGGGTTACCCACATTAGGGTATCGTAATTGTGATTACCCTAACTACGTGTCCCTGGATGAATCTATAAACTGCTTAATTCTTTCAGTTTTTTTTAAAGAGAACAATAATAGTCATGCCCCTTATAATATTTATTGTCAAAACTAGAAGTATGATGTCTATATCCCTAAATTATCATTCCACCTTCGAGTAGTATACATACCCTCTTTGTCATTTTCTCCATTTCATCCTTATCTGCCAACATTCTTATTATAGGTCAATTTACAAAGATTTCAGATTATTCAAAGTTTCATGACAAGAGGGATTATACAAGACATATAACAGCCAAGGATGCCTCCTAATATTTTGTGAGCCACTGTATGATTCATAAAACAGATTGATATCTACAGACATAAAATGAAACATTGTAATGGATAGATAAACTAAAAGCAGCTGACATAAGTATAATTCCTCTTACAGGATCTAGGGGTTAATAAGACCTTGTAATTTACAAAGATTTACGACAGTAACTATTTAGATGCTATAACTGTGCATTAAGACATTTACATGTTTAGCCCTGTCTGTAGATGTCTTACTTCTTATTGAAAAAATATTCTAATAGGCATTTATTACTTTCTTTTATTCTACTGTTCTTAGTCGGAATATCACAAATAGTGATGCCGTCATTTTCGCTACTACATTTCAGTTTCATTTTTATCTTAACCCAATTAGAGTTACTACAAGAAGTTATATTACAACCTAAGTCATACATCTTGTGCCAAAGACTGCAACTACTTACTAATATGATTTTGTTTTTTACATTGCCTTGGCAATTTCTTATATATCTCAGTAGTAAACAGTACTTTCCATTTCACAATGACAGCAAAAGTTATTAAAAGAATAATAATAACACTGTAGTGTGGTTGTACTTAAGAGTTATTGACCATTTTTCTTTTGTAAGACTTCTAGCGCTGATAAGGCCTTCACGCAGTTTCTCTCATATATGAATGATTATGTAATATTTTACTATTGGACTACCTGTCCTTTCGCATTTTGGTTGTTGTTTTAGTGTTTTTCCTGACCTTTTGTATTTAGGCTAGCTTCCAATTGTAGTTGCAGCTGTGCTTCGCTTCTTTTAATGTTGGGTCTTCTTTGCTGGAGCCATTATTGTTTTGGGAGGCTGACCAAATTATTTTGAAGTAGATGGGATGCCGTAGACAGTATTCTGAACTTTGAACTCATGCAAAGGCTAGTTTTAAGGACAGCGTTTACTTGAGGGTTACAGGTCAGGGGTGATTGTCTGACTTCCTGTTTCGGGCTGAATTAGAATGCTGGTAGGGAAAGGAGACATGTGAAAGCTGAAAAAGGTATTTGAAATGTATTTTATAATTTTTGTTTTGGTTTGGTTAACAGAACAAGTTTATAGATATCAGTAAAAGATGCGTTTTTTGTTGATAGCATTCAGGTTTAGTTTTAGTTTTAGGTACCTTATTGAAGGCTTTCAGAAATACGGACTTTGCTTCTTCTGCATTGTTAACTTGATACAAGACACCATTGCTTTGGAAGTTGAGTGATGCAGGATATTTCATTTGTAATTTAATTTTTGTTTGATCAACTATGCACAGTATGGAGATAGAGCTTGCCTTTGTTGTTTAATAGGTAGAGGCAGGTCCTGGGCTATGGTAATCTTATGGCTTTTCCAGTCTATGTATTTTTTGTTTTTTTTGCAGCCTGTAGGATTGAGTGTGCATGTTTGGAATTCATAAGTTTTATGTATATCTGCCTAGGAGCTTCAATTTGAGATTTCCTCAGCACACAGTGAATCATTTCTATTGTAACTGCTTGGGCCAGATCGTTGTTTTCTAGGAGTATTTCAGATATTTATTTGGCAATGAAAGGTAACTGTGCTTGTTTGAATTTTTCAGGGATGCCTCTAATTAGGACATTATTTTTTCTGGATCTGGCTTCTAAGTCAATTAGCTTCTGTTAAATTTCTTTCACTGAGTTTTCTGTGCATCTGGCCTTATTATGGATCTTTTCTATTTTTATTTCATTACCTAAGGTTTTTGCTTCGTTTTTTTTCCAGTCTGGTAAGAATTTGTTCCAGGTTGTTCTCGAATGAAGTTAATTTTAAAGAGAAGATTTGAATCTCTGCTTGAAGCAGCGTCAAGGCTGCCTTGAATTCCTCCATAAAGAAGGGTGGTTCTGTTTTTGGTTTCTAGGTTTGCTTTTGTATGTCAGCTTGCTGTTTTGTAGTTTTTTGTCTTTTTGTACATACTTATTTTTTAGGTTTTGATACTAGCGCTAGTCTAATTTTTGTGGACTGAGCTTCCAATTATTCCATTGCTTGGGTTTTAGTTTTCTCTTTTGCTGTTTTTTTATAGATTGGTGTATTTCCCACTATTGAGGCCTGGATGCACACGTCCAGATTGCAGTGCTGCAGACACCATGCTTATCTTCATGAGTATTCAGACTATTCTTTGAAATATACTCTCTTTTTTGCTTAGTAGTTGTTTAATTTTGTAGAATTTATTTTTTGGATGTTTTTTAAGAAGTGCTGCCCTTCTGATTAGGTTAGATTATCATTATTCTTTTAGGAGCTGACTGGATTGTGTGGTATCTAGCTGGTGACCATCTTGGAAAATGCCCCTGGTTTCATGGTAGAACAGAGAAGGTTCACGCCCCAGGGAACATCAACCCAAATCCCCTGAGGTTTTGTTCAAAATATACTAATGATGTCAATATGATATGTAGTATAATCAGGGATAATTGTAAAATCTTATTGATAGATGAGAAGGGGAAGAAATGTATAGTAGATCAACCTTCATTTGTATTTAAGAACTGTTTGAACTTAAAGATGAGATTATGTAAGGGGATTAAGCACAAGGAAGTCCCCCAGTCTATTAAGAGTGGGAGATTGCCATGCCATCATTGTAAAGCTTGCCCATATATTCCATCTGAAAATAGGTTTGTTCATCCCATTGCTAGACGTATCTATCAACTCCACTTATATGCAAATTGTAACAAAACTAATGTCATTTATTTAGCTAAATGTGGACAATGTTATTCGTTCTACATAGGAAAGACTAATTGGAAATTAAAAGATAGAGTGTTACAATATCTAAGAGATATAGGTTAGGAGCAAGACATAATGCATTAGCACAACATGTTCCTTCTAATATTGGTCATACATTTTCATCCATGGTCTTACAGGTAGTTAATATTAATGCCAGAGGTGGTGACATCATAAATAAAACAGAGAATTTTGAATCCTATTGGATAACTTAATTTCTGGTGGATAAAATACCTGGCTTATATTGTGTACTCCATATCAAACCTGTGTTGAGGGGGAAGAGATTTTAGTTTTGATTCTGATTGGTTTGAAAGTGTTATAAATGTATAGACGCATTTTATGATTTTATGGACCTGATGAAGGGTTTTTCCAAAAGCACTTGTCCTTGTGATAATTAAAAGTTTTTATGCTTTTCAGTGTGGTGGTCTCTGTGATTTTTCAAGTATTTTTTCTAGTTTTATATCACTGCGGACTTTCATTCCTTTGGGCTTTTTTTGCTAAATATGCAAAACACATCAATTTTACTGACAGCCCATTCTCTAAGTGCAATGATGTCCTCCAGGGTGTGTGTTACTGTATAAATAATGCCCTTCCAGGGGTGTAGATGCCCTTTGCATCTGGCAGTGGCCCCCAGCACACCCCTGCATGGGCATTATTTACACAGTAACACACAATCTGTTGGCCATAATTGCTTGCTTATCAATTTTCTTGCCAAAATCTGAGCTTATCGTATCTACATTTCCATGTAGCTAAAATCAGGGTTCGTCTGTCAACATATTTAATTGGATTTCTTCATTAGCACTCACATAAAAAGGAACAAGAGATGCCAAGTTTAAGTCTCATTTTTTTTCTTTATTGTGGCTACAGAAGTGCAGTAAAATTGACTTGCTAAGTTTGAAATTGTACTATAGGCTTGACTACTTCCCTTGTTGGATATTATCCCTTCAAAAAGGGAGAATATGTCATGGTCTCACTTGGTTCTTTTCATGTGAGTGGTGAAGATACTTGATTTTGATACAGTACTGTTTGTGTGTTACAGAATAACACTCTCATTTGACTAAGTGATACTGATGTGAACTGCTTTATGTGCACGGTGTTCCACTGGCTTCTTGGCAGGCAAAAGATTTACTGCATTATTAGTTGAAAATGGGAGTCAAACTATCAAGCTGAAAGTTTTTAGTCTCTGTCTTGCTTCCACTCTTGGAAGATGAATCACATTCACCCTTATCCAATCTTCAGGAGTCTTTTTTTGTTATATGTTCAGAGATTCATAAGTGTTTACTAAGCTAACTACCTCAAAGGTCTTTTAAGCCTTGTCATGCATCTCAAATCTTGGGCAAGTTCTGGCACCCTTGATTGGTGTAAGCAGGGGCTTGGAAGGGGAAACATCTACAAGCAGGGGCTTGGGAGATGAACCATTTACAGGTTGCCTTTGTCCATTAGAGATATAGATGCCAAACCAGGGATGAATTTCCTGTTCCTCAACTAATTGTCCAAGTTCAACTTGATTAGGAAGGAACTCTGCTTTACATGGATGGGGAGCCTGTTCTAGAGATGGGTAGTCTCTGGGATACATACCTGTCTCTCCAGCAGGTCCTATTTATATCAAAGGCAAGGTTTAAGTCTTTAGAATGGGTACTTCAGATGCTGTTTGTTTTATGGATATGCAGGAGATCCATTAGAGTGGGGTCTGACAATGCCTTGTATACCAGGCATAGATGCACCTCAACAGCCTGCAGGAGATAGAATACAGGGATAGAGCCTTGAGATGATGTGCATATGACATGTTACTTATGCCCAGATTCTTTTAGTGAGGAACCTCTGTGGATGTTCCTGTTGTTGGATATGCCTGGTTAGTTACATACCAAAGGGGGCATTGTACTCAATGATAGGTCTGATTAATTTCTTAAGAGTGATAGCTAAATGAACACACACGCATGCACATGCACACACACACACACACATACACACACACACACACACACACACACACACACACACACACACACACACACACACACACACACACACACACACACACACACACACACACTTTCAGCTTGATAGTTTGACTCCCATTTTCAACTAATAATGCAGTAAATCTTTTGCCTGCCAAGAAGCCAGTGGAACACCGTGCACATAAAGCAGTTCACATCAGTATCACTTAGTCAAATGAGAGTGTTATTCTGTAACACACAAACAGTACTGTATCAAAATCAAGTATCTTCACCACTCACATGAAAAGAACCAAGTGAGACCATGACATATTCTCCCTTTTTGAAGGGATAATATCCAACAAGGGAAGTAGTCGAGCCTATAGTACAATTTCAAAATGAGCACGCACGCACACACACACACACACACACACACACACACACACACACACACACACACACACACACACACACATTGACTGCTGTGAGATAAGAACTCTTGCCTATCTAGTTACACAAGCTAGAGAACACCGTTCTTAACACATTTTTTAATATTATTGACAATTTTCAATTAGATGAAAACATTACATTAAAATCCTCTATTGCTGAGCAGTATACATTTCTAACATTATTGACTAATTCAGTGGAAACTATAATACTGTAGCAAGTCACATTTCAAAGAGTTTACAATGAGAAGTTATGTCAAGCAGATGGGAAATAGGAGAAACTATTTAAAGGAATTACTGAACAAAGTTTCATATCAAGTGTTGCTGCATTGTATATGAGCACCTACACATAATACTTATGTGAACAATGACCTAACATTTGATAGACATGCATATATTGCTGTAAGAAAGTCCTTCTATATTGCACAGCATATAAATAAAAGGAATAGTGTCCAAATCTAGAGATGTCATTCTCCCCCTTTATTCAGCCCTCATTAGGCCAGGCATTGAATATAATGCTCCCTTTGGTATACATTTATCCAGACACATGCAGCAACTGGGATGCCCACAGAGATACTTTACTAAAAGGATACAAGGCCTAAATAATATGTCCTACATGGACCAACCTAAAGTTCTGTCACTATACTTGGTATCCTACAGACTGTTAAGAGGTGACCTGTGTTTGACATACAAGGCATCCTGTGACCCATTAATGATGGATTTACTGCATATCAGCAAGTGAAATGGAATCAGAAATACTTGGTCTAGGGATCACAAACACTTCTGCAACATCAACAGAAGGACAGGTGCATTTCACAGAGGATACCGCTGCTATGGAACAAACTCTCCAAACACATAAAACAAAGTTCATGCTTGCCTATTTTCAAGCACAACTTACATCTACAGATGGGAAGCAGAAGATTTACCCCTGGACTGTCCCCTGTACTATTAAAGGACAGATGCAACCCCTAAAAGGCTTATTCCATGCATAGATTCCCTCAAATTATTTATGGTATGATCCCAGTTATTCTCATTAGATGTAATAAATAATTTTTGACCATGGAATAGGTAAGGCTAACCTATTTCCAAATGGGATAAGTCATTTTGAGCACAAAAAGGGAAACTGGCTAGGCTTAAAATGGTCCACAATGGCAGCTAGCCTACTACTTACCTAAGAACCTATGAACATATAAAAACGACTTTTATTTGTCTTTGCTACATCTGTTTTTGTTAGCAGAGAGAGAATCTAATTGAGCAAGTCCCTTCTCATTGGACAGACATAGAGAAAAGCCCTGACAATCAGGTATACATTTACCAGATTCTACACACACACCCACACACACACACACACACACACACACACACACACACACACACACACACACACACACACACACACACACACACATACATACACACACATATATAGATATAGATATAGATATAGGTATAGCTATACATATAGATATGTAGTGTAACATCTGAAAAGAATTGAAAAAATATGCAATAAATGTATACAATACAGCATCTGAATAAGTTAAAGAAACAAGTTACATGCATTAATACAGAAAAAAATACAATGTGTATGAGCAGTAAGATACGAAATGTGATACCTAAGCAGTAGGGCAAACCTAAAACAGTAGAAGCCATAGATGAATAAGTTGTAAAATGTATATTTGGAAAAGGAAAAATGCTGAAAATAATTATAAAGGGGCTATGAATGTCTTTGAATATAAATTCACTAACTTTGAAGACTATAGAATCAGTTTACAACCAATTATGTATTTATAGCACAACTAGAGAGAGAGGCAAAGGGGACAGGCACAAGTTGTTCAGGGGAGTTAATTGGGAGATGCTAATTGATCGCTTTTTTGCTTTCAGTTTACAGTTGATAGATACCAGATCAGGACACGGCACTACATGATCCAGCTGCAGCTCTGCACATAATGTTTGTACTGCCATGATTATCCTCTGAAACTGGAAAAAAATGTGAACTTGCTAAGCCCTGCTCAGACATCCCCAATGCTAGACCTGATGTTAACAGCACTTAGGTGTGGCAGCATAGGATAAAAGAGTTTTAAAAGTTGTTAGACACTTCCGTCTGCCACATTTCCAAACTAACAGTGTCAGAATTAAGTATTTAACAGCTTTTGAACTGTTTGTTCCTCATAGAACACTTCATGTTTGTCGTCCATTTGGCACTGCTAAGTTTCTGGCTTTTAAAAGATATGAAAGTAGGTAAATCACGTTTTTCTCCTACATTTGTTTCTTTTTCATAACTGGTATTACATGGACTAGATAAAGTTCCATACATCACAAATAATTATGATTGGGTAATTTCCATAATAACCCTTATTATACATTCTCAAGATGAGTGCAAAAAACTCACATCTCAGGCTTCTCTCTGAATATGAATTTCTTGACATCTGTGTCACAAACTCATAAAAAATTGACAAGGAGTGAAGACATGATTATCCATATCATTACTAGAAAAATACTGATAGTGGAAGCTGTTGGACTGTAACAAGTGACATTTCAAAGAGTTTGTAATGAGAGGAATTTAAGGGAAACACAGGGAACTAGTCAACATTTTGGGCAGTAGAGAAAAGACAGCAGGGGTAAGGATGGAATATAGAAAGGAGAAGGTCAGCTAGTAACTTAGTCACTTAACTGAGTGGGCAAAGGAGACTGAACATGCCCACCTTGAGAAGAAGAGGGGAACCTCGAGAGTTGAAATGTCGCAATCCCTTGCAGGAGGTGTGGTGATGCAAGAGTCAGTTCCAAGAGAGGATGTTTTGCCACCAACTCATGATAGATGTTTTCTGTTAGAACATGTTGCAGTAATTTTGACAGATGAGATGGTTCTTGCCAAGGATGTTATACATTTGTCCACTATACCAAAACCAAGGAGCTTCTTCTTCATGCACCATATGTCAAACCTTAAACTTAGGCACAAAGACTACATGCTGGTACTTAACAGATATACATGTCTGAAATCCTCAGAACTTTCTTGCTGCCAGTTCAAGAAACAAGACTCCCCCTGAAATGTTATCTGTCTGCTGTACAAAAGGATCCAGTTGTCTTTGGTAAGGAAAACTAAATACTCTATTGGGAACCCTTCCTCATTATTGAACTTTTTCTAACATTTGAACTGTAGATATGAACAAAGAGAGAGAAATGCCTTAATGGTAGGCAGATCCTGTATAAGATTAAGCATACCCAGTGTCTTTTATATGTAGAATCTGACTATAACACCAACAATTGTTCTATTTGTCAAGCTTTCAATCCAAAGACTCTCATAAATTGTTTACTATTGTTAAAATTTTATTTAGAAAACAGGCAAAACTGTCTTGACAGATCAAATATGTCATGGAATGGCTTTAAAGAGGTGGCAATCAAATATATAGCAATGCACAAGATAATAATTAATAACCAAAGAATATGTTCCTAGTATTTACAATTTTGGAGTATACTAGATACTACAATAAATGTAGTATTTTCAAATAACTACAAGTTGAACTAGCTTTGAATAGACATGGCATTAAGGATTTAAGTTTTAAGAAACTTTTTATACATTTCAGCATATCAAATTATTTAAGACATGTATCATTTTTTGTACCTAGCTTCTATAATACTGTTTTTTCTAATTTGTTAAGATTATTTGTTTCTCAAATAGTCTTCACATGGTTGACAAAGTCTGTAACTGTGGCATTGAAGTTTCAAAAATTTGAAATCTTAATAAGGATCCATCCATCCACAGCCCCATTTCCCATTTTGCAATTGGGGTCAGGATATAACGTCCGCAGTGTCAATCATCTCAAGCCAAGGTTTACACTGCCAGGTGGCTAGCCCTGCCATGGTAATTCATTTGCACCACTCACTTGCACTGTCACCTACTGTCAATTTACAGTATTCAGTCCACCTACAGCATATCTTTGGAAACTGGACCACCCAGAAAAAACCCATGTGACTCCAGGGAGGACATGCAGACTCCGCACAGAAGGCACCCCAGCTGAGAATTGAAATGGAGAGCCTGTTGCTGTAAGGCAACAATGTTAACTGCTGCACCAATACGGCCACCATAAAATTTTAATAAGGATATTTGAAAAAAACATTTACTTAGAAAACAAATGTATTATTTATTGATCCTTATACATTTGTTTACCAGGATGATCCAAATTTACAGAGTCCATTTTCATTGGAGACACAGGGAGAAAAGCTACACTTGTGTTTACACAAAACAATAAATAGGATTTGACAAAGGGATTTTCAAACAGTTCTACAGCAGAAAATATGCAAAACATTCAACAAATTATAAATACATATGAGAAGCATACAGTCAGCAAACTTTATCAATAACAATATGAGTGCTCTTTACATAGTGAATTGAGATTATAGATCATAAGCAGAATTAGATGGTT